>NC_056725.1:1604320666-1604590666 GCF_019279795.1 Protopterus annectens | reverse complement strand
TAAATGAGTTTAACATAGCGAGACAGTTTTAAAATAAGCAACGGACATCTCCGTTGCTTATTTTAAAACTGTCTCGCTATGTTAAACTCATTTAACATAGCAAACTAAAAAGCAATGGAGATCTTGCTTTCTCCGTTGCTTTTGCTCAACTCTGATGTACTGCGCAGGCGCAGTACATCAGAACTGCCGGATGCCAGACATCTGCGGAAGGGCAGTAAACAGGCATTATACTATGCCATTATTTAAGAAAAGGAATAGTTTCTTTTCTTAAATAATGTCATGTATAATAGCAATAACCACTTCTGGGTGTGGGTAATGCTAAATTTACCCACGGTGGGCTTTGTTTGGTCCCTCGGGCTTCGCCCTTGGGACCAAACCACGCCAACCGTGGGTAAATTTAGCATTACCCACACCCAGGCGTGGGTTATTGCTATAATAATTTATCTATTAAAAAATCCATTCAAAACTTATAAATCAATATAATCAAATACATAACATAAATAAACTAGTAACATTAATAAAATTAATACATTTCCTAAGCAGACTCTGCTTTTGAAACACATTTTATGTTTAAATGTCAATTTAAAATGTTAGTCACTCAGTATCAACATTTGTTTGCCAGGTTTACTCTTTTATTTCAAACTTATTATTGATGTCCCAACACAAACCATCATCTAACACCTTATCCAAACCAAAGAAAGAGAAGTTTTTGAAGGCAGAACACTCAGTAGAATGTTTACTTAAGGTGTTACTACAGGCTTTAGTTTTAATAGCCAAGAGATTTCACTAATTAAATCATTTAACTTCTTAATAGATTTTCTAATATATAAAGAACAATAGTCCACATTCTCCACACATTGATCTAAACCTTTTTAATGGTGCTCCTCACCTTTACTCCAAATATAGGCTAATTAACTCAGTTTCAGCTCAAACCAAATCAAAACAAAACAAAATTTAGTGGAATAATAGTCTCCTAAAACAAGTATCAATAATTCCCCAATATATTAAAATCTTTCTAAGAGGAGAAATTCACCCTAATCCTGGCCCCACCTATCACAATAAACATCAATACAATTATTTTCCACACACTGCTGTAACCCCACAATGGTCATCCACCAACTCCAGTAATCTAAATTTTGCTGCCATAACTGTTATAAGAATAAGAAATAAAACATCTGAACTACATGCCTGGATTATTCAACATAAGCTTGATATTCTTGCCGTATCTGAAACATGGCTTAAATCCATCATAAACAACTCTGAAATTACACTCCTCAGATATAATATCATACATAATGATCATATAAAGAGGAAACGCGATGTCATTGCTTTAATACTTCCTAACAACTACATTTCCCCTTATAGCAAGCCAATACCAAAATTCAGTTCAGCAGAACTTCTTATTACTTTCCAGAAAATAAATAATTATATGCAAATATGTTTTACTTCTTTTCCATCCCTCCTGGTGACAGTAAAGCTATACTGGAAGATATCCTACTGTACATTGGATATCTATAATAATTTCGCAAGAAAGAATACCACTAGAAGATGTGAACATCAATTGAAGATGTGAACGTCAATTAGTTGGACATAAACTCTAACTCCCCTACATTTAGCATGGATTTATATGGTTTCACACAAATAATCAACAGCCCTACACATTCTAGCAAGACATCAAATTTCCTATTAGACTGGATCCCAGTATCAGACTCTAGCAAATATATCACCAAAGGTACAAAGTTAGACTTTCTCAGTGATCATCTCTCACTCTATACAACCCCATATTTCACACATCCACTTAAACAGGATATTTATAAATCAACATGCAACCTTTCCAAGTTTAACCCAGAAATATTCATTGCTACCCTATCATCTTTTAACAAGAACTTCTTAAAAATCCTGTTCTAGATGAATCTGTAAATAAACGCAATACAACTTTTCTGAATATTCTAGTCTTGCAACTCCTAGAAGGAAGATTATAAAACAAATAATGCAATCCGGCTATCCTAAAACACTAGAATGCTAATGTAGGATAGAGAAAATGCTTGAGAAGAATGGAAACAATATAAAATGCCACAATATCTTGAAAACTTCAGAATGCCTTGCAATCATACTAAAAAGCAAATAAATGAAGACAAAAACTATACTATAATAACTTCCAGAATAATAGTAAACACAACCCTAAAATATTCTGAATAGCCATTAAAGAAATCTTGTATCCCAACCAAAACTTCACACCTAATCCCTCTCCCCATAACTCAACACTTGAAACCACAATACAGTTCAACTCTTATTTCATAGATAGTATACCATCTCTAAATAAAAATCCCCAACATCTAATCCTTTCACCTCGGCTATCACGTCAGTTGCCCTGCTAGATAAGGGTCCAGGGAAGTAAATAGTGTGGGAAGAAATAGCCAGGGAATTGTTATGACCATGCTTGTATAGGCCCTAGAGCTGATAGCTTAGTACCAACCTATGAACCTATGAAGCTAACCCTGCCCACCAGCCATGTATCACCACATCCACTTTCACCTTCAATCCTATGCCCAAATCCTATATAAAATTATTCTTAAACAAACTCAAACCATGATTTACTTCAGCTGACGACCTTTCAAGAGAGTACCTTAAAATAACAGCCAATAACACTGCCTGTCCTGTCTTAGCCCTTAAAATTGGTAAGTCCATGAATTTTCCATCCCCTATCTCTGGAAAAAAGGTCATTATTATCATCTCTCTACACAAAGAAGGAAATTCAACAGACATTGTTAACTTTAGGCCTGTAGTAGTCATATAGCCCCTCAAAATACTAGAAAAATGTATTCAAAAACAACTGCTAATCAATCTCAAGCAGGAAGAGCTCTTATCTCCCACACAAAACGGCTTCTGTCTTTCTCATAGTACTAATCCTGCACTTCTAACCTATACATATGCTGTCAATAAAGGTAAAAATAATGGCAAACTAGTCTCCTCCTTATTTCTAGACTTGTCTTAAACCTTTGACACAGTTTATTATAGCAAACATCTACCTTCAAATGCCTTTATTAGGTCTCTCTCAACCCATTCTTCTATAGTACAAAAGCTACATATCCAATAAGTATCACTTAGTAAAATGGCTTGCCACCCTTTCTCCATACCTCTCAGCCACTGACTGTGTACCACAAGGCTCTATCCTTGGTCACCTCCTCTTTAACATTATTACCTACACCATTCACACATCCACACAACAAACCTCTCTAATACAGCATGCAGGTAACTCCACACTCATCTGCTCATGTGACAACATGGTACACCTCAAAAAATACTCAGGAAGCTTTAACACCCACTGAAATATTGCTTTAATAGGCACAACTCATGCTCAACCCTAAAAAAAACTAAACTACTACTTTTCCCCCAAAATTCCTTTCTTATTAAAAAAAATGAAAGCCCTGTGTCTTGATAATACAACCACTAAAGTAATTTCTCATAGCAAATTACTAGGGATAATAGTGGATGATAACCTTAAATTTGACCTGCATATCCAAAATTGCTTAAGAAAGACTCAAAAAAAAAAAAAATAGGGATGTTTTACCGAGCCCAAAACTTTTTTCAACAATGCAACTAAAACTACACTTGCCACTACTCATCTCCTCCCCACATCCCAGCTCTTTATGATGCTCCTTAATTAGCATTACAAAAATCAAAACTCGAACAATGCTATAACAAAGTTATTAAATTTGCCTCAAGTACCCCTTTCAGAACCCACCACTGTATAACATTAAAAAAACTAAATTGGTTAGAACTACCCCATCAACTAACATATACTCAATTTCTTACCACCCCTAAAATTTCTCAGCATCCGTTTACTTGTCTTGCACTAAATAACATTCTACATAACTATGTTCTCAGTTAGTCATTATGATAGAATGACCAAAAACTCCTGTCTGTCCACAAACCTATCAAATCTGCTTGGCATTGTCTATACTCATACCATGTTGCAAAGACCTGGAAATCGTCACCTGTATCCATCAGGTCAATGCTCTCCCACCCATCCTTCAAAATTATTTTGATGAGCTTCCTATCCAAAAGTTGTCTCTGTTTTTGTTCAACACCAGGATAAACTATATCCTTAAATGCAAGCAAGTACATATTCATACCTTATACCTCCTTACTATCCATTCTTCACTCAATTCCTTTCTTCTATCAATTTCTCTCCCTTAGCTTTCTCTTTAAATATGCCATAAGACTGCTTTTCTCTCACTTCATATTGCAATTCCTGTTTGTAATTATACTAACTTACCTTTAATTTCTCTATAAACTGGCTACAATTTCTCCAAATATTAAATCATTGTCATATAAATTGTATCCATTCTTAAGGGATGCTTTCATATTGCGTCTAATGTGGTATAATTATTTAAAATGTAGATTTTTTTGTATTTTTGAAGATTGTAAAAGTATAGTTCTTAAAATGTTTTGTAATACTTTTCAGCTTTTCTTCTTTGACCTCTGATGAAAATGGGTTCCTACACAGTCCATGTTCCCAAGAGCTCTTAGAAACAGATTTCTTCCCATAATTCACTACCCCTTCCTGCTAGCATACACAACCCCCCATCTCCCCCACACTGCCCCCTTCCTCAAACCTTTTTGCTTCTAACAAATTACTTCTGGAGAATTAGAAAACGTACTTGAAATGCTGTGAATGCTTCTCCTGGGTCCAATAATTTGACACTCTGACTTATTAATCATGAGGCAGAATTTTTAACTCCCCTACTGCACATTTACAACATAATCCTTACATATATAATCATATTTCCAACATATAAAATCAATACTAGTTAGGTGTCTGCCCAAACACTTAAATCCACTAAAGCATACCACACCCTTCCAATATCAATACTACCAACATTAAGTAAAATTCTAGAATAAATCATTAATAAGTCTAATCTTACCTGCAGTCATGTCACTTTCTCCTTTAGAGGCAACATGGATTTTGGTCTCAGAAAAATTTTTCACCATATTGATCTTTATAAATGAAATCTGCTAAACACAGACAAAAGCAACCTAAACAGAGCTATATTAATTGAACTTGCAAGGATTATTGATCTTGTCACCCACTAAGTCTCCCTCACCTATATCATCCAAATATGTGTCAGTTCTCAAGCTACTACTTGGCTCAGAAACTTTCTTTGTTTTAGATCCTTTAGGACATAAATGGGATTAGTCACTGTAACAGATTTTTCTTATCCACAATGGGGTCCTTCAAGAATTTATCTTGGCACCACTACTGTTTTCCATTTTTACAAACTACCCTTTGACCTTTATCATTTCTGCCTAATCATATACTCTGATGAGATGGTCTTTTATAAATCGAGCCAAATCACGCTCACCTCCAACAACAATTCCAATAAGACTGACTTCCACTCATCTCCTGGAATCCTAACATAAAACGTCCTTCTTAACATAAATAAAACTAAGCCCATGAATTAGTTTACCCACCAACAACTGGTAAATATCCATAATACACTAAACATTGTAGACCACACTGGAACCATCACCATATTCAAATGCCTAGACATGTGGCCAAGGGGTTGGAAGGGTGACCTAATGGTAAAGGTGTTTGCCTTACAAACACAAGGTACAGGGTTTGAGTCTCATAAGGAATAATTAAATAGGCTTAAAATGGCTCACAAGGGCAGTTAGCTTAGTACTAATCTATGAATCTACAAGGCTTTACATTTACAAGTTCACACTGACAAACTTAAAAAATGTAGGGTCTGATCTGGCCATATGTCTAGTTATGGCTAGATCAAACCCTACATTTTCAAGTTCACATTGACAAACCTAGAACAAAAATGTACTACCTACTCTTCTGGTCCCACAGGATGTACCAGTTCTTCTCACCTCCAGCCTGAGTTGCTATAGATAAAGGCTTACGATATGCTCTGGTAGAATATGGATTGCCAGTAATAGCTACTGCATCTAGAAAGAACTTCGCCATCCACCAGTTCCTTTTCTACAAAATATGTTGCTTTGCAGTCAGCTCCTCAAAGCAAGAACACCATTGCCTTTTGATAAGAAATACTAAATGGCAGCATGTAAAGCAAACAGGCAACTCTAATTGGGGTCACTAATATTTGCACTGCTTCATCAGGACATTCTCACACCATTATCCACTAAACTCTCCTGTCACTACCTCACTTATACTCATAAATAAGTTACAGTCAGGACCAGTGTTAAAACACATAAACCAAAGCTTCATTTCAACAGCCACAGTTTTTCTCTTCTAGCCACGAAACTCTGGCAAGAGTTCTGTTTTAGCTGCTCTCTTACCACAAATTCAGCGCCCCCAGTTTAAAGCCTACCTAGCACTGTAGAGTCAGTGTACACACACTACATCAGACTGCCTCTCTTAACTCCACCCATTGCCTCCTTCTGACTCATTTGCAATGTAATCACTCAGGTCACAGTATCATCCAAGTGTGTGTGTGTGTGTGTGTGTGTGTGTGTGTGTGTGTGTGTGTGTGTGTGTGTATTATAGTCTTTCTCTTTATCATGCTCTTTTTATTTCATAATAGCTATATTAGAACTTGTACTTACATCATGTATGCTTAATGTTTATATATTTTATTTACACTATTATGTTTCATTTATCTTCAGTATGTTATAATCTGTTTACACATCATCTGTGCATAACACAGGCTGGACCTGAAATTGTTCAGATTTGATCAGAGCACTGCTGCTGTGAACAAATGTAAATAAAGAAATAAATGTAAAATTGCGTGCTGCTTTCATGTTTATGAATGTCAACTGATAAATTTTTCCACAATAAAATATATTTTTCTGACATCTTCATTGCATTAGGTCAATATAGTCAGACATAGAGGGAGATCAAATTCATAGCAGGATGCGATAAAGCTATAACTGATATATCCCTATCTTATCTATCTATCTATCTATCTATCTATCTATCTATCTATCTATCTATCTATTTATCTGTCTGTGTATTTATCTATCTCCATTTGATAGCATAAAAAGAAGAATGGAGTAGAATTGATTCACTAAAGGTCAGGGGAGAAAATGAGTGCTCATAATCACTGAAAACCTCATAATCATGCATGCTCAATGTTTTCTTGTGAGATAGTAGCAAGTTTGCTAGCTTCCAGTGCTGTCTTTGTCTATTTCATAATGACTTGCAAAATCCCTTTCCTCCCTCCTATACCTAAATATATAACCTGTTTAGTACTTTTCTTCTCATTCGCCTACCCTTTCCCAACTCCCCACTTAGCATTCCCTGACAGCAACAATCCTAATTCTAATTCATGCCTGTAGACACCCCACCTTCTTTCTTTATGTAATTTGTTCTTAGAATACTTACTCCCCAATGTTGCCTCACTATTCTAAGTGACCTTTACATCCTTCACTTTCATTTATACTGGCATGATTCCCTATCCTCTCCTATTCTGTATAACCACTACTCCACTTATTCTTTATTTCCACCTACTCCCATATTTCTGCTTTGTGTGCTTCCTTCATCAGATTTGGAGATTAGTTGACTTATAACATAGTAGAAGTATGGTCTCCTACAGTTCGTAATGCAGATGCTATGTGTTTAGTAGAATCATTTCTAGAAGGAGTTTTGTACCATAAGATTTATGCTTTTGATCATCCTACCTATTATAGCTTACATTTAGTCCGTAGGTAGGATCCGGCCTTTTCTACAATTATTGTGACATTTACACATTTGTGCTGTATAAGATCTTATCCTCTCTTGCTATTTTTTTGAATATCATTGTTATTGTATAAAGCTCAGCCAGCATGGAATTTTTATGTTATACTATTAGTCTTACCTTTGTAAGTGGAGTTTTTCTCCCATGGCTTCTAATGAAAATGGGCTCTGCCTATTTGATCATTCTTAATTAACAACATAAACAAATGAAATAGAAAAAGGAAAACAAATCAATAAATAGTCTCCTGTGATGTATTTTTCATATTTTGTGGTCTTCTTTTATGTATATTATCTGGCTTTCTTTGTCTCGATTTACTTGTGTCTATATATTAAAATATTAGTAAAACTTATTTTATTGTAGTGGAGTCTGTCATTTAAAAATCTCAAATATATAAAGTAACAAGTAAGTTCAAAATACTATCAATATTTTTGTTTTTATTATTTAAGTTAATTCAACTAAAATTGTTGGCTATGGTTAGTTGGATTTTATGGAAAACAGTTTCATGACTTCACAACAGCTGAATGCATATAACCTACAATCTTGGAATTTGTGCTGTCTGAATACACATATGTATTTGGGCACTATAGTGTTTGTATAAGTAAATCATTCATCTCTTCAGGATTAGTATGATCTTTTCACTGTATATAGCAGTCATCCCGTAACACATGAAAAAAATAACACACACATAGATACATGCTTGTTTTTTATGTATGCGCATGTGTGTGCGTGTGTGTGTGTGTGTGTGTGTGTGTGTGTGTGTGTGTGTGTGTGTGTGTGTGTGTGTGTGCGTGCGTGTGTGTGTGTTTGCATATATTTGACTGTGTAGATATATGTGTGGATATGTTTGTGAGTCTGTGTGAATGTCTGTGTGTGTGTGTGTGTGTGTGTGTGTGTGTGTGTGTGTGTGTATGTGTGTGTGTGTGTGTGTGTGTGTGTGTGTGTGTTTGCATATATTTAACTGTGTAGATATGTGTGTGGATATGTTTGTGAGTCTGTGTGAATGTTTGTTTGTGTGTGTGTGTGTGTGTGTGTGTGTGTGTGTGTGTGTGTGTGTGTGTGTGTGTGTGTGTGTGCGTATGTGTGTAAGATCATCATGTTGGACAGTAATAAAGTCTTCCACCCCCCCCTCTCTCACACATGCTCTCTCTCTCTTTAATAGATTACCATGTCTTTTTCCTCTCCTACTGACTTTAATATTTTACCATTAATGTAATTTTCTGATTTGTAATGAGCTACCAAAAGCTTTGAATAAGCTGAATATCTAATTTTGCTGCTGGATGCTGAGTTCATTGCTGTGAATTTTTTTTTCATTTCGGCTGCTAAGCAGCAATGTTGAAATCAGTGGTTTATATAAAGAAATGTGCTAATTCCAGTTTCATGCTTCATGCCAAGGTCAACATGGTCAATCACAGCTGCTTATCTTCTATTACTTATTTTTTTCTTGAGAGTCTTAGATATGTATTAAATGAAAATCTGGTTCAGATGATGTTTTCCTTCTCATAAACAGTATGCAGACAGTATTTGGCCATTTTCAATTTCAGTCCATCACTGGAGAAAGAAATATTGTACTTCTCATGGCAATGAAGCAGCAGCACACAGATAACCAGGCACAGGTGGGATGTGTATGAATTTGTCAACAAGCAGTCATGTGCAAGAACAGATTGAAAGTGCTGCCAGTTATAGGTCTGTACATCCCCTTGCTTAGTTCATAGCATTCATTGCTTAATGCTGGGTACGTAACAAGTGATGTGCAATTACTGACTCTGCTTTCATGTATAAAACATTTAATTTTAGCTTTAGTGTTGGAACATTGCATGTGTTATGTTGACCTGAATTACATCACCATATTTAAATATATGGCATAACAAGGTCTGAGACTGAAGCCATGTTGTTACAATTGCATATTGCACCATCTTGCCATGGTGTTTCTCATTGCACTGTCTTCACATTTTTTTCTTCAGATATTATCTAATGGCTACATGAAGGAAATTTAATTATAAACCATCTACATAATGAAAGGCATTATTAAATAAAACCAGTTAGAACATGCTAAGTTTAAAATAAAGGAAAATAGTCAGTTTTATTCTGCAATGAACTATAGAAATATGACTTAGATTCAAAGAAATGAAAGAAAAATGTTAATGAAGTGCAGCTATATTCACACAAAATATGTGTTAAGTGTACTTCTCAAAAGTACTTTTTGTAAATTCTGATGATAATGCATTTGATATGAAAGTTTAGTGAATTAACAGTAAACGGAGCACTGTAAGTAAATGTATTAAACGAGAACATATTTAAAGCAGCAGTGCAAGTTTACTAATGCTTCACTGTTGCCATTTATTTTTCAGTCAGTCGTATTTAATTGCTGATACTCCAATTTACATTAAGCAAAAACAGTTGGAATATATAAAGCCAACTGTGCTGAGTCCATGTACGCTATGTCAGTATGTAAGTATTTTACCTAAGTACAGCCAGGTATTTTAACAGCCTGAAGAATCAAAACAGCATAGAAATATTATGGCACAAATATTAAGTGAGTTAAACTTGCATTTAGAACTGAACAAACTTGTTAATATTTGACTTTTCAAACAGATTAAGGAGAACCCCTAACATTTTACAAATTTATCTCAGTAAAGCTGGTAATATTCATCCAGAAAACACGTACTTGCTTTGCTGTGAAACAGCAGATCACTCATTGCTAATCTTTTAGTTTCAGTGGGCCACGTGGGCATGGCCTTTAGGTTTTTGTTTTTAACAAAATCAAACAGCTGTGATAGACACAGTCAAGAAAATGGCTATTATTGCTGAATATAGGCACTGTCATTGGGGATGAAAGTGACTGCCCCCTGCTGTCATTTAAACATATTACACAGTCATTAATGTGGCTTGCAGGACTAGTGTATATTTGTGTGATACAAGCTAGAATACTTTTCTGTGACATCTGGGTGTTTGTGAGAAACAAAACTGAAATATATTGCTGTGGCTATTAATTATTATATTATCACAATCAGACAATTTAGGTCTACACAGTCAAAAAAGTTGCTATAACCCCTGAGTATGGGGCTGTATGTGGATAAAACTATGTGACCTGTTTCTGATTTATCAAGTCAAATAGGTATTAATTCAGCAGTGCAGAACTAGTATTTATTTGTGTGAAGCAAGATGGAGCACTTTACTGTAGCCATTTTTATACCACAGTCAGACACCAAGGTAATCACTGTCAATACGGTAGCTGTAATCAATAGCTACAGAAACTGTATTGGATAGAATTCATTTGCTCTGCTGTTGTTTGATCAAAATTAAGCAGTGACTGAACTGGTGCTGCAGGATACTATCACAGATTATATTGTGTTTACTGAAATTGGTGTATAAAGACTAGTTATGGGATGGTGAAATTAATAGATAGAAATAAACAGAGCAATCAAGTTGATGTTTAAATTATCAATACTGCATAAATCATGTTACCAAATAATGTTAACATACTTGCATATTGTTTACAAAATTTTATTTATTTTGTTTAAATAATTATTTACTGTTTCCTCTTTTACTTCTCATCTTTAAGCATGAGTCAAGGATGAAAAGGGTCACTAGATCAGCCCACTTGCCTGGTTAACAAACTGCAGATAAAATAAAATAAAAAAAATAAAATACATTCTTATTGGCACATGCATGGATGTTTGTGTGAGGGGATAGCAGTACATCTAAGATAGATAAGTTTGAAATCATTTCTTTCACTTTCTATCACAGTCAGACTCCAGCACTGTACACAATAGCTGGCTATTTTTGGCAGTGTGGCAGGTTGTTTATGAAAGCAAATGATCATCAGTGCAGTTATATTGTGAGTAGCATTGCCATCTGCTAGCATCCCAACACTTAGCTCTCTACTGATTTCTTTAATGAACTTCCTTCAATGTGGAATCTGTATGATGTCCCTCTATGTCTGGGTTTTACCTTATTGCTCTGATTTCCTTAAACATCTCAAAGATAGTTGATGGAAAACTGGAATTCCCCCAATAATGAATGTACCTGTTGGTAAGAATGCAAAATGAGATTGGATGAAAGAAAAACAGATCGAGAGAGAAAGAGAGAGAGAGAGAAAGTGTGTGTGTGTGTGTGTGTGTGTGTGTGTGTGTGTGTGTGTGTGTGTGTGTGTGTGTGTGTGTATGCATAAGTCTGTTTAGGAGAACACATTTAGTGATAGACCTCACATGACAAGAGCAGTGTATGTATGAATGCATGTGTCTATGGGTATACACACAGACACACACACACACACACACACACACACACACACACACACACACACACACACACACACACACACACACACACACACACACACACACACACGCACACACACACATGCAGAAATCAAATGGCTAGCAGTAAAAAAAGACTATTTAACAAGTAATTATCTTTCAAAAATAAAATGTATCACAGGACACTTACATAAAGATATTAGGTGGAGTAAAGGGGACAGCCAGACTGGGCCTAAAGTATCAGGAGGTGCAATCTGAGAATGATGCTCAGGCGGTGGTACTCTACTGGCATTCAGAAATGTGCATTAGTTTTAAGGCAGTCAGGACTGCATGTCGTATTTAGACTGCAGCAAGCCATGTGCTGCATTTGTAGTAGTTGACTAGCTATAGTTTAAATTAGAAAACCCTTTTTTAATTTTTTTTTATTTGCAAAAATCCAGGAAGCAAACACACACGTAAAATATATGTATTTGTTCCAATTCACATTAAAACCATACAAAAGTTGTCACAGTAAAATGTTCAAAAATGTTAGAGTCATGCTAGCCTTTTGAACTATTTACTGTGGCAGTATGACACTAACCTTATTGAACTTTTTACTGTGACAACGTTACACTAATCTTTTAAAACTTTTTACTGTCACAACATTTGTGATGCTTTAACATGGATTAGAGTAAATATTTGTATGTTGCACCTGTTGTTTCCTTCATGGATTTCATTTTGTCCCTTAACTTGGAGCTGAAGAAGCTGGATACCTTTTTTTTTTTTAATAAGAGGGTATCAGACTGGGGAGATGTACTGGGGGTCAGGAAAGCTAGCTACAGCTCTGCCTCTAGACCCTTAGAGCCTGTTGTTTTAACTCAGGTGTAGCTGGGAGGCTATATCCTCTGCCTCTGCTGTCAGCTTCCACTAGATTAAATAAAATAAAAAGTTCCGTACTGATCAGACGAAAAAGTCTTTTATTCACAATTCCAACAATAGAATAAGTGCTTTCGTCTGCATAAAGCAGACTTCTTCAGAATAATAAACCTCTGGTGCCTTGGTTTTTTATACAATCTTGTATAATGCAATTAATCAATAATTACCAATTAAATCATCAAAGTAACTTTTAAGGTGAGAAGGAATTAAGGTGGAATTATTTCTCATACCTTAAATCCTTTATAATTTGTTAACATTTTTTATGTATATGCTAAAACACCTTATATAAATACTTGAATGTTAAAAATTCTACCTAATTGTAACAAATTAAAAACATTACCTATACAAATTTTTAATCAAAAAAGTGTTAAAAAATAAAGTTTGTATTGTATACAATTGGATTTGTAACCATTTAGTAATCTGTTTTCATGTGTTTCCTTATTACTTGTTTACTATTGTATAAAACACATAAGCTGGTTACAAAAGTACTTTTTCTTTACATCAGCTACCTAGTTCATGTAGGACCATGCTTGAATTAAAAACAATTAATATTCCAATATAATTGGTGTTCTTTGTGTGTAGTGATATTAAATAACATTCCTATTAAAAGAGATGTTCCTAATAGAAAATAAATATTCACAATTTTTTAAAACATTTATGGTTTGATATGCACACCACACACACTCCAGTTTAAGGAAGAACAGTTTAACCTTACGGACTCACCACCCGGCAGGGTGGGGCAGTTAATTTTTAGGAGAGACTTTTCCCAGTCAGTATTTATAAAAAGTTTTTTACCCTTTTAGATACGGGGTTTCAGGTTGTATACTGTGGTTTCTATACCACATTATTAGATTTTAGACTTTTCATTCACTATATTTATTTTCTATTAGGAACATCTCTTTTATTAGGAATGTTATTTAATATCACTACACACAAAGAACACCAGTTATATTGGAATATTAATTGTTTTTAATTCAAGCATGGTCCTACATGAACTAGGTAGTTGATGTAAAGAAAAAGTTCTTTTGAAACCAGCTTATGTGTTTTATACAATAGTAAACAAGTAATAAGGAAACACATGAAAACGGATTACTAAATGGTTACAAATCCAATTGTATACAATACAAACTTTATTTTTTAACACTTTTTTTTGATTAAAAATTTGTATTGGTAATGTTTTTAATTTGTTACAATTAGGTAGAATTTTTAACATTCAAGTATTTATATAGGGTGTTTTAGCATATACATAAAAATGTTAACAAATTATAAAGGATTTAAGGTATGAGAAATAATTTCACCTTAATTCCTTCTCACCTTAAAAGTTACTTTGATGATTTAATTGGTAATTATTGATTAATTGCATTATACAAGATTGTATAAAAAAACAAGGCACCAGAGGTTTATTATTCTGAAGAAGTCTGCTTTATGCAGACGAAAGCGCTTATTCTATTGTTGGAATTGTGAATAAAAGACTTTTTCGTCTGATCAGTACGGAACTTTTCATTTTATTTGGTTGGTTTTTGCTGTTGGACAAGTTCCACTAGATTAACACAGGCCACTATGTGCCAGTATGAGGGCTGTAACCTGTGATTAAGTCCCCCACCGGGACTCCAACCACTCCACCATCCCACAGAAATTAAACAAACTTACAGTTTCATGTTTGTACTGAGTGAATTGTCTGCATTGCATGGAACCGGTTGACATTCTGATGACAAAATGGAATAGATCTTGGCAGAATTGACAGATAGCAGACAATAAGAAGCATACAAGCAGGCACTGAATATTACAAGTGCTGTAAGTCATACTCAGCAAAGCAATATATCTTCATTCATCGTTTAGTACATAAAATTTGCAACATACACTTCAATCCAGTTTTTTTTTATCCTCTAGTATTAATATCACTGTATCTGTATTTAACTACATGAAACAGTATAGCTACTTTAAGTAATATTACAATCAGAATGTTAGAAGTATGAGCAACCCAAAAAATTTTGGACACCTAATGGTTATGTTTTAAAACAGTTTATGTCTGGTTTCCATTTACATACTTGGTAATTTTTCTCAAAAGTGGCAGATGCAATAATTCATGACTATTCAGTTAACTGCTCAGTCATCCAACATCTCAAACCTATGTCTCATCATCTTGCATGAAAGAAATTGCAAGCACATGGCCACACTTTCAGATTAGAGAAATAAGGTATTCCATATAATGAAATTATGTTTTTAATGTGTAAGTGGCTAAAGACATTATTGAGTGGCAACTATAAATACATTACAGAAATATTTAAATGTATAATTTTCAAGAGGATTCATCAGTTTCTTATATGTCTGTAATCAAGAGGTTAGCATTTTTCTCAAGCAGAGAAGTTCTATTAGAAGTTCATTTAATGTAAGTTTAGAATCCTTTGTAATGTCCCATATACTGACACAGGGAAAATGTGATCCTTGCTGCATGGTTTAACACACAGAGGAAATCCCCAAGCCATCATATTTTATTAATTTTGCACTACATCTCATATAAATATGCTATCAGTTTCAATTAACAAACATTAGATAAAAGGAACTGGAGTGCTGCATCTACATCTTTTCACTGCCAGCTCCAAGTCCCATTTAACTCCCTTTTCAAGTAGGACACCAACATAATTTCCAAAACATTTCCTCCCTTCCTTTCCATAATTGAGGAGAAACCACCCACCATTAATTACCGTGCAGGAAGCAAGTCTAATGCTTTCTCCATTTATACATCATGTTCTGCAAGTCACAAGTTCTGTGCCTAACCTAGTGAAAGAAATTACATGTTAACTGAAACATTTATTAACCTAATGCTTGAATGACCACATCAAGAAGGATGGGAGGAGGTACATGCAGCCCAAGTACACAGGTTGGACACTACTTCACTACATTATTACAAAATTATGATCTCTGTTAAACTTCAGACATTACATTTTCTGCTTTTAAAGAAATCTGAGAAAACAAGTCCCTAGAGTCGTACCATTATCTTCAATGCAATGAATAAATAAATGAATTTATCTCCAAATCTCATCTTTGGACTTTGTTAACCCACAGTAGTCCTAGCTTAGTCCAAAACCTTAAATATGGATCATAACAATAAACCCACTCTAAATATATTCCTAACTATAAGTAGCTGTTGCCATAGTCGTAATGTTTAAAGATGGAGTTATATTTAATGCTAGGATTATGGATTATTTTGATTATGTTGTCAGAATTAGTTCTGAGAATGCATTGAGAGCATTGCATCTAAAGATACAGTTTTAATTTAAGTGCATCAGATTCATAACTGTACAGCTAGAGTCCTGGCATTAGTATTTTTCTGGACTCTGATTGTGGGTTAGTCACAGTAAGATAGTATTAGAAAAGATGTGTGCTCATTTCAGGTATATCAGTATATCCGGTATGTCTTCATTCAGAGACCTAACTACAGCTGTTCTAGAAAGCGTGAACAAGATGGTAACCTATATCTGATGCTCTACTCCAGTAATTGCTATATAATATGAAAGAGGGTGGTTAAAGGGGAAATATATTTAGCTGGGAGCTCAATCCAACCTTTTGAATAATTTTAAAGTCTCAATTCAGTTTACTGGATGAGAAATTAGATTACAAGCTAAATAAGCTGGTGGGCCTGTCCATTGAAAAGGCCAGAGTGAAAGATGGGCCCCAGAATTTAATAAAATCTATGTAGGCACAGTGTCAAGCCTACAAGGAATGTTACCATGTCCGTGTACATAGTTCCCCCTTGGCAGCGTGCCATGCATATCAATCATTGCGCATTGCTGTTGGAGAGCCATGGAACACAGTTATTCAATCAGTGTAGGGAGTGTAGTGTGTCCGCAGATGAGTAAGACGCTTCCTGCACTGTCCAATTTTATTATGTCAGTGTTATTTTATTGTTTTAAGTGTCTTTTTTTTTTTTTTAAATCATGTTTGTACAGCACGGCATGGAGTACAGCAATTATAAATGGTGCTTAGACACCTTCCAGACATCTAAAAATAGAAACCGGATGCATTTAACTATTTGAATGTAATGTTTAAGCATAGCTGAGTGGGTTTGTGCCATGCGGCGAAGTGCTCAGTACTCATTATAGGTAGCTCAGAGGTATATGTAAAGGTATAGCAGAATTTTACATATACTTCTAGCTAAATAGGTAGAGGTATGGCCTCATGAACAGTAGGTGCAGAGTTTGAATACATGGAAGGGAAAATAATTATTTATTTTTGAAATACAAATTATGCCAATTATTTTTAAATTCTGGCCCGCTGCTCTCTGCTAAGCTCTGCTAAGACCTGCTAAGACCTGTTAAGCACTGCTCAGCTCTGCTTGGCTGGTTTACACACTGCTAAGAATATGGGTCTTTGAGTTTTCACACTGCTCAGCTCAGCTCCTCTGGTTTGTGCTCTGCTAAGTGACATGCCACATTTTTAAATGTTGCCCAATGGCATGTAAGGGAAGAAAAACAGGCTATATTAAGCCCAATAGGTGGGAATACAGCATAATCCATTGGAGTTCTGTCTCTGAAGGGTACTATGGCAGGTGTTGGTGAGGGTTAGTACTTCTGGGTGCAGCATTGGGGCAGTCTGGAGTCCAGGGTCATGGTTAGACTCCTAGTAAAAAAAAATGATGACCAGCTGCTGCAGGAAGGTTTCCAGGGCTCAGATTATAAAGTGGAGGCCTAAGTCTGGCTGACAAGGGAACTCGCCAGTGTTACTGGTATCCCCCACAGGTGAGCAGTGTCATCACCGCCATGATGAACTGAAGTGATGAAAGGGGGATCTTCTGGATACCTGGGTCCAGGAAGCTCAGGAAGGGAATGCTCCACAAGTCTGTATGTAATTTTACCTCCTTTGCACCAATATCTAATCGGAATGTCTACTAAACTGGTATGAATAATGGTGTGTTTTTCTCCCAAATGCTGCAGAGGAGAGGGTACACAACATCAAGGCACATGCCGGGTGCTTGGCCAGGTTGTGCCATGAGTGTGGTGAGTATGGATATATTATGCTAACTGTACTGACATAAGGAAGAAAGAGTAAAGCATTAAAACAATAAAGTATATGCAGTAAAGTTTGTATTGCTATAAATGTGGACTTAGAGCTGTAGTGCAATAAATAAATAATGCCTCCTGTAGTGCAAGAAAACCATAAAAATAATTCCATAATCTGCATTAAAGTATATACAATAAAGTCTGTAGTATAATAAATGTGGGATTAGAGCTGTATTACAAGACCTGACTAATGACAGCTGTTGTGCAATAAAATACTCAAAACAATACCAGTAACTGCATTGATGCATATAAAATGAAGTCTGTAGTGCAATAAGTGTGGAATTAGAACTGTTTTGCAAGAAATTAATACTGCCATCTGTTCTGCAATAATACATGAATCAATACCAATAACACTAAGGTAAATTGTGTACATCAGGATTGTCTTATTTTAACCATTGCAATAGACCTATATGCATTGAGGCTGTAAGGTAAGGTTCTGCAGTCAAGTATAACACTGTAATAGCTGTAGAATGCAAATATAATGGCTGCCAAATGTATTGTTTAACACATATAGCACTGTTCAAGGCTGTGTCTAGGCCAATATTCTTCACATAATGCTCTGTCATCCACAAACAGCAGGTAAGCAAGGTATATGGATGAGGTAGCCAACCCATGATCTGATATTGTTTGTTGATTTCACATACATTTCAACCCAATAACAATATATTGTGTATACTTGCATTCTATATAGTAATGTATACTTAACCTACCAGCTCTGTTATGGTTGTATTTCATGCATGTGTGTTCTACTGTCACTGTAGTCTAGTAAGCAACTGTAGTACTACTACCAGGTCATATTTTGGTTCCAGGTGAGCTCTAGGCAAATATCAGTCAGTCAATAATCAGCAGTGAGTCCGTAGCTCAGTTTGTTAAATGCTCTGTATGTAGTACATTTTGCCACACACAGACCAGGGTTTGAGTCCACTGCTGTGTAGCCCTAAATATTACAGTATCAGACACATAATGTTTACAGATTATCTCTCCACAGGAACTACAAGTAAATGGTTGAGGTAGCCCATATTTTGAGAAAGTAATCTTGTGTTTAAAAGTCACAGACTGTTAAAATCATTAGCAAGAATGCAAAAATGCAGCATAAAATAAAGGAATTATATAATAATAATAGTAATAATAATAATAATAATAATAGTAGTAATAATAATAATAATAATAATAATAATAATAATAATAATAATAATAGAAGAAAAGAAATAAAATGTGCAGTCTTGGTATGGCTGCATGCCTGGACTGTCTGTTAAAAATTGCTGCAGTCAATTCATACATTTGATGCAGATGGGCTCTGCAGTCATTGCTGTTTGATTCTATCCCCATGCCTGCTAAGCAAGGCATGATAGGTGTTTTGTTTTTGTAATGTACACATACATGTCTCTCAAGTGCCACGCTGTCATGTAATGCAGTTAGTAGTGTGTAATCCACCTGTCACAGGATTAACATCAAAATGATTACCTAAATTGCATAGTATAACTACAACATCCCATAGTACACCTTGGTAGTTATATAGGTCCACCTGATGTGCAAGTGTTCTGTGTAGTTGTGGTCCATACTATCCCATGTGAATAGCTTGAGAGGTATGTACATACTACAGCAGCCATAGGGGACCTGTACACATAAACAAAGGATAGACCCATAGAGTAGATTGTAGTACTATTGTTAAGAAAACAACATATAATGGTACTAATGGACCATTTTTCTCTCTCCCAACCCCTTATTTTCATTTATTTATTTAAATTAAGTTTTTAATAGCAATTTCTACATGTACATGTTTATTTACATATTTTTATACTTGTATTTTATGAATGTTTCCATAATATATAACATTAGTTTTGTCTTTTTAAAATTCTTTAGTCATGTGATCAATTAATACATGTATAAAGGTGTGTTTTCAAATGGAAGGGTTACACCTGATGAAGCTATGTGAAAGCGCTTGTGTCTTCTATTAAACTGGTACCTGAATTATATCACCTGTGGACTTTATTTATGTTTTTTGGTACATTCTCAGCCTGGATTTATTGCCTCTTGACCTCAAGGGGCTATTTGCTTACGTTTTTACAATAATTGTTTTTTGGGCTCTGTTTTTTCTAATTGCTTCTGTGGTTTGTGAGCCTGTCTACGACAATACCATGGCTGAGGATGCTATACAAGTTGAATTGGACTTTACTCCTGAATGTCGAGCTTCGGCAGCTTTGACAGAAGGTAGCGTTGACACATTTATTTCTAAGATTAGAGATGTGAACAACCCACTTCTAAACGCTAATTTGGAGCCTGCAGCTGAAGTGGATGTTACTACTGATTTTCTGTCACTGAGAACTGACTTGCTGGACTTGGAGAGGTTACTCTCCAAGTTAGCTAGAACGCAGTATGAGAAGTTCCACCTTGAGGCATGTATTGAACAGAAATTGGTGCCTCGTGGACTTAGAATATTAAAGATGCCTGCCGAGGTTGATTGTGACTGTTTTCTTTTAACAGAATGGCAAAAGCTGAATATTGCCACCAGCTTTAGTTATATTAAGCTTCTAATAGCAGCTGCTGAGAGACGTGAAGTTAAATTACTTGACGACATCAAAAATAAATACGCATATTTGAATAACAACTATAATTGTGATTCCCTTGCCAGACTTCTGTTAGATACTATAAGTAATGTTGATACCTACAAACGTAAGCTGCTACAAATTAAATTAAAAAAACTGCAGAGGGATCGTTTTGATTTCTCATTAGGCCACATCTTCATGTGGCCACATGAACCAATGACATCAGATCAAACGGCAGCTCCCACCCAGCGAGTACAAACGGAAGAGAGCGTACGAATACAAGAACCCGGGAATGTATTAATTCAAGACAATTGTGTGCTTAATGAAGACATTACTTCGAACAAGCCTGTTTCTACGGGCTCACTGACTGAACAGAGCGTTACCAAGCTTCTAGTCACCTCTACCCCGCATGCAAGTTCACAGGGTGCTAGGAGGAAGGTCGTAACAGTAGCGCAGGTTCACAGAAGAGAAGGCAGCACTTCTACTGCTTCATCGACAGCCTCCAATACTGCCTGTCTACAATCCAACGAGTACAACCTAAATTTTCCCCTGCCAGTGAGAGACAATTCTATGGGGAGAACGGATGGTCAGAGGAAACAGAACCAAACACGGGGGAGAAGCAGCACAAGAAACAAGAGAAAATACGAGGAGGAAACAAACAATGTTTACACCATCAAGAAAGCCTTCCAAAAAGTAAGACTTTAGTTGTTAATCTCTCTAAACGCTTGCTTTCTGACACTGAACTTAGTGTTTTAACAAGAGGTTTGTCGTTTATACCTGCCTCTGACATGTCTATTACTGATGCCATATTTGATTTGAAGATTTTCACCAGGAATTTAAGCTTGAAATTAATGTTTTTAAATACTAATAATAAAGAAGAACAAGTTGTTTTTAAGAGACCCAGCACTTTCATACCTAAAATGAATTCAATTGCAAATGCATTTGAACAGTTATGTATTACTGACTTTTATAATGTTATAGATAACAGTATCAATTTTAATTTTAACAAGAAATGCAACCTTAGTAAAGATGAATTAGACACATTAAATAAACTTGAGAATGATCTCAGCTTGGTAATTAGACCAGCTGACAAAGGGGGACAGATAGTTCTGTTAGATAAAATGGATTATGATCTTTTAATGTATGAAATGTTAAATGACAATAATTTCTATGAACTTATAAACAGAGTACATGTGGATATTATGATTTTAGAGATTATTAATGAAATTAAGAGAATGCAATTTGAAAGCCTAATTACTGATGAAATGGTACAATACTTTTTGGTTTTTAAACCTGTAGTGCCTGTTATACAGGGGCTTCCGAAACTGCACAAGAATAGTACTAGACCGCCTATGAGGCCTATAGTCTCTGTGAGGGGATGGTCAACAGAGGCTATCTCAATTTATGTGGAGAAAAAATTGAGACCTGTCTTAGATACTATGTGTCATGTGTTGAAAGACACTGAACACTTTTTAAGAGATTTATATGAGTTTACTAATCAAGGAACCATTGATGGTGAATACATTCTGGTAACATTGGATGTTGTCTCCCTCTTTACAGTTATTCCCAATACATTGGGTATAGATTTTATGAGAAAATTATTGATAAAAGTAGGTACATATAATGCTGCAGAGATTATAGTCATACAAAAATTGATAGCCTTGGTACTTTATAATAATATTTTTATTTTTAATGACAACATCTATTGGCAGAAGAATGGAGTAGCAATGGGCAGTTCCTGCTCAAACAGCTATGCCAATACAGTCATGGCCACATGGGAGATAGATTATATTTTTAACAGCATATATGCACCCTGCATTCCTTTCTATAGAAGGTTTGTAGATGACTGCTTTTTTCTATGGAAAGGTCCATTGGATGGATTGAAGCTATTCATTGAATATTTGAATCAAACCACTGATTTCTTAAAATTTACTTTTAATTATTCCTATACAGGAATTCATTTTTTAGATGTTTTTATTGATAAGGACATATCAGGTAACATCAGTACTAGAATGTATAGGAACGAATGCAGGGTGAACAATCTCCTATGCAGACAAAGCATACACCCAGAATTCGTCTTTGATAATGTTGCACGTAACCAATTTTTTAGAGCATCAAGACTCAGCGTAGATCAGGTCGAATATGAGCGGATGATGCTTACCACTAACTTGGAGTTAAAGGACCGAGGCTATCATATTAACAGCATTAGTAAGAATGAGAGGATGGTGAGACATATGAGATTCAATAAAGCTAAACCATATTTCTCCAATGTTGCCTCCAGATATAGTAAGAGTAGGGAACCTAAACTCAGTTTCTGTCTCACTTATGCTAGAGATATCAAGCATTATACAGATATTATTAATAGAAATTGGCAGGTTTTAGTTACTGAACCAACAATCTCCTCTTTAATTGGTGCCAGACCCCAGTATACCTTTAAGAACAAGAAGAACCTGTACAGGAGATTATGTGGGGTAAAAATGGAGAAACCCACCATGGAGTATAAAGGCACACGACCGTGTGGTCACTGTCCACAGTGTCCATATATAGACACTTGTCTATTATTTCATCATCCTGACACAACAAGAATTTTCGATATTAGGGCAAGTGCCACCTGCGATACTCTACATGTTGTCTATTTAGCCGAATGCCAACAATGTCACAGCTTCTATATAGGTAAGACTGATAGAACTCTCAGAGAGAGAATGAGAGAACACTTATATCATATTAGAAAGAAGTCCAGAATCAATGCCTTGGCCAAACATATTAACACCATGGGAGAAGATCACAAATTCACTTTCAGAGTTCTATCTGTGATTTATGAGAACAATAGAGGAGGTGATGTGAGAGTTAAAACCGAGGAGACAGAAGCTAAATAGATAGTTAGGCTGAGATCCAATTTAGGACATGGTCTCAATGAATGTGTTCCCATTAAGCCTATACTATGCAACAGACCACTAAATAGAAAATGTACTTTATAGATATCAAGCTTTTTAAATTAAGTTTTTAATAGCAATTTCTACATGTACATATTTATTTATATATTTTTATACTTGTATTTTATGAATGTTTCCATAATATATAACATTAGTTTTGTCTTTTTAAAATTCTTTAGTCATGTGATCAATTAATACATGTATAAAGGTGTGTTTTCAAATGGAAGGGTTACACCTGATGAAGCTATGTGAAAGCGCTTGTGTCTTCTATTAAACTGGTACCTGAATTATATCACCTGTGGACCTTATTTATGTTTTTTGGTACATTCTCAGCCTGGATTTATTGCCTCTTGACCTCAAGGGGCTGTTTGCTTACGTTTTTACAATAATTGTTTTTTGGGCTCTGTTTTTTCCTATTAACATATGTTGTTACATTAACTGTATTTTGAGGCATGTGTTTTATTATTGTTATGTATTATAATGGTTGCATATTAACATATCTTGTTAAATTACCTATTTTGTTGGCCTTATACTCTAACTGTAACTGGCATGCTGTTAACATACTGACTGTTCTGTGATTTATTGTTGTGTTTCAAATAGTATGCATTGATATGTAATTGGGTTATTTCCACTGTTCTGGCATGCTGTTACTGCTAACAATGTTTTGTTCACAACTCACCTATACTTATTGCTATAACTGCATTCCCAGAGCACGTCAGGGTTAGCTGGTTCCCAGTGATCTGCCTACCTTACCTCAACTGGCCATGGCACTGGGTCCTGACATGTCTGGAACCCAGACCAGTGGTGCCCCCTCTGCTGCCCCTGCACCACCTGCAGCATCAGGTGGAACCCCCACAGGGGATGGGGCCTGGCCTCGGGCTGCAGTCACCCAAGAGAAACTGTCGGTCATGGTGTGCAGGATCATTCATCTGACCTATGAACATCACCTGCACCAGATTGAGGGCATGCTGGCCAACCTGGTGGAGCAGGCTGGCCTTGGCACCCAACCTCCAGTACAGCCACCTTCTGGGTAGTGAAGGAGAAGTGTTGACAGCCCATTAGTGGAGATGTCAGTCCTGCTGCTGCCATCTGGAGGCACATGTAACTCCTATTCCGCAACACCCTCCCCATCCAAGGTGTTTACCCCCCTCATGTGTCACACACCGCCCCTGTCTGCTGTCTTGTCTGTCTGCCTTCGCATCCTCTCCTACTCAGTTTATCTCCCCACATGTACTTGTGCCCCTTACCCAACATTCCACTCTCTCCCAAAAAAAAAATGAGCACCTGTGCCACAAAAAAATATTGTCCTATACATAGCTCTGCATTTCGCAAGTGTCCACTGCACACAATTAATTTGGTCTAATTGGCTTGACAACACCTTTATGTTGTCCTCACCTCTCTCTCTCTCACTCTCTGGGGTTTGAAATTCCAAATTCATCTACAAAACCTGTCAAAATTCACAGCTGTTGCTGTACAAGAAATTAATAGCTATGGTTCTTTCACATCCCTACTTGCCTTCCACACATGTGCTTCCAGACTGTGGGGGATGATGTGAGGGACCAGTGGATATTGCAGAACATTACGAGAGTGCAGGATCTGTGCACAGGGGACATCCATGTATCTGGTCCTGTAATGTTTTCCCCTCTTGTTGTCTTTCAGGAACCATGTACGCAGGAGACATTAACCATTCTCAACTGCAGAGAATGAATTCATAATGTATGGCCTCAGACACCACCATCACATCTTGCTTTCCAGGGGTTGGAACAATAGTGAACAGAGAGCAGCATTGTGGGCAGACCTTGTGCGGGCTGTTAGTCAGATTGGCCAATAGGACAGGACCTATGAGCAGGTCTGACACTGAACCACAGATATGGTGAATGCTGCACAGCAAAGGGCAGCTACTGTTGCCAGGGGATCATGTTGCCACCAGTGGAGGATCGGTGATAGAACAACAACTCTCAGCCACAGAGGAATTCCTAGTGAACCTAGGATCAACCAACAGCTTCCAGGCATCCATCACACCATATATCCTGGAGGTGGATGCTGCAGCATCCACAGAAGAGGAAAGTAAGCTTACTGTGTTCACCAGTGTAATACTGTATCAGTCATTGTGGCAGGCTATGTATACTAGTACATGGGTTGCAGGTCTGTGTGCACTGGGGGATTGGGTTTTATGCACTGTTCTGCACACATACTGAGAATGTCAACAATATAGCCATTATCACAGTAGCTACTGTACATGTGGATATATGCACATATTACCTTGTAGTGCTGCAACATTTGGTGGTGCTGACAGCACTTCTCCCTCACTTTTTCATAAGTCCATTAGGTGTGGCCTAAGTCCATGGTCCTGTACCTGTTAAATGTGATCATATATACCCTAAAAAAAGTTAAGGGCTGCCATTTTGCCCTATGTACAACTGTTGTGCTTAGCCAGATTAGAATATTTGTATGTTCCATTCTGGAACAGTTAACTACAGTGCATAGATTGGGTAATCTCAGGTGTGTATTTGTACAAACATTAACACATTTGCACTTATAGTTAAGAGTGGCTATGCAGCCCACTATACATGAGGCAATTACTTCAAGATGCCTGTTCAAACACAATAGGGAGATGGTACATTCCTGAGGCAGGGATACTACTACTGGCATATCATTCTCAAGATGTGTACTGGGTTTTATTTGTGTGGTTATATCATATAGACTGCCATAGTGCATACCTTGCAGATGTATTGTACTGGCAACATTAACTAGATGTAGCTGAAGTGCATGTTATAAAGGGTCTGACTTGTCTCTGTATGTTGTCAATTTGTCTGTTGTGCATGCGATCAGAGATGAGAAGATGTAGCACGTGTAAAACTGTTGTGGATCCTCATCTGTATAAGTCTATGTGGATTACTATACATAACAGTGCAGGTAGTAATGTACTGCTTTTGTCTTGCTTCTCACAGGTGAACAGGGGGGGTTGGCATCTGTCTCCCTCACAACCTGATGTCAGTGTCTCATCGGACTTTGATGATGGTGGCCATAGTGAGGCACAGGTGGGGTTGTCAGGGGCTGAATCTATCCCTCTGGTTGACATCCCTGTTCTTCCCCCATTGTACCTGCACACAGACAGTATGTCCACACATAACCAGTCCCCAGAGGCCACAGATACTGGACAGTAAGAGGTTGGCGACATTGCACTGGACAGTGTGACAACTATGGAGTAAGTGAGTGTAGACACTGGCCATAGCCAGACAGCTGGCAAGGTCCCACACAGGCAGATTGACAAGGGTGCTGGACAGAGGACTGTTGCCCTTCCACCACCTGTTGCAGGTGTCACATTACAGGTCATGTGCCACATGTTTTGGGCCATCATGGAGGCACAGGCACATTCTAAATGCAACACCAGATGGATACTTAGGGTTATGGATGCAGCACAGTCTGACCTCTGTGACTACTTCCATTGCATTGATGACACCTTGGATCAGTTCACTGATGTAGTGGACATATGGTGGGCTGAGACACTGTCTGTATTTGACTGCACATTTTCTGTGCTGAAACATCTGATTGGAGTTGGGCATCAACATGTGGACACAGGTCAGCAAAACCATCACCTGAGAGTCCACATGGCTGTGCACACTCATGCTCTCACAGTGGCAATACCTCCAGCAGTACAGAGGAAAGTGTACTCTCCACACCACAACATAGCAGGTGATGGGTACACCATCCTGGGTTGTCCCGTGGGGGACACGGACCCAGAACACAGCAGTCACCATCAGGTACTAGCACTACATCTGACCTTGGGCATGGTGGTGCCAGTGATACTCCTGGTGGAACCAGTTCCCATGTTCATGGCCAGAGATGGTGATCTGTCCACTCTACCATATACGGTCTTCAGCTGTCCAACATACACATGTGTAGAGCTAGCACTGGGCTTGACTGTGTGCATGCATACACTCAAACATCAGTGCCACATGCAGGTCACCAACAGCCACACACGACACCTCTCCATGGCCCATCTAACCAGCACCCATTCCTGACTCACACACATGCTGTCAACTGTTTCGCACAGCCTAGGCCTCTGGCATCCCAACACCACACCCTGTACAGATGATGATACCTATACCACATCCTTGCCATCTGTGCCATTGATGCAGGGACATGCAAATATGTGTCTGATGCACAGGGTGACTATATTACTTTACATGTACTTATGTAGTGCAGTATTGTTATGTAATGGCAGTTGCTGTGGGCCACAACAGGTACTGTATGCTGGCATGTGCCATAACTACACATCAAACTTTGTGTATCTTTTTGCATGATGTTAGACTGACAGTAGTGTTACAAAATGACAGGCATGTCAGAGACCTGTGTATGTTTCTATTCCAGGAGTCTGAGCAGTTAAACAATGGCAACATGGCAGCAATACAGTGGCACAGCATGGCATGGCAGCACAGGAGATATATGACATCAGCAAGGTGTGGAAGTATATGTGCATAGCTCCCTAGGTGCATGCATGTAGAACAGTGTGTCAGGGACAATAGGGACAGCCAGTGTAATCATGCTTTTATACTTTCTGACAAGGTCTGCTACCCTTGATATGTGTCACCTATGTTTTATGAACATACAACTCTAGATAGTGGTTGGCAGCAGTTATGCTTATGTAGATGAGGGCAATTTAGGGCCAGCAGCTAGTCACAGGGATATAAAAATGGATAATCATTGCACAGGGGTAGCCCATATGGGCATGTCTGTAGTGCTGCAAAGGGATAGATTTATACACACACAAGTTAGATTTTGTGGTTAGAACACTTACCTATAGAGTAGTACACACTATAGCTTGGTGTTGACTTGATATTATACTGTCAGCCAGTGCTGTTAAGGTAGATGACATCAGCAGGCCTTGTAAAGGAGGCCAATGTTGAGGCCAGCAGCTAGTCAAAGGGCTATAAAATGTATAACCATTGCACAGAGATAGGCATGTCTATAGTGCTGCAAGGGGATATATTTACACACACATGTTGATTGATGTGAGATTAGAACTCCTACCTATCTAGTAGTACACAGTATACCGTGCCATATTTATCACATGCACCATGGTGGTCATGTGATATTACACTGTTAGATAGCACTCTAAAGATGGATGACATCAGCAGGCCTTGTAAAAGAAGCCAATGTTGAGTCGTGCAGCTAGTCATAGGGCCATAAAATGTATAAATATTGCTCTGTAGTGTTGCAAGGGGATATACATACACAGAGACACACACAGGTTGGATGATGTGAGATTAGAACCCCTGCCCATATACTATTACACACTATAGCTCACAGTAATTAATGCACACACCACAAGTTATGTCTGCTGTATATGTGGATTCAGGCACAGTACTTGTGGAGTACACAAAATGGCCTTGTGTTAGACAGCATGTGTGGCCTGCAGAGTGATACTGCTTGATACTATTATTGTATCTAGTATCCTAGGAGTGGGATACTTGTTAATATTCCTGCTATGTATGTACAATTACCAGTATGGCCATATGTGGCTGGTTGCAATTTAATAGCCAGACATAAGGCCAGGGACAATATGTCCTGTCCAAGGCATGCATTGCAACCAGTGTACATTACACCACCTGCTCCCCTATGTCTGTCTACAGGGTGATATTCTGCAGTTACAGGGGTTTGTGGATGAGTGGATTATGTACTGTTGAGGTCTTGGTCTGGTTCCATCAGACAACTATTGTGATGTAGGGACATTTGTACATCCCCCCCCACACACACACACACACACACACACACACACACACACACACACACACACACACAAACGCGTGCACACTCACACACACACACACACATACACACACACACACACACACACACACACACACACACACACACACACATATATGTGTGTGTGTGTGTGTGTGTGTGTGTGTGTGTGTGTGTGTGTGTGTGTGTATATAAGAGGGATGTCACCCTAACTGTTGCTGTGTGTGTACCTTATGTAAATGTGTTATGTAGATATATATGTGGAGAGTCTATGTAGCATTCTACTTTATTTAGCTATATATATATATATATATATATATATATATATATATATATATATATATATGTATATGCATATATCCTGTTATTTATATATATATATATATATATATATATATATATATATATATATATATATATATATATATGTGTGTGTGTGTGTGTGTGTGTGTGTGCCATGTATTGATAGATACACTAATCATGTGTGAGGGGGATAGGGAGAGACAGATATGTATATGTAGCTGTCTGTATGTGCAGACATATTTCTACATAGCAGGTCTTTGGGCGGAAGAGGCAACAGACTTGGGATCACGTTAGCTAAGTGTTGGAGCATGCCCAGTGTGACTGTCATTACTTACAAGGTGACTCCATGCCAGAGCTGCATGTAGTCCAGACTGGGATTTTGTGTGCTGCACACCATTAGCTGCTGCACCTCTTTTACAGTACAGCACTTCCCTGATATTGTCCAAGGCATTTCTCAGCTGTTTGTTGAACTTAATATGTGACTCATGCCTCTCAGCTGTACAGATTTATACAGACTGTCCAGATTTTTGACTCATAGGTTTTATCCATTTTTACATAACATTGTGGTTTTCTGTCAAATTAGTGGCAAATTATTAAAGAGTGAAGTTAAGAAATAATGACAGAAATTTGAGTTTCAGACTCCATACACATCAGGAGATTCATGCAAATGCAAGACCTGTTAGTCTATCAACTTTCTAAGTTTGTAAGAGCAATATTTAATAAAACTTGTCCCTGTTTGTGGGCCTTTGCCCCACTTTTATTCATGGCTTTGGCCAGTTTTCTTGCTCTAAGAGGTTGAGAGATATGATGTGACTGGGGTACATGATGTAACACTGCACACAGGGTGACAGTCTGCATACCTCTCCCTGTACATGTTTTTTGCAAAATGTCAAACATTTCACTCCATATGTCTGCAAAGTTCCTCATACATTTGTGGTTTTCTGGTAATATACTGTAAAATGCAGTCACTGAATTGTTGTAACTACTGAAATATTTAAGTGATGGCCTTTACATCGTGCAGCTAATCTGACCTGTTGCAACCTGCTGTTATACTAGCCACCTTCTAGGTTACTCAGAGCATGCATAATGTCTGTCTGCAGGTTTGGCCCTTTGTCTCTCCATTCACTCTGGTCGTGTCCAGCTTTCTTGCAGTATCAGATTGAGGGGTTATGACAGTCTGTGGGAATACCACCATATGAGTACCTCACATTCAAAAGATGTAGATGCTGTCAGATTTGAACCATCAACAACATCAGCCATGCTAATTTCCCTAGCCCAGTAAGCCACACCAGCAGCCAGACAGAGGCTTCATTCCTCACACTATAAACAACATACAGACAAACACTGTCACCCCACTGCTATGTAGGAAATACAATGTTTGGCCAGGTTCTATGTCACAGGAATTGTCTGGTCTGCTGATATATCATTACAGATATGCTGTTACAGCAGTTGTATGAGAACACCGATGTGTTGGGGGTGGGGGATGACCACCCCATGCTCTGCCTGCAAAGGATGTCGTGCAACTGACCTGTAGCCCCACTGCTTGGCATCTCCCTTAAATAATGTAGTGGATGTTCAGGCTATGCTACTTAGTGAATATTATGGGGCACTTACTATTGGACAGAGTACCTGTTGTCCCAAGTGGCTGTTGGACCTGTGCAAGTAGCCCAGTAGCCCACTATAGATGTCCGCAAGTAGCCCAGTAGCACACTATATTCCTTTGCATACATGTGGTAGGTCTATACATATGCTACCATAGTGTAGTACTCCATACAAGTGGTATATAGGAGAGTGACTTATGCTGCAAATGCAGCAATTGACAGACCTGAAGTTCAGGAGTGACTCTGTCTGATGCACGCAGTACGCAACGAATACATGGTTAGGTAGAGGTTGTATGGGCTGGCTGGCATCATTTTTAGTATATGTATGTGAGTCAGAGTAAGGTGTTAGTCCCTAGGGCCCTAGGTTGTCAGTGCATGTGCTATGCATTGTCTCTTGGCCAAGGCCAGGTCATACTGGCCATGCCTATGTCTGCCTACAGAGACAACCTCAGGGGGTTCCTTCCTCTGTGCTCCCCTGTGGGTGTGGCTGTGTGGACCTAGGCACTGGTGGGGAGGCTTTGTATCCCTTCCCTTTGCTGAAACTGCTGCAGCTGGTTCTGCAGGATCATATTGTGTACCATAGCACATACTGTGAACATCTGTGCACATGTGGCTGGAGAGACAGCAGGGCTTCACCAGATATAGTGAGACACAGGAACTGTATCTTCAGCAGCCCAAACACACACTCTATGATGTTCCTAGTTTGTGTGTGTGTGTGCCTCATTACGGCATTCTTTGGAAGATGTGTGTGCATTTCTGATGGTTGTCATCATCCACGGTTCCAGTGTGTAGCCAGCATCCCTCAGTAAATGGCCATGTGTGGTGTCCCCCCTAGCAAACAACTGGTACAGTTGTGACTGGTGCAAGATATGGGGGCCATGATAACTGCCAGGGCTGCCAGCACACACATTCATGATAATTACCTGGGCACTGCACACAACCTAGCAGTTTATGGAGTGATACCCCCTTGCTGCCGATGAAGATTCTACCCTCTTCACCGGGTGTTGCCTTGATGTGTATACAAGTACAATCTATGGCACCCAATGCCTCAGGGTAATGCTCTACACAGTAGAAAAATTGCATACTGCTGGCCCAATCCTCAGGGTTATGGGATAAATAAATGTGCACACTGGCATGTGGTAGAATGGCATCCAGGAACTGGTGGAATACCCTGAATGCTGATGCCTGTGAGACCCTATCATGCCCCCAGTTGTTATTTGGAAAGTACCTGTAGCTAGTATCCTAGGGGCTACACATACCTTTGTTTCTACTGGGATAGGTTCTCCTCTGTTGGCTCTGAATCTGAGTTGAGGGTGGCAGCGCGCAGTGAGTTCTTGTATTATGTCTCTGTCCACCCTGTAACACTCGACAATCTCCAGCTCATGTAGCTCCTGGAAGGTTACCCTGGGCCTGAACACTCTTCTCCTTCTCAGTGTAGGCCTATTTTCAGAAGCAGCATCAGCACTGACCTCAGCATCTAGCACATACAAATGTAGCAAACCTGCAGCATTAGCATTTCTTCAGTTAAAAAGCCCAAGTTTGTACTCCACTGGTGCAGAGTATCAAAGCCAAAGTCAAAGTAAACTTTATCATCATTTAGGACTACACAAGTGCAGCCCAAATGAAATTCTGAGCATCAACTTACCAGAGAGTACATAGGAAGCAAGGATAACAAGAACCACAGTATAACATATCATTTTAAAATAAGATATTCAATACAAGAACCACAGAAGGATAAAAAAATCAATAATAACAGCAAAAAAACACAAGCCCTCCTAGACAATCATAAGAAGAATACTGTACATAGCAACATGACAGTGTAGGATTGCACATAACTGCACAGAGTATGGGGATGAAATCAGATTGTAGGGTGGTATGCAGCCTTTACAGTGCTCTGATGTAGGTCCAGCCTGTGTGATCAGCTACCTATGATGCATTCCACTTGCCAAGTACATCATTAAGGGGTTTTAATGGCCCTAGTTTAATTGAAACAGGGGTTATCAGTGCTTAATTTATCACTGTCTTTCTCGGCCAATTTTTTTACAGCCTTCCTTCCTGAGCACTGCGGAGATCCACAAAGATAAACAATGCTCAGTAGTCAGTTGACAGACCCTCATGGACAGGCATGCTCTGCACAGCAGAGTGCCTTGCAAACATGTGGAAACATGCAGAAACATGCACCCTGAAGGTAAACAAAGCTTAGCAGTCACTGGACACACCCATCTGCTCGGCAAAGCACCACACTGTGCAAACAGATGATGCTGAGCTCCAATGAGATTAAAAGAATGTGGATACACCCTCTTTTGATGTCAGCTACCTTTTCTGTGGACACCAACATGGTTCTCTGCCTGCACAGATGGGATCTGTGGACACAGATACCCATTTATGCTATTCAATGACCCCAGTTCATTTGCATAGAGATCCATGCACACAACTTGGAATATACATGGTTCTCGGCCTTGCATCATTAGCAACCACAGCAGTCTACCATTGTACATACTCCACGCAGGGTCCCATAATGCATTACTGTCACATACTATTAATTTTCATGTTTACACTTTTTACATTTTTTATTTTTCATAACAGCATGTTTGTGCACTGCAGCACACTGCACAAACATAACCTGATTATTAATAAAAGGTATTTTAAATTATACAGAACAGTTAGACCACTCAGGCTGAGTGCAAACACCCACAAATAAAATAAAATTAAAAAAATGCCACCTCCAAGTGTAAAATGAGACACTTAGTTTAACAGATCGATATTGAATCACTTTACACTAAGCACTTTACCCCTTTACATTAACAAGGCTTCTTCTGAGTAAAGCCATTCCATTCCATTCCAAATTTTATTTTAAATTATTTTCCATTAGATTTTGGACATACAATGGATAGTTTGGCACATATCCATGTCTGCTATGCTATTTCTGTCCTTCTAGCTGCACTTTTATAGCCTCTGTCATCTGTTTAACATCCTGTACATGGAATTTTTCCATGTACATTTTGGACACCAACATGGGGTTTGCAGAACTGTCTATCTGCTTGCTGGAACATTCTGCCACCCTTATTTGCATGCATTTCACCTGCTTATGAGGTGATTTGCATGCCACGGACTCTTCCATGTTGGCATGCTCTTGCACACCCCTCAGCTCTGTTTACTGGATCGTACACCTGCTTACTTCCATATAAGCACTGTGCCTCTATGCTTACATGGAAAAAATTCCATTTAGGCTTTATTGAATTCCCCATAGGATGTATAAGATAAAAAGAAAGATAAGCATAAACAACAGAATCCTGCTTTGTAATGCAATAAAACAGCTGCACATGGAACCTTAAATCCCAACAAACCAAATAGGTGGACTGTCTGAAAACAGAATCTATATCCTCAAGAATCAGAATGATAGAAGCCAAACATAGTTCAAGGAGGGATAACCATTCATTTTTAGGACCATATGAGGAATTAAAATGAAAGAATCCCTGTTATCACCTATTAAGAATTAATTATGGGTATCATTCCTGAATTGGTCACACAGACTGGCCTGGCACACACACCTGTAAAGGTGAGAGCATGTAGAAAGTCTTGATCATCATGGAACAGAAGCTGAAGTTATTAGGACTTTTCACCTGAAATGAGCTATTGGCCAGCTCAAGCCATCAGCTGTATAGGTATGTAAGAGCATTTCAGACATCATCTGGTGTCTCCAGCATATGGGTAACCCTCTGATTATTATACCAGTGCATTTTAGTAATAGTCTGCAGGGAAAACACTCTATATTATCTCCTAGTGAGGAGGCTACAGATGCAATCTAAAGGGTCAGATCAGAATGGCATTGTGAATTAGAGAACACAACATCATCAAGGAGACTTCATAACTGGGCAAGAGACCCCTACATTAAATAAAAAAATGCTTTGTAATTTGTTGACTGAGGAGACCAAAGCAAAAGGGACAAGAGAGGAAATAGGGAAAAAAAGTGATATAGCTGATGACATCAGCAGTGTCTGTTGAGGATAATATGGTAAGAACAGTGTCCAATATGCTTGTGTAAAATGCTCTCTAAGTACACAGAGTACAGGACTCAGAACTTTACGCAAGTTCCACAGCACAAGTCTGACTTGGAGTGTCTTGGACTACACTTTATAGCTGATGACACCAGCAGTGTCTGTTGAAGAGAATATAACTGTGACTCACATGATGGTGCAAAATGCTCTCTGTAATGTCAAGCAAGATCTCACAACCACACACCCACACACCTAATTGACTGCAGTAACAACAGAACCCCTACCTAAGTACACATGCTACAGAATTCAGTACTTTAATCAAGCACAAGGGCATAAGTCTGACTTTTACATTTATAGTAAATGACATCAGCAGACTATGTGATAGACAAGATGTTGGGTGAGCTGAATGCAATGGATGTATACACATCTGTAAGAATCAAAATATTGTCAATCCATGGCATTGGACCAGTAGCTGTGACATACACAGTTCTGCTCTTCTGTCTAGACACAAACACACACACACGCACACACGTGCACACACACACACACACACACACACACACACACACACACACACACACACACACACACACACACACACACACACACACACACACATACACACTTGACTGCAGTGATAACAGAACCCCTACCTAAGTACACAGACTATAAAACACAGTACTTTATGTAAGTGCTATGGCACAAGTCTACTGGTGACCTTATAGTAGATGACATGAGCAGGCCATGTGGGAGCCAACATGATGGGAGGCTTGCATAGGTTCATGGCTTCATAGGTTCATAGGAGGATACTAGCCTAATCATCCTAGGATGTTTAGAGAACTAGTTGTGTGAAAACACAAGTACCCTTATTGAGCATAGTTAGGAGGTCATTGTTAGCAGAGAGATTTTGTGAGCAGCACCAATTGGTCCTGTCAATGAGGGACACAGGTGCCACCCCAGAGGTGACTTTACAATCACCCAACCAGTACTCAAGGTTGCCTGAACAGGGTCATTGAGGAGCACTGCTCTACATGCAGTGGGAGCCTATTACAGAGGAGTTTGAATTGCTGGGTGATATATCTGTGTATCCAGCATGTTCTGTTTATGTCACAGGCTAGGCTGAGACCCCTGGGGTGAGTTATTCTTGTCCAATTTGATTTGCAGATGTCCAGCATTTCTAGTAGGGCATGGTCTGAAACTGCTTTGTAGACCAGGTATAGGTCATCTCTCAGCAGCCTGCATGATACTGAGTACAGTGACAGGTCTTTCAGTCTTTCCATGTATGTCATGTTTCGAGGCCCTGGATTCTCCCATGAACAAACCTGTGTTTTCTCCAATTGCTGCAGGTGTTTGGTGAGGTACAGACAGAAGGGAACAGTGTACTCAATTAGTGGTGTGATAAGAGTAGAGAACAGCAGAGGTATGACGACCCTGATCTTGGATGTGATGACCATGTGTATGAGGTGTGCAATGCAGAAAGTGTGGTCAACACTGTGAACACAGGGATGAAAGTGTAGACTGCTCAGTCTGTGAGTTTATCACCAATGATTTGTGTGTGTCAGCCTCTTCTGCCATATGCTACTAGCACTGAGGGACGCTATATGAGTGTGTCCAGTTAACGGTCATCTACAATCTTGGTAAATACCAGGCCATCTACCATTGCCTGTGCTTCAGGGATGTAGTTTCCAAGCAGCTGAGGGCCTAGCAGAGGTTCCCATGGTATCCTAATGGTATGTGGCTAGTGGTGGAGGTGCAGTCCCCAACTTTGAGAGTGTTTATTCTGTCAATGAGCCAGTGGGCTATCCATCTACTGTATGGCTTAATTCCTGCATGTGAGATCTTCACTATGCAACATGAATGGGGGATGGTGTTAATGTTGTTGGATAGGTCACCTGTTATCCCTCATCCAGGTCTTCGGGATCAGTATCAAGGAAGTTTACAAGGTTCAATAAGCAAGAGCTACCCTTGACAAAAAGAAAAATGAGTTGGGTCAATTGTGTTGAAGGTCAGCTGTGTCCCTGTGGTTAAGGTCCATGCTGATTCCTTTCCTAGCCTTGAAAATAAGGGTTTTTAGGCATATGGTCAATAGTTATAGTTCTGCATGTTACCAGATTGATGTGCATTGCATATCACACATTTAATATTACATTTTGTAGTGTAAGTTATATATGTGCTTAACATGGTGAGCAGTGTGTTTGTGCAACAGTTGGCAAAGTGAATATGTATGTGAGATCCGCATCTCTGAGCATAGCTAAGCAGTGTGCAAATGTGAGCCGCATTGCTAAAGTCTGACAGTTAGTATTGAGTCTATGAAACACATCTGCTGCTTAACTGACTCTGTGCCAGCATGTATTAATGCATTGATACATTGCTTTTTGGGACCAGATGGTACTGGGTTTGAATCTAGGTGTATCTAATACTTTTAAATATTTTAAATTTCAGAGTGATAATGCACTGACGTAAATTCTTTATAGTATATGTGTTGCTGTGTGTTGGCATAATGCAGCAGTGTTAAGCAGCATTCACAGAGGCAACCACAACAGTTTGCCACTACTCGCCACACCGTTTGTGAGATGGTGGTCATAAAGCAGAATTGCCAAGCAGTGGGGAATGAAAAAATTGATTTTACACTGTGGGATTCAAACCTAGGCATAAGGGACAAAACATGTACTTCCACAGTGTAGACTTTCCATCTTTGCCACAGAAGAAGTGCTACTCAGACATAGTCAGGTATCATACATAAATGCAGGTGACAGCATGAGTTATTACACATGTATATATTTGACCTGCCAAGGTTATTGGATATAGAGGCAGTTGTGCACGTGTCTTAGGCAAATGTGAAAGCTATCTAAGTCCAGATAGTAAAATTATACTTATAGAAATATAATACTTATTATACTCTCAGTCATATATCTGATAATAAAGCTAATAGCACATAACTAACTACCTAAATAGATAAATAAATAAATAATACAACAATAGTGTGTCATCCATCATACATATAATTAATTTCAGCTCCACTATCTAAATTGTTATAACTGAGAGTGAATATAATGAGAAATGGAACAACAGTTAAAGTGCATGGAATATCCTGTATTAGAATCCAGGAGTATGTGTATGGCAGTCCTACACTTACACCTGTTGCCACAAGACAGATGAAATAGCACTCGTTCATGTTTCAGTTCATTACTATAACCTGCAATGTCACAACAGTAAAAAAAGATTGCACACCCTGTACTAGAACGCAAGACCATCTGTACTCCAGCCCTACACTTGGACCTGCTGCCACACGAGTAGTTTCATGACATTCCCTAATTTACTAATCATCCTTAAGGTCTCTGTATTAACTGCTGTGCAGCATCACTTAGCAGGTTTCTGCTGTGTCCAACAGAAATAATTCATTGTATTCTTTTTTGATTTTTATTATTATTTTTTGTTTGTTTGTTTTTTTTTTTTGGCTGTCTGGGTCCTGTCTGATGCCTGGGTGGCCCAATTGTCCCGTTTGGGCATTGCCATACTTCACACAAATGAGATAAGCACAGTAAAACCTGCCTTTTTCCCCCATTCCCATGATTGTGCTATGAGCCACATCGTGTAAATACTGATCCTCCCAAAAAATTAGACAAAGACAGAAAAGGAAAAAAAAAGGGGGGCAAGTAGATGAAATAAGGAAAATCAACATATGACATACACACAAGAAAATGATGGCTCACATGAGATATGTCTACACAGATCTGGATTTGAATTCTCACACTAATGCACATTCAGAACACAGGATGTGTGCCTTATCCATCTTTGCCATACAAGCAGCTTTCCAGTAAAGAACTAATTAATTCTGCACACGATAAACTGCAATGGCATCTACACTGATATCACAACCATGCAACTATTATTTGTACATTTATTATTTTTGAATGTAGTGCACTTAGTGATCACGCAACCTGTTATGATTATTGTTTTCAAATATACAGCTCTGTCTTACCGTTCTGTGTTTGTTGGTCATTCTTAAGTTATCTGACCAGTAATCTGAGGCATGCAGTGTGTAAGCCATTCTATATCATTGACCTTAAAATGTGTGAGGATATTAAATGGAAATAAGATCATCTGCAGTTGCCAATAAATGAAGGGCAGGTTGGATGTTAAGGAACACAGCCTGTGAATTGTGTGCTGATTACTTACATTTCCAACCTGACATCTAACACTTTGTAGATCTAACCTGACATAATCAATGGAAGTAAGGCAGCCTGTAGTGCTGTTGTGTTTTCCTTCTCCCAACCAGTAATTGTTCACAGTTGCAATCCATTAAAAACAAACACTGAAGGAGTGCCTGCACTAGCTTTACATCTCCTACATGGTTCCAAGTATTTGGGATTCAGCAATTATTATGAGTTCACACCTCATTTGTATCTTCCCCATTCTAACAACCCTGAATCTACACCATATAAAAAAGGTAACTGTGTAGCTAGGCAAACTGATGGTATGGAGACTTGTTTATGTTGGGAAGACTGCACATGTGCTATTTCTTTGGGATAAATCTGTACAGAGGATTATTAAACTTCAGAAGGCATGCTTTCACTTTGTTAGCTACATACTGCATATGCTGAAATGTACTTAAGAAAAGTCTAAAGAAAAGGCTTTTACACTTTTATCTGTATGCAATAGTTAGAAGTGTACTGATGGAATGGGCATGCTTGTCAAGCCATTTCACAGGTATACACGATTGCCAATACATGAAAATGGAATGTTCTGTGATAAATATGTACAAATGTTTCAGAGACAGTTCCTTTGATAGCACTTTTAGCATTTCAAACACAGTTTGTTTGCAAAATGTGTCATTTGCCTGCTCTTGGGGGGGGCAAAGCTAAATTACTGTTATACCTCAAACAGGGATAGACTGTCCTTTACTGGAGAGAGCAAAGTTGAGTAACTGTTATGCGCAAACAATGATATGTTGCAATTGTGACCTTTCTTGTTTTGCATCCAGCCTATTATTTGTATTTCACATCTCTAGACTATTTTATGTTTCTCCAGTGGGTAATACTGACTGGCTACCTTTTCTGTTTTATCGGGGAACTTTTATTTTGCAATTATGTGATACTTAAATGTATTATCCTTATGTTGCCTTTTAGGACACCTAGAAGTATACCACCCAGGTGAGTCAATCCTCAGAGACCCCACTTCACCGATGCTGAGAATCAGGTGATAGTTCATGTCTTTAGGCAACATGGTGCTTTTCTGCTGGAAAGGAGATGGGGAGATATGGCACACAAGATGCACATTTGGCATCAGATTGTTGATGATGTGAATGCAGTGGGTGGCCATAGCAGGACATATGAGCAGGTGCATCATAGGCCCATGGACACAATCACATCTGCATGGAGGAGAGCAGCTGCAGTGGGCCGTGACCAGATGGTTACCAGGAGATGACCTGCTACAGAACCACCACTACTACCAAATGAAGAGTTCCTGGCCAATATCAGGGATAAAGACAGCTCCTAGGAAAGTGCAGTACAGCATGTGCTGGATGTCAGAGCAACAGTTTCAGAGACAGCAAGCATGTCCCAGAAGGACAAGGGCTTCAAGGCAGGCTTTGGTATCTCCACAGTCAAATACTTTTGTATAGTAAAACAACTGAAATCAATATGTTACTTCTGTGTCACATAATCTGTTTTGGGGGGGTGAAGATTGCTACAGTTATTAGTTTAGGTTTGAGTTGTCAGCCATGTTCTTGTTGAAAGTATAGTTAATGGACATATAAAGGGCTATACTTATTAACCCCTGTGTTACTGTTAATTGTCATTATGTTGCCCTTATCTTTTGGTTAACTTCTTCCAAGATAATCTGGATTGCAGAGAAAAATCTCATCTGCAGATGGTAAGCCAAACATTTTTATGTCAGTACTGATGAACGATTTAAAGAAATATTTTAGTGTGTGCTGCTGATGTCAGGCCTGTTGTATGTATTGCCGTACTGTCTGCAATAGTGGCACCACTGCTAGTTTGTTAACATATATTGGACTACAGTAGTGTGTGCATTAATTTTTCCTGTGTTTGTTGCTTTTTATCACAGGTGATCATGACAGTGGAAGTGTGGACCCTCTGCCACCTGATGTCTGTGTATCAACAGACTCTGATGATAATGGTGGCCAAATGAGGCACAGTTGGGGGGTGCAGAGGTTGAATCTGATACTGATTACAGCCATTCCATGTAATTCCATTGGATACCGACATTAAGCCTATACCTACCCATTCCAGTGTTCCCTCAGATATTATACAGATGGAGGGCAAGGCCATTGATCAGGGAAGTGTGGTTACTGTGGCTTCAAACCGGTTGTATGGTAAAGTACCTATTTAATTATGTAATTAATGCAGTTAGGATAGTTTAATTGATTTATTGTTGGTTTTAAAATGGTATATAAAGGGATATATTGGGAAGCTGTAAATGTTCCAGCAGAAGGCAACAAGCTGAGGTACCAGAATGGTTGTAATAAAGAACTACATGTCCTGATAGTGGATTTCCTTGCCTTTCTTTTGTGTGGTATGAAGAGTTGGTCCATCCATGTATTTGTACTGTGGCTTCAGTGCCTGTTGAATCTGGCCATAGCCAAAATGTGTGTGAGATATCATGCAGGAGGGTTGATAGGGGTTCTAGGAGGAGGCTTGCTGTCCCTCCATCACCTGACCCAGGTTTCTTTTCCAGTGCCACTCAATGTATTTTAAGGGTGATCATAGAGGCACAGGCACATTCCCATAGGTGCTTCAGACACATGCTCAGGATTGTAGAGGTGGTACAGGCTGACATGAGTGAGAGCCTCTGCCATGTTGTCAGTTCAATGGATCAGATGAATAACACATTGGAACGAGGGGTGTCTGTCATTAAATGAGCATTGTCTGTGATGGAACATCTTCTGGGAGGGGAATGACATCCTCATAGGCATAGGTCAACCACATCACCTGCTGTTAACCAATGTGGCCATGTCCAATCACACTCCCATAGTGGCAGTACTTCCACTGTTCCATCAGTGTGTGTGCTATCCACACTCAGACATGGCAAGCCATGGGGTCATTGTCATGGACATCCCCATGAAGGGAGCTTGCCCAGCAGATACCAGTCATGTTCAGGTAGCAGCAGAGCATCTGACTATGGGTGTAGACATGCCAGTGCAACTCCTGGTAGTGCCAGTTCTCATGGTCAGGGGCGACAACAATGAACTGCTACCTCTATCATGTATGGCTCACACCTGTCCAACATACCAAGACATAGGACCAGCGCAGAGCTTGTCTGTATTTATGCAGACACTCACACACCAATTTCACCTGGGGGACCCCTACATACACACATAACAGTTACATGGGTCAGCCACGCAGCTTAAAACTCATTTTGTCTCACTGGCCATTTGTTGGTTTATCTAAATGTCTGCCTGCTTCTCTTTCTTACTCACACACACTCATTAACCTTTTGTGTCAGCCTAGGCTTCCTGCCCCCCCACATACAACACCCTGTGCAAGTAATGACAACTGTACCATATCCCTGTTTTCTATCTTTTGGATTCAGGGATACCTAAGCTTTGAGTCTGATGCTCATGGTGCATAGCTGACTTGGTGCTTAGAATAAGCTGCATTTGTGGTGTTGAACTGGTAATTGTACCATTGACTTACATTGGTCTTGGAAAGTTAGACAGTTGATAGCATCAAAATTCCCCAACTTTATTGTGAATGATCTTGTGAGGGTTGTGAAGTCTGAAACTGCAATCTGTATCATTGCTTTCTAACTACTCTCTGTAATGATTTTTCAGTACAATTGTATGGGCTAAACTGACGGCACGCAGTGACCATCACTACTTTTGAGAGTTTCGACTGTGTGATTCTTTGATACCTGAGGTCTACTACTTGATAATGGATACATATAACTCAAATAAGTCTCTGCTGTCACATGTTAAGGTAATTTCAGTAACAATATCCCACCTTTTACTTGCTTACAGAAGCAATTAGTGAAATACAAGAATATACCACTCATTCAAATTATTGCACAATATACTCTAGGTTCAAGACTTACCTTGTAAATGCAGCAGTTGACACAGTTTTAGTTCAGGACTAACTCTGTCTGATGCAAGCAGTACACAGCCAATACATGGGGAGGTAAAAGTTATGTGAGTTGCCTGTCATCAATGTTACTACATGTATGTGTGTAGGAGGAAGGTTTTAGGACCCTAGGTGGTAAGTGAATGTGCTATGTGTTGTCTCTTAGCCAGTGCAAGGGCATACTGAGCATAGCTATGTCAGCCTACACATACAGCAGCTGGCAATTCCCCCTCTGACTCCTCATCTACCTGTAGCTGTGGTGACTTTAGCATTGGTGGTGGGATCTGTGTGCCTTCCGCTTGCCCATCCTGCTGAATATGTTTTCTCAGGATGATGTTGCGTGGCATGGCACATACTGTAAATATTTTTGCACATGTCCATGGATTGTATTGCAAGGCTCCACCAGATGTATATAGACACTGGAAATGTGACTTCAGCATCCCAAACACATGCTCTATGATATTTCTGGTTTAACCGTATGCCTCATTATGATGTTCTTCAGTAGGTGGATGTGATTTTATAATGGGTGTCATCAGCCACCATTCCAGTGCATAGCCTGTATCTAAATGACCCTGTGGGATATTCCCCCAAGCAAACATCTGGTACAGTTGGGAGGTGTGCCATATATATGTCACAGTAACTGCCAGGGTTGCCAGCACACACATTCAAGATGATTCCCTTGGCATTACACATAACTTGGCAGTTGATAGAAAGGTAGCCCTTTCTGTTTATGTAGAGCTTATCTTGTTCCTAAATGGTGCTTAATTTTTATATGTGTGCAGTCTGTGGCATCCAGTACTTCAGGGTAGTGTGCTACAGGGCAGAACTTCTGCATATTTCTGGCCCATTTCTGGCCCATTTCTGGCCCATTTAAAAATAGAATATATGAACATTTGTATAAAATAAGAAAAGGCAAGGGGACAAATGCTTTGTATAAACATACCTCAGAGAACAGTGTCCACACTTTTACTTTTTTTGTTATTGATGGTGTCACAATGGACATCAGGGGAGGTGCATGTTCTGCCTTACTAGAAAAGAGAGAATTATACTGGCAGTTGTTATTAATTGTGAATAACTGGCCAGATTTAAATGAATTCCTCTCCATTAATTCCTTTTTTAAATTGAGAGCTTCAAACAGATGATTATTTATTTATATATTTCTATATTTATTTATATATTTATTCATTGCTCTTTTTTAAAAAATTGTAAAGTGGATCTTTTTTGTATATTTTCTATATTTTTTTTATATCTATTAGCATGTATTTCTTTAACATTTTGTCATTGATATCACAGTTTGTATTGCCCTCATAAATTTTTGTTACTTAGGGGGAGTAGCTACTATCATGTGATGCAGAAAGGGAGTCTTTAAAATGTGATCTGTGTTTGATTTTAATTTGTCTGATGAAATTCTTTTGTTGAGGACGAAAGTGCTTACCAGCTTTCAATTGTCTTACAATAAACTTTTTTGCTTTACTTTGTGGACTACCAGCATTTTCTACAGCATCAATATACCAGTGGTTTTATTGTGGAGTATTTGGTTCACACATATGTTTGAGGCCAGTAATCCTCTTGGTGAGGTGCTTTTGTGGTCTTTCCAGCTGTTGGAAGTGTCTTGTGAGGTACATCCCAAATGGGGCATTGTACTCTATGATGGGTCTGATGAGTGGTGAGTAGAGGGGCACTATAACCTCTTTATTTCTAGATGCAAACCCCTTAGTAATTAGATGGGCCACATAGAAGGATTTCCTAACTACTTTGGCAACATGATTGTCAAAGGAGAGATTACTGTCTACCTAGGTCCCCAGATCTCTTATTACCTCTTCTGTATTAAGGGGGCTGCCGCCTATGTGGTAATTCGTGGGTATTTTGTTTTTCCCAAACAGGATGACTATGCATTTTTTGGCATTTAGCTTGAGGCCATGACTTTGACACCAGATGTCTGTCTCAGTAAGGCCTTTTTGAAGGATGTCCGTGTCAGCCGGAGAGTCAGTTATGACTCCCAGTTTGCACTCATCGGCAAACTTGGTTAGCCATAGTCCTCCTGTGTTTGCCTGTTATTCTGAGAAATACATGCTGAACAGTAGGGGTCCCAGAACCGAGCCTTGTGGGACACCACTTGTGACTCATTTAGAGTCGGACCTGGAGCCCACTATTCTTACCGTGTGAGTTCTGTCTGTAAGCCAGTTGGCAACCCATCTTGTGACGTAGGGATTTATGTTCAGGCTGGTGAGTTTTTCTATAATACCCGAGTTAGGAATGGTGCTGAACACCTTGGCGAGATCAAGGTAGGCTGTGTGAACCACCTTTCCCTCTTCTATGGCCTTGGTGACTGTCTCGAAGAAGTCAACCAGGTTTAGTAGGCATGATCTGCCCTTAACAAAGCCGAACTGGGTCAGGTCAAGTGTTTGGAGGTTCCCAATTTCTTTGTTAATGAATTCCATGATGATGTGAACCATAGCCTTGCAGACTAGGCTAGTCAGGTTTATGGGGCTATAGTTACCAGGGTCAGTTGTGACCCCTCCTTTGTGGAGGGAATACCCATTGCTGTGCACCATTCTATGGGCACATAGCCTGTGGAGAAGCTGAGGTTGAACAGCGTGTTTAGATGGGGGGGTTAGTTCATTCTGTAGTTCATGCAAGACGCAGCCTGGGACACCATCTGGCCCCATTGATGCTGTGTTTTTGGCTTTTGAAAGGGCTGTTTTCACCTGTGCTTCTGTGATTTCCAGGACACTACACTTTTCTGGTATTGTTGTAGGCCCTTTTGAAGGTGAAAGGGAGGTGAAGTTTGCACTGAATCTATCTGCCAGGATTTTGGCAATATCAGTAGGTTCAGTATATTTTGTGCTATTTTGCACTAGTTCAGAGCATATCTGCAAGTTGCCACTTAGATTATTGACATAGCTAAAGAAGGCCTTGTGGTTATCTTTTGAATCCTTGGCTATTTTTCTTTCGAAGTTAGCCTTGGATGATTTTATGAGGGACCTTAGTTTCTTACTGATACTGATCAGGGATGTCTTTCCTTTTTGGGATTTGCTTTTTTTCTGAACTAATTTCCTCCTTCTGTTATATAACCTGTTTATGGCAGGGGTCCACCAGACTGGTTTCCTTCTCTTAGGGGAGTGAGTCTTGGTATGCTAGGGATGGCATGATCCATGCATCCTTGTAGGTGCTCATAGAGTGCAATTGTAAAGGATTCTGCATCTTGGGCAGTGTTATCCTTTAGTGTGGGGGCTGTGAAACTTACCACCTATGCCTTAAGTAAGGTGAAGTTTGCTTTAGAAAAGTTTTTCACTGTGGTTTCCTTGGTTGGGGTTGGTGGTGAGGTGTGGACATCCAGGGTGATTAGTTTATGGTCTGATCTAACCAATGATGGGTTGACCTCTGGTACGGAACACCTGACGCCCATGTTGGTGATGACCAGGTCCAATATGTTGTGGTCTCTGGTAGGGGAGTTTACCTGCTGATCCAGGGCATTTGAGTTGATAAATTCCAGGAAGCGTTGAGCCTGGGAGTTTGTACTCAAGTTGTTTTCCCAGTTAATGGTAGGGTAATTGAAATCACCCAATATCAGGGTGTTTGGTAGGACCTTCATGTTTTCCAGTGTCTCCAGAGAGGCGGAGGGGTGGTCCTGGGTCATGGAGGGTGATCTGTAGCAGGCCACAATTTGCATTGCAGATTTGCCCGATGTTAGTTGCATATAGATGATCTCAGAGGTATCATGCTGCGCCACTAACCTGGAGCTGTGAGTATCCTTGATGAATATGGATACACCCCCTCCTTTTGTGTTTCAGTCCATGTTCTGTAGCTGAAATGTGTGGTATGAGTTGTAGCCCAGTAGTGCTGGAGTGCTCTCTGGAGCCTTGAACCAGGTTTCAATTACTGCACAGATGCCAACATTCTCCATACTTAGGAGTGCTTCGAGCACATGCATTTTGAGATTTAAACTCCTGGGGTTGAGTAGCATAACCCTCATTTTTTTACTTGTGCTGTTTACAGTGGTGGGTTTGAAATTTGAGACTTGCCTAAAAAAAGCACTATGGGGGCAGCAAGAGCCTTGGCCAGTATTCAAAAGCCAAGACATGACAGGTGCAAGCCATCTCTTGCGAAGCAACGCGGCTTGTCGAGCATGTCATCCCAGGCTGACAGACACTGGATCCCCTTTGAATGACACCAGAAGCTTAGCCAATTGTTAAAATTGATCATTTTTTCTTTATACTGAGGTATCATTCTTGGTGAGGGCAGGATGCTACTCAGGGTCAGGGTCATACACGCCTGGGCTACATGATCAGAGAGCTCTTCCATGTCTCTTTTCATGTAGTCCAGGGTGGTACGTCTCAGGTCATTCACACCAACATGAACAATGACAGAGTCATATTTGTACTTGTTCTGGAGTGACCTGAGTGCTTGTGTTATGTGGCGGATTCTGGGTCCCGATAGGCAGCTAACAGTAACCTTCTCCTTGTCCAGCCTAGTGAGTGGGGTGTCAATGTGCCTGACTATTGAGTCACCTATTACTAGTGTGTTAGGTATGTTATTTCACCTTAAGGGCTGTGATTGTGCGACATGTTGATTTTGTGTTTTATGTATTGTCTGGTTTGTGACGGAAGGTGCAGGTTTTGTGGGTGTCTGCTTTTGGAGCTCTCTGATGCATTTGCAGGCTTTTATTTAGAGCCTCCGAGTATGATTTTGTGTATTTATGTGTATTTTTTGCCAGTGCTGGTTTAGTAGGTCTATGTGAGGCTGGAGGTGTGGTGCGAGTGTTAACCTTCTCCTCATGACTGTCTGTTCCAGTCTTGGGTGGAGAGACCTTAGCCTCCAGTTTGGCTGTATAATTGCATTTCTTGCATATGTTAGTGATTTGTGGTAGGAGGGCAGGGCTGTCTGTGTACATGAGGCAGTTGTAACATTTCCTCAGGATACCCAGATTCAGCAGCAGGACTGGAGAGTACACCTGAAATTGCCCTTTGGTCATGCCTGAATAGTATGGTGAGCTGCTTAATCACTTGATTGGTGAGGGGTGGATAAAGAGACTTGCCCTGCTGGGCAGTTAAGTGTCAGGGTATATTAGTGCTTGCTGTTAGGTCTGACCAAGTGCTGGAATGTAGGATGCTTTTTGAGTGCTTAGGTTGAGAGTTAGACTAATTTCAAGTGAAAAACTGAAGAGGAGACTTAGTGGAGCAGGGAATAATTTAATCCTAGCTAACCAGTGCTGCCCAGCGTACAAAACCGTGCAAACGCGGTTTTTAAACTACTAACTCTACTAACTTCTGGGCTGGAATCACTCCTCCAGGGACAGATGGCTGCTCAAAGTTCCCCTCTCTCACAGGTGAACAGAGAAACTTCCCTCTATCCAAGTAAGGTATGGGCAACTCAGAAAATTGTAACACAGCCCTGAATTCAGCACTAGCCTGAAAACTGGACTATACTAGCTTAGAAAGGCGGGAAACAAGAATTTTTTTTTTTTTGAAAAGATAAGGCAAAAATAGCAAAAAGTACAATTAAAACAGCTTTAAACGACTACAAGCGATCAGAAAAGGCTATTGCACTTTGTATAGCCTACAATAGTTAAACAATTTATTTAAACAAAAAACAACTTTTTAAAAGTGCAGGAAGTCAAATAAGTACAATATGTGTAAAAAACAAGCTTTTAAATCACAATAAGTGCTGGAAAAAACAGCATTTATGTGGAAAACAGTTAAGTACAGCAAGAAAATACAGAAAACTGATACTCAATCACTCCAAAGTCTCTCTTTTAAGCTAGAAGGCTTGTATCAGTTTAAGGCTTTGTAGTGCTTTCCAGTAGGTTAGTTACAGGAAAGATGGGAAACAAGCGCAGATGTGGTCTTTTAAACCAGAAAGTTGAAAGAGATGGACAACTTCCCGAATGATCAATAAACTACAATTCCTGGGCCAAGAACCACTCCTCTTGTGGAAGACAGGTTACCTAGTACTTACCACTCCCACTGATAAGCTAGAAGGCTGCACTCCAACACAAAGGCTTGGGGGGGCTCAGAAGCTTACAAACAGTCCTGGATACAGCAAAGCTGTACCTGGACTAGACTAGTTATGGGAAAGGTAGGAATCAAGTGCAAACATGGGCTTTAAAACCAGAAAGTTGAGAGAGATGGAAAAAACTGCCCAAACAGCCAAGAAACTACAATTTCTGGGCCAGAACCACTCCTCTTGTGTAGATAGGCTACCTAGTGCTTACCACTCCCACTAATAAGCTAAAAGGCTTCCCTCCAACACAGAAAGGCTTGCGGGGCTCAGAAGCTTACCAACAGTCCTGGATACAGCAACTCTGTATCTGGACTAGGCTAGTAACAGGAAAGGTGGGAAACAGCACAAGTGCAGCTTTTAAACCAGAAAGTTGAAAGAGATGGGAAAAAGACTGCCCAAACGGCCAGTAGCTACGATTTCTGGACCAGGAACCACTCCTCTTGGGTAGATAGGCTACCTAATGCTTACCACTCCCACTGATAAGCTAGAAGGCTTCCCTCCAACACAGAAAGGCTTGGGAACATACCTTTGTCTCTACTAGAATGGGCTCCCCTCGGTTGGCCCTGGGCCTGAGTTGAGGATGGCAGAGGTCACAGTGTTCCTGTAGTGTTTCCACATCAATTAGATTGTGAAAAGTTAACCAGGGCCTGAAAACTCTCCACCTTCTTGGCATAGGCCTATTGGCAGCAGCAGCAGTGTTGGTTTCAACCTATAGCACGTACAAATAAATTAAAGAAGCAGCAGCACTTAAAATTCTTTCTGTGTAGACTTCTTTCCATAGCTGTATTCCAATAGGATTTGGAATTCACAGGAAAAACTGCATGGAGTCTACATGGTTGCATTATAGCTTGTTGAATAGCTCCACCATGTTGGACTGGTTGATTAGCATGCAGTTCAGCTGCTTATGGTGTAATTAGCATGCCACAGTGTTTACATTGGTTGCGAGATGGTGCATACCTCTACAAGATGCTTACTGAATATAAAAGTGTGTGCTACCATGTGTGAGTCATGGTGTGACATTCACATGGTAAAAACAGACCATGTAGGGTTTCTGAATCCCCCTGAACATTTATTATTTAACATTAGCAGGATAGGAAAATGTTTTAATCCTTTAGAGCTGCTACTAACCTGCTGCTCTTGTGAGACTATGTTACCCACCAACCCTGTCTCTGTTGTGCTAAAAGGGTAGGTGTTTCCCCCTCTCCCCTATTGTTTGCCCTGGAGTAGTGTTAAATATTTTATGGGAATTGGGGCGGGGGGTCAACCTCATTACACCCATGGCAGAATTTTATGCTATTTGAGAAACCTGACACTTTGTTACTCATGGTTTCAATGAGTTATAGCTGCAGGTCCAGCTTGGCAATTCATTAGGAAGCTATCTCAGCACACATTTTTTGACCTTGTCATTGAGAGCTAAGGTAACTAACTGATCACCCATTATAAAAGGATTAGGAAAATGCTTAGCATACATTAAAAGACAAGCAGGTGAAATATACTCTCATCTAAAAAAAGACCAACAAAATGTGTGCAAAATCATAGAGAAACTATTTCTGCAAATCCTTAGAAAGGTTTCCGAATGACTTATTAAAACACAACTCACAGTTCTACACATAATAAACCTGAGTTTTTGGGTGTTTTTTTGTTTATGATGAGATTATGGGGTTCTCTGACAGATTCACAGTGCTAGAGTGGAGTGCCAGATATGAAAGATGCCATAGCTTGACAAGACCTGATGCTGCTTAGGTGGGTATTAGGAGCAGCAGCATGTTAGTATTCAAGGAAAAGGGATGCACAATAAATTAGAGTGGTCACATTGATGGCAGCAGTTGCTCTTTAGAACTGTAGCAAAGTAGCCATGCTATGCATGGTCAGGTGACCAATGTGACAAGCATCACACATGCACTAAAGTACCTCATAGCTGTCAGATGCATACTGTGAGCAGGCCAAAGAGGGCTGAAACAGCAAAGTGCCAACTCTCTTCATCAAATAAATAGGTTAAAAAAGGGGGAATAGGAGAGGTAGAAATGAGGGAAGTGCATTCTGAAAAATATGCATAATGGTAATCTAAAGGAAAGGTAAGTAGGGAGCATTTATTTTTGTGGGACAAGTGCCCGTTTATTGTTTTACCAGAAGAAGGATAGATATGGATGGTAAAAAGGGGTGTGTGTGGAAAGGAGACAGGAACTGGGGAGGATGGCATGGATTATGATACTTTCTCATACATACGTACAACAAGGTGTTTCAGGGACCCAAACCAATTGGCCAGCCAATGGAGTACATCATACATGACCATATGCACACAAAAGCACACAACAAAAATAGTCATACTATACATAGCCCTCTACATGAAAAAACTCAGATCTCTTAAGATTAGCCTTCCTGTTAAAGGTGGCCTTTTCAGCCACAGAAAAAAAGAGAGATTATTCAGTATAATCTGCCCATGTCAACAGAGGTAAGTAAACTAACAGACAAAAACAGTAATAAGTTGTAAAAGCCTATATATCATGCCTACTGTGCAGTACCAGATCTTGCTCCTTAACCTTTGCCTTCCATTGATGAGTCACGAGAGGATGGTGCATCTTCAGGTAACCATAGTGATTGCCACATTGCTTGCCAGGATGGATGGTGCCAGTGGAGTATAAAGGAAGCAAGAACAAGCAGAAAATATATATAATGACAACCTGAAGGAAAGGTAGGTGGGGGCATTTATTTTTGCGAGACGAGTCTATTTTACATCTTAAAGATGATTAGATGTAGATGGTAAAAAAGGGTTTGTGTAGGAAGGAAACAAAAAGTAGGGATGGAAGCATGGGTCATGAGGCTCTCATTCATACGAGGAGGTGCTTCAGGGTCTCAAACCAAATGTCCAACTGATGGGGTGAATCATACATGACCATCTAATGCATCTGATACCAGGTGATCAAAGGATACCACACTGAGTTGCTCTCAGATAAACAGCCTCAGTCCTCTTCTTCAGCCAACAAAAACAGAAGTAATATATATATAACCTGCTTCATGAAAAGCCTATTAAGATCTCTTTATACTAGTCTCCCTGTTAAAGGTGACCTCTTCAGACACTGTTAAAAGAAAAAAGAGAGCTCATTCAGCACAATGTGCCCCTGCCAACTGAGGCAAGTAAACCAACAGGCAATAACCAGAAAATAAATTGTAATAGTCTATATACAATGCTTGCTGTAAAAATGATCAGAGAATGCTCCATGCCCTCTACCTCCCACGATAGGTCAGGTTAGGGTGGTGAACATTTAGGCAGCCATAGTGAAGGCTGCACTGCATGCCAACATGGGTGGTTCCAGTGACATAATTCAATGCTTTGATATGTTAGTGCTAGACACCACTCCAGTAGGTGCTCCTATGAGTCTCTCTGCAGCAGATACAAAAAAAAACATACTTTCCTGACTGATCTCAATCCCATACCAGGAAGGACCCCTGTTGGCCCCAATGCCTAAAGTCATATATCCACTTGAAAGTTTAGAGCAAGGAATAAAGTGGTGGCCTCATGTGCACAGCCACACAGGCTCATAGGCTCATAGGTGTTTACTAGGTTAACAACCACAAGCACCTGTTTAAGCCTTGCCATGCATCTCAAATTTCTAACAAATTGTGGTACCCTTGATAAGTGTAAGTAGGGGCCTGGGAAATGAAACATTTACAGGCGGTATGTGTCCATTAGAAACATAGGTGCCAAACCAGGGATGAATTTCCGGTTTCCCATCCAACTGTGCAAGTTACACTTGAATTGGGTTTGGGAGGAGCTTTACTTCACATGGATGGGTACCCTGATCCAGAGACAGGTCCTATTTATATCACAGGCATGGTATAAGTCTTCAGAATGGAAAATTCTGGTGGTGTTTGTTTTGTGGATATGCAGGAGGTCCATCAATGCTTTGTATGCCAGGTATAGATGCCCGCTCAACAGCCTGTAAGAGGGAGAGAACAGGAATAAGGCCATGAGGCAGTCTGCGTAGGACATATTACTTATGCCTTGTATTCTGTTAGTGAGGAAGCTCTGTGGACATTCTAATTGTTGGATATGGATAATTAAGTACATACCAAAGGTGGCATTTCACTTAGTGATAGGTCTGACGAATGCTGAATACAGTGGAATAATGACTTCTTTGGACCTAGATACAATACCTTTGTTTATATGTTGCGCAACATAAAATGATTTCCTCACTACTGTAGACCTGTAATTGTCAAAGGCCAGATTACTGTCTATGTGTGTTTCCATGTTCCCGACTACTGGGTCAACTCTAAGGGATGTGCTGTCAATAAGATAGCTACAAGGAGTGGATGACTTCCTGTAGGATACTGTTATGCATTTCTTGGCATTTAGTTCTAGTCCGTGGCTCTGTCACCACTTGTTTGTCTGTGTCTGCCCTTCCTGGAGAACATTTGTATCGGTGTGGGATTCAATGTCAGCTCCTAATTTGCAATCATCTGCAAATTTAGTCAGACAGAGGCCAATGACACTGGTCTTCAGAGAAGCAAAGGATCAGTCCCAGGACCGATTGCTGAGGGACTCCAATCTTTGTAGAGGTGGACTCCCCAATTCTAACTTCCTATCCACCAGGTGATCATTTCCATAATAATTCTTTTCATGACTTTGCATATTAGACTAGTAAGACTTATGGTCTGTAATTTCCATGGTTCGTAGATGGCCCACCTTTGTGCAGAGGGATGACTGTTATTTGGAAGCTACAGTTAAATGGCAATTTCACACATATTATGGATATCACAGGATGCACATCATCATCATCATCAGGTATCAATGGCTTGCATTGGAAATTAACACTAGTCGAGAGAGGCTATGCTAAGGGTTTCACTTTGCCTGTGCATGAGCATAGTATGCATATGTATTCCTAGCCTGGAAACCTGCAAGGACATGTATGTTAATACTGACAGGTTGGGATAGTGCAATGCATTATGGGAGTAATTCAGAGAGGATCATGTTAATTTACCTTATTGCCATACCTACAGTGCTACAAGGCCCATTGTTGTGCAATAAAAAGTGCATTCACCATATTGCAGAACACCACGTTAAGGCATTGAAGAAGAATTCATAAGACTGAATTTGTACTGCAATACAGGCATCGTGGAAGAAAACAAAACAACTGATAGTGCACCTCTGCACGGCAATGAGCACTCATGACACATAGAAGGAAAAGGGACACATAGGAAACAATAGACTAAAATCAGGTAACATAGCAGAAGGCAATGACAAGTTACTATCCACCTGGGGGGCTCAACCTTGCAGTGATCAGAGAACAAGAGCAGGACAGGTTATTATCAAGCTGGAGGGCCAACACTGTGGTTATTTATACAGACTGTAATACATGCTACAGAGGAAAGAATGGCTCAAATATAGGTCAAGGCCCAGCCATATGTAGAGAGGGAGGTGAGCAGGACAGGCACGCACAGCACTACTGACCATCAGAATAGTGTTGCATGAAGGTGGGTAGTGATAATACCTCCATTGTTGCCATCAGTATGGGAGAGGGGTAATGGTCACAGCATAATAGCAGGCAGGTAACTGGCCACTAAAAAGACAGAAATATAGGGCTAAGACATAGGGGTCAGATATAATTCTCATACACACTCAGAAAGTCTCAGCGGTCCAGGGAAGTAAATATTGTGGGAAGAAATATCCAGGGAATTGTTATGGCTAGACTTGTATAGACCCTAGGGCTGATAGCTTAGTACCAAACTATGAACCTATGAACTTATACATATGCATATGTATGCACACATGCACATGCACATGCTCATGAATGCACACACACACACCTACACCCCCCCACACACACACACTGTCCCACAAATACAGCCCTTTGCATATACTCGCTTACTCACGCACCTCCCGACTCTGCCTTACAACAAAACTCCCCAGTATTTACCACTTCATTCTAGATCATCATGTTAAAGCTTTCTCTGAATTCCAAAACCTTGTTGTGAAGTGCACACAGAGTGTAAACCTTGCAGTAGCCTTTATGAATTTGCCCCTTAGTCTCTTCTACATAAAAAAAATACAGGGACAAGATGCAGCGCAAATCATCTTAAATACATCTTAAAACTTATCCCATTAACCGTATCAAATGTTTGACACAAAGTGCCAAAGAAAACAATCACCACAAATGTCAGTGTACCTGCCAACTATCATATTTGCATTCATGTTCTCAGGTGGTGTCTTAAAATAATTGTGATAAAGTGTGCCACCTATGCTCTGACTACAATAAAAGGATATCAGTGGAAAACTATAACAACTTGTGCAAGGTGGAGTCTGATAGCAAAATTTTCTAACACTTCTTAACCACAGAAGCAATTACATCCACAAGAATATTAAATTGTGTTATAAAACAAATATAATTTTTGGTCAGCATTTCTTTGATGGTTTCTTCATTTGTTAATCCACAAGAAGACAAAGTGTTAAACTTAAAATAAATGAAATGTTCTTATATAGGAAAAATTCCTTCGAAGTTTTGCCACATCTGAAATTATAAACAACCTTTTAAGACAGCGGCCCTTAGTCCTTCTGCATAGTCATTGTGGCATCAGACAAAAAAGGTACAGCAAAACGACTAGAAGTATTTATGTATCTAACGTTTCTCTATTGTCATTTTAAAGAAGACATACCTGGGGTTTTATTAACAGCCTCAATGTGTGCTGTGCAGATCACACTAAAAAGACCTTGCTCCCATGGTGAGGAATTTTCCATTTCAAAGACAAATTAGCCTCAGTGTGGAAAGATCTCATTATGGGCTAAATTGCATGCCTCTAAATTGAGTTACCTACCATGAAGGGCAGATCATCAGTTCTAGCAGTAGGTAATGTGTTAACAACTGCATTTTGAAAGCAGAATCCTCTCATCACACACACACAAAAGCACACAGTAAAGCACATATACACACTCCCACACACCTCACATCCCATACCTGTCACTGTTGATAGATTGTCAATGACGTCTCCTTCCCTATTACCTTTGGTAATTCATGGATTATGACAGGCATTTGGGTTTGCACTTCATATCCTTCAGTAAATGCATGCTAGACAATCTCTCCCCCTCATATAAGACAATGTTTTGTAGGTATTGCATAATGAATAAAATCCTCAACTTGTTAAAGAAAAGCACCAACTACCCCAACTTATTGGTTAGTGCAGTGGGCTAATGCTAGATTCCTTGTATAAGGGAATACATTTCAAATCCTTTTCCCCTCCTCAGTCCTAGATATCCAGTGGTTCCCACACCTTTTATTTAATGTTCCTTTATAGCACACCATAGTGACTATACTTGGTGTATCATGTTCACTCCATACTCGTTTAACATTAGTTAAAACATGAGTATTATGCAGTATTCTATGGTGTCTAGTTCCCCCTATCCTCAATCCCTGTATTGGTTTAAGTGCCATTAAGGTACTGGTGTTTTACAGAACTCCCTGCTGTTCAGTGTTCTCCTCAACCTCCCTGATTTCCAGACTGCTTTAAGTGTTGTTAAGGTGCAAGCATTATACAGGTAATCCCTGATGTCTAATGATCCCCCACCTCAATACCCATATTAGGTTAGGTGCTGTTATGGCACAAGTCTTATAAAGTAAACTCTGCTGGCTACAGGCTTCACCATTGCATTAGTACACTTATTTCTGGAAGCTGGTGGTTCCCCCACCCAATACTGTAGGTTAGGCTTGTTAGTCTAGGGGTGTGAGGAGGTATGACAGCCATCCAAAACCACACTTACACACAAATACATACACACACACACACACACACACACACACACACACACACACACACACACACACACACACACACACACACACACACACCTCACACATGCAGCCCTTTATATACGATCATTCACACATCTCCCCACCCTAGTTTACCACTAAACTCCTCAGTACTTGTCTCATCAACAATGGCTGAACAAAGTCTTTTGGCCACGTTCAATACAGCAACATGGTAGGAGGAACAGTACTCTCTACAGTCGAGTGATTTTATGAATTCCTTGGTGCATTGATGCCTTCCTGGAGGTGGTTCTGTGTGAGAGAGCAGACTGTGGCTACTTAGCATATGTCTCTTCCCAGACTGCCTCATTAACATGTAGCATGACCTCAGAGACACCCAGCTTGATGCTGCACAGTTTCCTGCTACACGATCATGATAGGGCTGTCTCTGAATTCCAAAAGGTTATTGCAATTTGTACACAAGGTGCACACCTCATACTAAAGTTTATGAATTCCAAGTTTAGTCTCTCCTGTGCAAAATAAATGAATGGGACAAGATGCAGCATACATCATAACTTGAGTAGATCTTAAATCTCATCCCATTAACCTTATGAAATGTTTGACACAAAGCGGCAAACAAAACAATCACCATAGGTATCAGTTGTTGCCGCCAGCTGGAAAAATTGCATTCATACTCTTGGGACATGTCTTAAAGTAACTATGAGATAGCATGTCACCTATGCTTCTACTCAATAAAATATATTTGTAGAGAGCTATAATAATTTGAGCAAGACAAAGTCTAATAGCAAAACATTCCAATACTTCTTAACCACAGAAACAATTTCATCTACTACAATATTAAAATGTGATATAAAACAAATATTACTATTGGTCAGCAATTCTTTGATGATGTCTTGATTTGTTACTGAAACTCATTCGATATTTGTCTCCCACACCTATCAATACCTCTGTTTGTGTAAAGGAAGCTTTACACTAGACCCCACAGGCATCCTCAGTAAAATATTCTAAATCAGAAAATATTCGCTTTAGGTTAAATAATTCTTATAATTTTTTTTGAACTACACAATCACCAAGTTCTCAAAAGTTATCCATTAAGTAAAAAGGATGTAAGCTGTACTGGATTAAAACTAGTTTCAAACAAATAATCAGCAGACATTATAGGTTTACAATATAACTTGCTAGGAATATAAGAACCGGAATAACCTAATAAGGTAACAACTAAAAAAATTATCTGAGAGTGATGTACAAAACAAGTAATGACAAATGTGTTATCCATAAGATCAGAAATTAGACATCCTGAGGATGTTTGCCCTGACAATAAAAAAAGAGATTGATAAAATGGAAATAATATAAGTCATGATTTAAAAACAGTTTGTTGTTGTAAAATGCATTCTTTTTAAAATGGCCTATGATTAAATATGCATAACCTGATACAAAGGGGATACAAATGTCATTCCCTTCGAATGCTGATATATCATGACTTATGCAGCTGGCAATGTGTACACTTACCAGCTAGCTGACCTTGTGGGTAGCTACTCCACAGGGAATGTGGATAGACGTATCTCATTTTCTAGATATGAAAATTATGGGTACTACTTGGAAGGCATGCAGATATATTGATTGAATACCTTACTATGGGAAACACCTCCTGTTGTTAGAGTAGAAACCTTTCTGGTTGATATTCTGGATGGCATGTGGAGCAGATTGGAAACTGATGGCAATGCGAGTGTGATCAATGTCTCCACAGCTTTGGGGAAATGGGTTGTTTGTAGAATGCCTGCACAGTGATAGTTCTCTCCTCTGATGTCTGTGGAAATATGCCTCTCCATGTGCTGCAGCAAGCCATAAGAATCTGGTGCAGGATCCATGACATGGGATCCATGATGCTGATACCTGTGAAATTACTAACATGTATCTTGCAGATTCTAAAAGTTTACAGTAGCAAATATGGTTACGTCAACAAAAACTTTCACATCCACTTAGACAAGCAGTCCATGTATCACCCTTAACTCCAATTATTGGAGGCACATGCCTGTTAACTGCTTTATGGTGTCTACATTCATGCATTAGTGGTTGACAATGTCCTGTTTATGGAGGTGATTAAATGTCAGCCAGTGGCAGACCCATCTGTGGTGGAAGATGACAATATGCAAAATCACAGGAACTGGCTCCAAAAGTAGCCACTAACTCATGCTGCTCAGACAGTATTGTTGATCTTCTAGCATCATAATGAAAGTGACACTCATGTACACTAGAAGATCCTGGCACTCAGAACAGATGAGTACCACAGCATGTGATCAAGTAATGATCAAAAGCAAACATCAAAGGAGTATAATGTGCATTCAAGTCATCAAAGGAGTATGGTGTACATAGTCAGAAAGTGTTTTTGTTGGGCACAATGAGAGTTTAGACAACAGACATTGCACTTACTTGATCACACTTAAGTGATCATCAGTATGGCTTATCTTGGAGGGGTATGTCATGCAAATGAGAGAAATTATTTCAAATACATTACTGTAATTATCAGTTCTTTCAGGATAACAATGAAGTACTAGTGGTATACTCTCAGTTAGACAGTGATCATTTTTTGAGGGAGGAAGCAGGGCCACTAACTGAGATGGCAAGACATACTACATTTGTTTGATTATAAATTGAAATAAAAAACTAAACAACTAATTGGTCACTGATATGGCTTTGTGAGGTAATGCATGTGTGTGAAAGAAAACAGTTGAAACACATCACTGTGGCACTTGATCCTAATCAGATATCAATGATGTACTCAGTCAAAAACATTCATAGGTTCATAGGCTGTTACTAGGCTAACGATCTTTAGGGCCCTTACAAGCCTAGCCTTGCACTCCAAGCCATTTGGACCCCATGTATCATGGGCATCTTTGGGGATGCATAATAATAGGGGGATAGCTAATTATTTGCGGGAGGAACTGCTATGATAATACTTTCCTTATTGATGGACTGTCCATAAGGAACAAGGGAGCCAGACCAGGGTTAGAGTGACAATTTCCCATCCAGTTGTCAAGGTTTTATTTGAATAGTGTCAGGGATGACCTCTGTTATACATGGTGGAGGAGCCTATTCCATAGTCCAAAGATCCTTTGGGACACATATCTGTCTCTCCAGTACATTCTGTTTATGTCACAAGCAAAGTTCAGTTCCCTGAATCTAGTGTTTCTGGTCCTGTTTGTTTTGTGCATATACAAAAGATCCAGCAGGGATAGGTCTGAAGAGACCCTGTAAGCCAGGCAGAGATCATGTCTCAGCAGCCTATAGGAGACTGAATACAGAGACAAAGCATTTAGGTGATCAGTGTAAGACAAGGTATTCATGCCCTGAATTCTACTTGTTAGAAAAGTTTGTGGATATTTCAACTTGTGCAAGTGTCTGGTTAATTACATGCCAAAGGGGATACTGTAATCAATGATACATCTAATAAGGGATGAGTAGAGTGGTACTATAACTTCCTTAAACCTTGATGCTGCACTCTTCACTATAAGTTTGGCAATATAGAATGATTTTCTTATTTTTTTAGCTATGTGTCAATCAAAGGCCAGATTGCTGTCTACGTATGTTCTGAGATCTCTTACTATTGGGTCGACTGTTAGGGGCATTTTATCACTGCAGTAATTAACTCGAGTTGACAGTTTCTCAATGGGAATTATAATACAGTTGTTGGCACTTTATTTCAGGTCATGACTTTGACAGCAGACATGTCTGTGTTAAATGCACTTGCAAGATGTTGGTGTCTTGGGGAAACTGTAATAGCTCCCAATTTAGAATTATCTGCAAACTTGGTGAGCTAGAGGCTTTGAATCTTAGCCTTGACTTCTGAAAAGTAGATGAGAATTAGAAATGGGCCCAGCATGAGGCCTTGGGGTACTGTGCTGCTGACCAGTTTCTTGGTGGAGGTGGTCTCAACAATACTGACTTCTTGAGTCCTGTCTGTAAGACAGCCAGCTATCCAGCTAGTCATGTAAGGATTAGCCCCTAGTTCGGAGAGTTTGTCAACACTGCCTGTGTGGGATATTATGCAGTATGAACTGTTTTACCCTCATCCATTACCCTGATGATTCTCTCAAAGAAGTCTACCAGTTTAATTAGGCATGATCTTCCCTTAACAAAGCCAACTTTGGACAGGTCCAGTGTCTGTATGTGGCCACTGTCCTTGTTTACCATTTCCATGATAATTCATTTCATGACTTTGCATATTAGCCTTGTTAGACTGGGTCAGTTGATGGTCCACCCGTGTGGAGGGGAATGACTGTTACAGTCCTCCATTCTCTTGAAACTTAGGCTGTTTCAATGCTATAGTTGAAGAGTTCCTCATGGTCCTGATTGATCATGTTTTAGACTGCTTAGGAGGTAACCAGGGTATTGTGGGAACTCATGGACATGGTGTACTTGCTTTTAATGAGTGCTGCCAGCACCTGGTCTCTGCTGATAGCTTGGGGAAGTATGTGGGAATGTCACTTGGTAGGGCTGGGGGGAGTGGGAGGTGAAGTTTGAGCTGAATTTAGCAACCAGTAGATTTGCTTATATCACCCTGATCGGTGAATGTGGTGCCATTCACCACCAATTCAGCACACTGTTGTGTGTTACCTTTAAGGTTCCAGACATAGCTGAAAGCCTTCTAATTTTTCTTAACCTGCAAAGATATCCTAACCACATAGCTGCCTTGTTGGACTTTATTAGACCTGTTAGTTACTTGATTGGTTGTGTAAGAGAGCACTTGTTTTTAAGAGAGTTGCTGTTCCTGATTTTGGCCATGAGTTTTCTTGTTTTATTATATATCCTATTTAGATGAGGCTTCCACCAATGGAGTTTGGTTTTACTGCTTGGTATGGGTATATTTCTGGTAGGTACATCAGCCTCTATTCAGCCATTTACTTGTGTGTACAGAGACTGAATAATTCTGCAGAGGTAGGTGTGGTCTCACGGTCATGAAATACCCTTGAATTTTGACAAACTGTCACTTAATAGGATGTAGTTTGCCTTTGAGTAGTTCCTAAGCGTTACTGGTTTATCGGAATTTTCTGGATTGTTTTTTCTTCAAATGAGACAGCTTTATCATCTGAACTCAATAGTGTGGATGTGACACCAGGGGGATGCAAAACTCTCCCATGTTGCTGAGTACCACACCCAGTATGTTTGATTCTCTGCTTGGAGCATGCACTATCTGGCCCATGGTGTCTGTGTTAATAAAGTCCAGGATGAGTTGTGCCTGTAAGCTTGAGGCAGTCTATGATTCCTAGTATATATAGGGGTAGTTAAAATCACCCATGAATAGGGTGTTTGGTTGAATGGTGAGCTCCTCTAGTAGGTTTCAGAAAGAGACATGAGACTCTAGGGGCAAAGATGGTGGCCTGTAGCTAGCCAGGATATGGTGAGAAACCTTACCTATGGTGTCTTGAATGTGGATGAGATACAAATTATCATCCAGATTAATTAACCTGGAGATATGTTTGTGGCTCCATCCTTGGCCTCAACTGTGTGTAAGGCACTGTAGCCTTGCACTTCTGGAGTACTTTCAACATCTTTAAACCAAGTCTCAGTCATGGCACAGATGTCTAAATTCTACAGAGTGAGGAAGGCTGCAAGGGTGAGTAGTAACACCTTAAGCATTTAGGCAAAAGCAGTGAATCTTCAAATTGGCCTCTCAGAGGTGGTGTGTGTGTGTGTGTGTGTGTATGTGTGTGTGTGTACACGGGTATGCATCCAACATGAATGCATGCATGTAGTTGTGCTAGTGATCTGAAATAAATTACCATGGCCACAATTTCTTTCACTTAATTAAAGTGAAGTAGTAGAGGTAGGGCCAGTTACAAAGTACTTATTCTTGGGAAACAATGAAGCAGACTGATTGTGAAAGCAACTGGCTGCCTATCTGTTTTGTTCAGGAACAGTGGTGGGCTGAATAATAAAGAAAGTGAAAATGAGTCTGTATGTGTGTGTGTGTGTGTGTGTGTGTGTGTGTGTGTGTGTGTGTGTGTGTGTGTGTGTGTGTGTGTGTGTGTGTGTGTGTGTGTGTGTTTCTATAACAGTGTTCAGCTCCGAACCAAGTCTTCTTCTTTCTGGTGTTGTACTACTTCAGCAAATGGGTCAAAGGGGAAAGGTCAGCAAAACAACTGCAGATGAATAGGAAATTCAACATATGGCATAGAAATGGACTGTAAAACTGAAGTCACTCAGGATGAAACTGAAGACAAATAAAACAGTAGTCAGTTCAATAAATTAATGGAATCAGATGAAGCTTATAACTGAGATAGAAAGGAAACAATGAAACAGTTTAACAGCATTAAATTTCTAGGAGGTATGGTTGAGAAGTGAATCTGAATGAGGAGGCCAAAGTTAGAATCAGAAATGTAGGAAGCAGCCAACTAGCACTAAGCTCTGGGGTAGTATGTCACAGAAGAATGCCAAAGACAATGAAAATGAAGGTGCACAAAACAGTGGTGAAACCAATGCCTCTGTCTGGGAGAGAAATCTGGCAGCAAAGTTAAAGCAGCTGAGGAGGCCTAAGTTTGTGGAGGTGAAGTGCCTTTGATGGGTTGTAGGACTCATGCAGTATAACATACAAAAATGAGATATCAGAGCAAAATCCAAAAAAAATTATTGCAAAGGAGGTCAAGGGTAACAGATAAATGTAGTTCAGTCATATGTGCAGGAAAGCTGAAAGCAATTTAGTAAAGAAGATTTAGAAGCAACAGAAAGAAAACAAGACGAGATTAGGATGTTCAACCAAGAGATGGATGAATTGCATAACAAAAGACCTGACACAGGTGGGTATGACTGTAAAAGTAGAACAGTAGCTTTGAGTATAGAGAAGTGGTGACAGATGATGTGACATACTGACCCATCCAAGAATATCAAAAATAAGGGACTGATTATGAGAGTGAAACTCTTGCACACTAGAATTTCCTGGCATTCAGAAGAGATGAGCACTGTAACAGCCAGTCGATATCCCACTGAACTGCCACCAATAATGTGACGTCCCCTTCTGTTGTGGGTCAGTAACTAAGGAACGTCAATCCTAAATACTGACTCCAATGTGAGACTTTCACTTAAACAGGAGTAATATTTCACAATTTTCCCAAAGAGAAGGAACTCACTCTATAACCTGTGGCTGGACTGTATACTTCTGTCCACCTCTAATGCAATTCCTTACTAAACATCCCAGAGCAATGTGTCCCAGTTTAAGACCTCTACTACACTCACATTTAAACAAATTTAATCTCACACATCCATACTCATCTGGGAAAGCCTGACACAGATTTCCAGCAGCTTCCCCCAAATGATACAATAAAATGCTGCCATCAAACAGAGCATGTACATGCCCTTTCAAAGGAGTGTTTCATTAGTAAAATTAGGTATTAAAATAAATGGTAGCAAATGACCTAAAGCAACCAGGCTTTCAGAATGGCCCAGAAATTATCAAAGCAGGTATAAGCATTCTCAAATCACTAAAGAATACAGGAATTTATCAGCCACAATGAAAGATAATAAAAATATTTAATAATGAACAAAATGATTAAAAAATATAAACAGTAATTTCAATAAACAAACAGAATTCAATCATCAGGAAAATGAAATTAATGCTGAAATACAGAAATCCAACATTTAGAAAAACTCTGACAAATTTAGCTATAATTTTCTACCTAAGCAAAGAACACTGTCCCTGATCTTAACTAAATATCATAATAGAGCAATGGCAGGGATTCAGTTCTTGCTGACTTCTTTAGGTATCCACTGCTTAGTACAACCGTGAACTCAAATCAACACAACTGAACATCTACTATAACTCAACTATAACTGACTTCAACTGACTTCAGCAGGCTCTTTAACAGACTAGGTAACTGCTTCATCTGGTCCAGTTCTTATTTTCATGTCACTGTTTAAAAATCAACTGACAGCTGTTTATTAAAGTTCCTTCCTGTCTTTCAGTCTCTGAAAGTAAACACAGAGCAAGTATAAACATTCTGATGATATCATCTGGAGATCAGCTGACTCTAAGACAGTCTGCTTTTAGAATCACCTTCACAAACATGTGCAGTTAGACATGTAACAGAACACTGTTCAACTTTTAAAAACATCCTGTACAGAGTATTAATCAACATACAAGAACTTATTTACAATATGACAGGTAGTAATGCTGGCATATAATACACAAGTTAGTCTGAAATTATGTATAAAACCCCAGCCAGACATGCTAGCACAGATGCCAGTGTCTAATTTCTTCACAAGCACCACAGCATGTAACCAAGTAATGCTCGCAGTCAAACATCAAAAGAGTACAATGTACATTCAGTCATCAAAGAAGCATGGTGTACATAGTCAGAAAGTGTTTTTTGTTGGGGCAGGATGGCTGTTCAGACATGTCATCAAAGAAGTACATATGTGTGTATGTAAATATAAATATAATTTTATATATATGTGTATATATATATATATATATATATATATATATATATATATATATATATATATATATATATATATATATATATATATATGGGTCGACTTCACTTACCCAAATGGCCACATTACCGACTTTCACTTTGCCAAGATAAAAGGACTGACAAACCAGAAGACCAACATCTGGAACACCGACTTCTGACTTGAGGTAAGTAACTGCTTGGTCATCCCAAGAAAAAAAACAAAACAAACAAAAGCAAACCCACCCATGTGGGGGGCTTCACCCCCCCCAACAACCCCCTAACTAAATATACCAACTCCGAGATCTCACTACCATGGTGGCAAGGGGCAACATTCAATAGGATGGCCAAATGGCTACTTACTTTGACTGGAATGTTGGTGTTCCAGATGTCGGTCTTCTAGTTTGTCGGTCCTTTTGTCTCAGCAAAGTGAAAGTCAGTGATGTGGCCATTTGAGTAAGTGAAGTAGACCCATATATATATATATATATATATATATATATATATATATATATATGTGTGTGTGTGTGTGTGTGTGTGTGTGTGTGTATTTATGGAACTCCTGAATTAGATCAACACAGCAAAATGTCAACAGCTGCTTGATCGACCATAGCCGGTCGACATATGCAGATAGTCAATAGATGTGTTAGATAAACAATGCCCAGGTGAGTGAATATTCCCTTTTCTTGAGGACCGTGTGATCTTATAGCTAATATATATGATTAGCAGAGGATGTGGGGGTACAGGGTGGCATGAGCCTCTACTCACAAAAAAAAAAGATCATGTTATTTATTTATTTATTTATTTATTTATCTATTTATTTATTTTTGTATAGCTGACTGTCAAAACATCTGCTGTCAGCCTTTTGTGATCGACCTTCTTGCCGTCAACATTTTGCTTTATCAACCAAGGCAAGTTATCCCATACTTATATATAAATGAATGAATGTATGTCAATATGTATGTTTATGACAAACAAAGCCAGGTGAGGTTTCACATATAAAATTCCAAAATGTAGTTCACGATAAAGATAGAAACAAACAACAAACAAACAAACTAGCACCAGTAAGAAAAAGGAAACTGCTGCTTTAATGTGAGAATATTCTAAAGACTGCAGTTTCACCAAACAAAAATATTTTTCAATGTGTATACATCTGTATGTATACACACACACACACACACACACACACACACACACACACACACACACACACACACACACACACACACACACACACACACACACACACACCACAAATGGATATGTATACACACATGCACACACACACACGCACACACACACACACACACACACACACACACACACATGCTTGTATATATATATATATATATATATATATATATATATATATATATATATATATATATATATATTTACCAGTTTTGAACACTAAAGAATGTAGTGAGAATTACAGGAAAAGCCATTATAGATCCTATGTTTTACATTACATTGTGTGGATTGGACAACAGATATAAGCTTTATAAACAGGAAACAAGATGTCAAAAGAGGACAAATTAGACTTCACCTGAGTAGGCCCTGTCAGATGCACTTGCCTCTAATCCTAGAGGAATGTGTATGCAGAAGTCTCCAGCAACTTTGTGTAGAAAAAGAGATCTTTGCATAAGAGGAGATGCTATCCTGAAAAGGAATTTAGATGAAGGCTGTTGTACTTGTTTGGTTGCCCCCAGTCCTGTGAGAAGGTGTTGAGAGACTCTAATCCACCAATGGACCTGTTGCTGTTTGAACTGTATATGTGTTTAAGGGAAACACCTACTTTTTTGGGCCATCTGAGAGATTCTGTATGTGTACTATGTTGCATGGTAAGGAGGATATTCTGAACTGCTGATTTCTACAAAGATTAAAGTATTGGTTTAAAGCCTGCATTTCATTATGTTTCTATTTCTAACTGTTTTGCCAAGAAGAGCATGTTTTTGTTTGACTTATGGAAGTCTGATAGTTAAGAGTGTTGCTCTGACTACAACTGAACTGAAATGCAAGGGCAGCCATGTTTTGGGGCAATATATAATCACGTTTTAAATAAAGATGTTACTATAAAACCTAAACTAAAAAGCAGGAGTTTAAGATGAATTATAAATTATTTTTGAAAAATCTGAATGATCGTTCTTTATATTTTCACTGTTTTTTAAATACGTATTAGTATTTTTTGTGATGTTATTTTCCTTTAAACATATAGTTGGTTGTTAACATATGATGCAAACATTTTTACTTATATAGAGAGAGAAAAAATTGCATTGTAAAAGTAAGTCTGATGAACTCTGAATATGAACAAAAGTGCAAAGACATTTAAATAAAGTTATTTTTTTGCTCCACATATGCAGAATGCTGCATTATTTTGTTATTAAGTATGGAGCTAGTGCTTTTTGACAAAATGGCTGATTCTATAAACACGAGTGCAATTTAATTGGTTGAATCATGCATTCGTTGTACAAAAAAAAAAAAAAAAGAAAAAGCTTGTACAGCTGATCAAAAATTAACTAATCTCACATTGCCAGTGTTTTTTCTTTGCAAGATCATGAACAATGGGGCATGGGAAATTTTCCTTTCCTTGCTGTAGTGTGATATCAAAATTGGTACATATATCATTAAAACAGGATATGGTAATTCATTTTATATGCTCAGTCTTCTGATTTTCATTGACATGAATATACAACAAATATATATATATATATATATATATATATATATATATATATATATATATATATATATATAGATAGATAGATGTACTTCAGAAGCTTGAAGTTTCAAAACTTCAAACTTTAGACAGCTGAGGCCAGAAGATCATAGTTCTGAAACTTCAAAAACCTATTTAAAAAAATAAAAAAATATTTTTTTTTATGTATTTGCAGGGGGCAAGCCCCCTGTACTCCCCACAACCCTGAAAAATAAATATACCAACTCCAAGATCACACTACAGTGAGGAAAATGGTAAATATCCTGTTTCGCACTGTTTGGTGATCTCCCTTCAAAACGTTTGAAGATTCAAAACTTCAATCCATCCACCCTACCCTCAACCCCTTTTCCCATTTTGCACATGGGGTCAGGGTGTCACTTTCAACAGTGAGAGTTGTCTAAGCCAAGGTTTACACCATAGGATGTCTAGCCCTGCCACAGTATTTCATTCATACCAGATGTGTCTGTGTGTGTATATAACATCCAAAACCCTGACACACACAGTAGGTCAACATCAAAACATTGAACACAGCAAGATCGACATGTTCTGCACATGCTCCAGAGATTATCCCAGAGTAGACTAAACCAATGGCAAGTGTTTTTGCAAGGGACAAGCCTTCTGCCCACCCACACCCCGCTGCTAATTATATATGCTGACTTCAAAATTGCACAATTCCTGGGCAAAAGAAATCTTTCCTATTCAGAGATCATCAGTCTCATACACCTGTCATCCCTCTGTTTGTGTCGACCAAATGGTGTCCACCTACTGTCAGTCAGAGTTCTGGACGTTCACTCCAAAGTCTTTTGCCTATATATATATATATATATATATATATATATATATATATATATATATATATCTGTCCACTATGAAATTTCCAAAAGTCAGAATCCCGAACATCACAATCTCGACATTCAGATGTTCGAGACTTTGAAATCTCGAAATGCAAAAAAAAAAACAAAAACAAAACAATACAAAACTAAAACAAAAAAATGTAAACATCAAACTGCTGCAGGGGACAAGTCCCCTGCACCCCCCACACCCCCTGCTACTTAAAAATACCAACTCCAAGATCTCACTAGAGTGAAGAGAATGGCAAAGTTACCATTTTGCACTGTTGGGTGATCTTAATTGTTTAACTTTAAGATAAGAAAATTTCAAACATCCGGACGTCAGGATTCTGATGTTTGGGATTTTGAGATTTCAAAATTAAGAAATGGACCTATATATATATATATATATATATATATATATATATATATATATATATATATATATACATATACATATATGTGTGTGTGTGTGTGTGTGTGTGTGTGTGTGTGTGTGTGTGTGTGTGTGTGTGTGTGTGTGTGTGTGTATGTGAATATATACATATATATGAAGACTAATTCTTTCTTCACCCCATCTTATTTCACCACATGAGTGTTGAATTATGGATGACTCTGTGAGGTAATATATACCTATGTAAGTACATTTACAGATTAACCATGTATATTTTCTTTCTATTCAATTATGTGGGATGTGAATATAATGTTGTACTAATTTAAACATACAGAATAGATGATAGACGGCAGCATGACATATGAACAAATAGACAGAGTGAAAGATAGATGGACAAATTGTCATAGGGATGGATAACTACATAAAAAGTAAGCATAATTCAGAGCAATCGCTAAGAATATAGAAATGAGTCATTAAAATGTACTTCATAAAGGTGGACATGTATACAAAAGGAAGATATTACAATATCACTCACAGAAATATATAAGAATTGAAACAGAAACCATTATAATATAACAATGATGATTAGCTTGTCAGACTTGCAGGGAGGAACAGTGAATACTACAATTGCTCTCCCCATTATTGGTGATTGACTATAAAGTGTTTATAAAATTATTGCTTTTCTTTCTATCTTTTAATTTTAGATGATGCAGCTGTCTTGATCTTACTAGAAAGAGGTATTATAGCTAGCAATTAAAGAAATGTAGTAACTCTACAACATGGGACTTAATGAAATCTCTTACCAATAACTGAAATGTGACTTATGAGCAATTTTAATCCTGTAATGTCTTAATAAAAGACCATACAATAAAATATTACAATAATTGCGGACCCTGAGATCCAACTGCTCACTTCAAGAAGGAGCTAATTTTGTGTTTTTTAATTTTCTCTAATGACAGCAACCTGCTGAATTGCACTGTCATTCATAAAAAGAAAACTGTCTGATCGGTTCCAGATAGATATGACACAGAAAGGACTGAAATGAGTAATGAGTATTATGGTGTTGAAGTAGTCATAGGATTTGAAGTCTAATTACTTTAATCAGCTAGATAACTCTCTTTTTCCTTCTAGCCTGTTTGACAGTCCTCTATAATGAAAAAATCCTATAACATCTAGCTGAACTGCATAAAACACTTTAAAAAAGAATAAATGTGATTGTAGTTCAGTGATGGTGTAATTATTTTTAGAGGTCAGTGATCTAATCTAGTCCCACTACATGACATTTGACTGGGGGCATACTGTAAATCAGAAAATAATTGAAGTAAAATGTAAAAGTCTTTTGCAAATATAATAAGTCATTCCTTGTGTGCCCTTAGGACATGAACATGTCAGTTTCATTTAGTCTAAGCTGTCTTTCAGTATATAGTTTGTAAACTTATATACTTTAATAGATAAAAGTAAAAAAAATAAGTAAAGAAAAAAACATTCAAACTCTATAAATATCTGTAGTATTATACACTTCCTAAGAAGTGCTACCTCTTTGCAATAAGAAATGCAGTGATGCACGCATGATTGATGTTTGATACAGTATGAGTACAGCTTTATTCATTCTATTAATCTACTAATTTTCAGTCAAACTGAAGGAAACATTTGGGGATAGCTGATGAATTGCTTAACTACTTACATAATCTAATCAAGTTATAATATAATTTAAAATCAGCTAGTGCTATAGCCATATGTCTGCAAGCTTGACTTATTTTGCCATATATATTGACTCTCATGTTGATCAAAGTGTTTCTATTTTTTTAATTGAATGTGCTATAACTTGATTTGCTTTAACTATAATCCTTGGGGTAAGATGTGATTTATAAAAACTCATTTAAAAAAGCAACATTGGATTCAATTCACTGCAGGTTGCATTCATAAAGCAAATTCTATAAAACGTGCATTGTTATCATGTTAAACAATAGATGTGATAAAGGGATACAATATACTACCTGAAAGTTTCAGCTATGCATTTGAAAGTAGATTGACTAAAAATATACTGCTTATCTTCTAGAGCTTATACACTTTCTAAAAAGATTATCTGGTATATTTCTGCCATCAGCTGGTTCCATATAATTTTTTAAACTCTGCAAAGTCACATCTAAAAAATTTATATACTGAGAGGCATCCTTTGCTGAAATGCAAGATAAATAAGATAAATCATGCTTGCATTACTGTCTGCAATGCACTTCTTAACTGCATGAAACATAAAGAAGCATACAGAGTTAGATAGCATGGCATTATATTTGGCAGTGAGCAGAGGCTGATGTGATGCATACTTAACATGAAAATAAACAGAAAAACTATCACCCATTCCACTTCTGATAAATGAAAAACTAGTCAGGTAACAACAGCTCAGGTATGTTGAGAATTCTCTTTCTGACACTGATGTCACGATGACATAGGCAGAGGTATCAGCTGACTTCATTTTGAAATAAAACACATGGTTGCTAAACAAGCCAGATGATTTGGAAAAAGGAAAATAGAAAAACTTGAGAATATATGGAATACCAGAAAAGAGGCAGGAAACAATATGGTCATCTTTCTAATCACTTAGGCTCCTAAAGTCTTAAATTCAAAGGAAAGATCTCACCTTTGGAAGAGAGTGATGCATAGATCAGTTATTAAACTATCCACCAAACTAGAAAACCCTCCTAGATCTATAAATGCAAAGTGAACTTATTATCTTGACAAAGAGCTACTCTTAAAAATGTTCAAAACCACTTATTAAGCTTGCCAACAACAATATTAGAACGAATTTTCATCTAAGACTATGGAAAGAGGAGCATTTGTTTGTCCTTGATCAAAGCTGTTAAAAGGAATGACATCAAAGATCATACCCTTATCCAGCAAGATTACAAACAATGCATATATATTGATAAATTGTGCATAGATTCTAAAATTCATTCTCAAATGCAAAAAAAAAAAATTATAGATATATTCACAAACTCTTATGCAAAACAGTTTGGCTCCACAAAGAGGATGATACATTATCTTAGTGACAGCCAGGTAATCTCACATACTGGAATCAATTTAGATTATACTGAAAAAGAACTGCACAAACTGGATCCAAACAAAGCGCAGGGAGTAGTTGAAATTAGTAATAATGACCTGAGAAAACTTCAGCAAGAACTTAAGAGTACCATTATATCTATTATTTATTAGGTCATATAAATATGGGGAGAGTCCTCAAGATTGGAGACATGCACTTATTAAACCTGTCTTTAAGGGAAAGGGGAGTAGGGCAAACACAGTGTCGTATAGAATTCTACCTTCATGTTGTGGAAAAATGATGGAAAAGGTAATATTGAACAAGTTATTATCAGAACTGGATAGGTTGGAACTTGAAACCATATATCAGCATGCATATACTAAAAACAGATCTATTACCACTTGTAACATGATGTTCTATAACAATATAATAAAAAGCTATGAATGGAAAATTGTGCTGTGATGTAATTTATATAGATTTAACTTTAACATTTGACAGGGTCATTTACAAAACACTGATCAATAAATTAGAACAACTAGGTATCAATGTACTCTTGATAAGATGGATAGCTGCATGGCTTACAATTAGGACATGGCAAGTATTATACAGCAAATGGACAGCTGAAATTCTTGGTCACAGTCAGGGTGTCAAACAGGGTTCTCTCCTAGACCCTTACTTGTTTATATTGTATCTTTCAGACCTAACTTTTTCATCTGAGGTGTTGTGTTCTACAATCTATATGCAGATGACCTGAAATTGTGTAAACTGATTACATGTGGTACAGATAAAGTATGTCTGCAAAATAACTTGACTAAATTGACCATTTGGGCACAGGATAATAATATGCTGATAAATACATTGAAAACTAAGCATAGAAAATTTGGGAGACATAAACTGAAAGGTGAATATTTAATACAGAGCACAGTGGTTGAAACTGTAGATTCACTTAAGAACCTGCGTAAATGGGTAGATCCAGCTTTGAGTTTTTCTAATCATATTAACCAGTTAGTTACTGATAGTTATAGAACTAATGGCTGTATAAAAATATTTATAAAGTCTAGGAAATCAGACATGACAAAGTCATTGTTTGTTAGTTACATAAGACCCAAACTCGACTATGGAATAACAATATGGAAACGTTATAAGAAAAGAAGCATGAGTAAACTGGAAAGAGTACAACAGAAATATACCAAAGGCATCCATGGATGTGAAAATGTAAGTTATTATGGAAGAGTAAAAATATGTCAACTTGTACAGTGTCTCTTATAGATATCTAAGAGGAGATCTTATTCAGGTGCATAGGGCATTCAAAAAGAATTAGATAACCATCAGACAGCCTATGTAAATGATTCTATAGGAATGAGAAGTGTACTAATTGGTTCACTGAGAGAGCAGCTATTGCATGGAAGAGACTATCAAATTACATTAAAGCAAGTACTAGTTTAGATATTTTTAAGAACACCCTGGACACTTACAATGGGAAAAAGTGTTTTGGTATATTGGCAGGGTAGAAGGGCATTAATGCCCATGGTTGAAATATTTCTATGTATGTATGTATGTATGTATGTATCTATGTATGTATGTATGTATATAACATTTGCATAAAATGAAGTACAGGTCTTTATTGCATTTATTGCACTGGAAGATGCACTCTTGGATTTACCATATTTTGTTGAAATGCTAAAACATCAAATGCCACTTCGTCGAAACTCACAATATTGAAGCTGCAGTTCATCTCCTCCCCGGACTTTCCCATGGTAAGTAACCACTTACCAAAAAAACTAAAACACCTAAACTGCACCAACCATAACCCACCCATGCCCCTCAATCTGCCCCCCCACACCCCCTAACTAAATATACCAACTCCGAGATCATGCTACAGTTGGGAAAAGGACACAGTTGAAAGTCCCACACAACCACTTACTTACCATGGGAAAGTCTTCATAATTCTGGTGAGTCAATGAAGTGTGGCTTCAATACTGTGAGCATTGACAAAATGGCATTTGAAGAGTTGGCATTTCGACAAAATGATGCAGACCCACAATCTCATATGTTCAAAACAAAAAAATATGCAATTTCTCTCTGTGACAATATTGACTGATATTTTATATTTCTCTTAACTCCCTCATTACAGAACAACTCTTTTGAGTGAGTACTCTCATCTCCCAGTTGATGTGGCTTAAGCTTTTAAAACATGAAATTATCACCTTTCCGTTCAAACAAATGTTCATATATTTGGAACCATAACCTTTACAAAAAAACTGTAAATAGCAAACTATTCAGGATAAATTACTCTTTACATGTGTGGCATTTATTGCTTTAAACTGGATTTTATAAGCCAAAATAAAGGCAGTGAATATTAATTTTGTAAAATTGTATAAATGGCTTATGATATCTCATTAATCATTCAAGCAAGACATATACTGCCAGCAGGATTTTCTTCATACAGCTGTGGGCTTTCATGTGAGGCTATGCAGTTCTCTCTGTGTTACCTGCATATTGAGATATTTACAAAAATATAAAAATTATTGCAATACAAATAATGTTTAATATCTCTTTAGCTTCATTAGACAGAGGTCAAATGTCAATATAATTGTGCTTGCCATCATATATGCTTTAAGACAAAATCTTCTGATGTCTTGTATGTAGCAAGGTTATATCCAAACTTAATGGAAATACTGCACACCCACAAGTCAAATGGGACATGGGTCACCTGCTCCAGGGACCTTAACCTGGCCTGTGACATAAATAGGACCTGCTGAAGAGACAGATATGTCTCTCAGAGGTTGCCACTCCTCTGGAATAGGTTACCAATTCACATCAAACAGAATCTCTCTATGACTCTGTTTAAGCATAGCCTGGATAATTGGATGGGAAACCATAAATTCCTGCTGGGGATTTCTCCTGTGACCCTCCTAGATATGGGGAGGCATTGCTAACTAAGATCTCAAGTTCAGACAAAATTGGTTATATTGGGATTCTCTAGTATTATATTGGGTACACATTGCTAGGCTAATAAAGAACTTTGGGTCAATAGCCTGGTAACCACCTATGAAGTTATGAACTTCTTCCACCAAGAGACAATCTAATGCTCTCTATGTGGCACTTCCATACAATATGCAAAGCAGTAGGTATTAGCTAGTGATCTGGGTACCAACAGCATTTAAATAGTTACAAGATGCAAAGAATGCAATAGTTCTTTTATTAATTAGTTGGAAAAATATCAGCTATGAAGGCTGAAATTGCAATGCTCAAAATTATAAGTAATGCTTAGCTAGACTGTGTTGGATGAGGAAAGTAACTAAATTCCTTAGACAATATGTTTTTTTAAACATGGTAGTCAAAGTGTAAAATTTCAATCACAGATGCAAACTAGTAAGAAAAATTGAAAGAAATCTTTAAATTAATTAAAGCCCAGTTGTGACAGTTACACAGAAGTACCATGCAGCAGTCAAGTTTTGATAGACGTGTCCTTTGCTGTATGTAATAAAAACAATATTATATTGAACAGGGTCCATCAGCAACTTGCAAACTTATTTAGGCTATGTACCGCCAAAGTAACAGAAAGACCAGTAATCAGTAAATAAAGCAGGAGTATTTTCTTTAATTATTTTTCTTTAATTTTTAAAACAAGTAGCAAGAATTAGTTTATGCAACAACTTTCTACACCAACTTGATATTCTAAATTGACTTATAGGTGTTTGCTTGCCCAGACTGTTGTTGCTGACAGTTTAAAAGTAGTTAAATATGAAATGGTATTTCATACCATTATTAAATGTATAAATATAGTTTTACACAAGGATATGCAATAAACCTTTCAATGCAATTATTAGGTATTTTTAAAAAATGAACTCTGATGTACTTTGCAGTAGACTGTCCTCTCTTGATTGACGTCAGTTTATCATTTTTATAGGGTTAATGAAAACATCTAAATAATTTATCATTGTTAATGAATGGAGTGTTATTTCCATGTGGTTTGGATAAAGTAAATATTGTGCTCTGTGGTGTGATACGGAAGTGATTCAAGCGGTAACAGAAAAAAAATAGACTGTTATAATATGGTAAAAATGGATCCTGTAAAAATCTGAATCATTTCATAAAGTATAGCATTTATTGCAAAATGTGTGAAAAGAAAAAAGTGTTTAGTTTTCACTTTAATAGCTGCTGCAAATCAACTCAGTGCATAGATGCAGGCAAGTTATGCTACACTATCATTTACAGATTCATAATTGTCCACATTCCCAAAAGGGCAACATTTCATTTCCCAGGAATTTTCATAAATATGAATCACTCCAATGTGCAGTAAAGGACACACACATGCTGACATTCAAAATATCCAGTCACAAACAAGCATTCATTATCTCATTCAGACACTATCCCAGTGTTTTCACACTTGCAGTCCCAGTCACAGACACAAACACAAAAACACAAGCCCCCACACACACACACACACACACACACACAGCATATTGTTTCTGCATCAGTTATCTGTGTAGGGTGAAGAAACTGCAATTCACCCTGCACAGATTCCCATCACTGGGAGGCCAAGGTGCATGCTGCAAGAGTGTCATCGATACTGACAACTTTATTATCGCTGCCCTGTCTAGCATTGCAGTTTCTATAAATCTCATCCTATGTAAGTCCCCCAACTGGGCAGCATACCAGAACAATCATTTACATAGATGTCTGACATAGGCTGCCACTTTAGAATTTAGTGCCTGCAAACATCTGTGCCTAAACATGCAGTGGTGGCGGTAAGCAGTGGAGGAGGGGAAGACTTTGAATCAGAATGGTTTTCTAAGGTATGCAAGACAGACTGTGTTTATCTTGTGTATTTTTCAAGCAATTATGAAAAGTGGCCGGAGAGGTACTGTCTCAAAAAAGATTACAGCCTACAACAGCAACACATCAGAAACTTGAAAAAGATAAATAATGTCTTAATTTATAACAAAAACTGCTTTACCTATTAGCCTTCAGTCAGATAATAGGAAAACTATTCATTATAATTCTTAACAAAACTTATGGTTTAAACAATCATTTAATACATTTTCAGAAGATACTCAGAAAATAACTCTGGTTATGAAACTGACTGATGACCTTTCCCATCTCTTATTATTATCTAAAGATGAGGTGAATCATGTTATTGTACATTATATGATGCATCCATATATTGTCCAAGATAATAGATTTAAGGTTCTGAAAATTAGGAACTAATTATCTGGCTTGGCTCATTATGTTTTAAACTGTTATATGTTATTTGCATTTGTCTTTGTCAATGGAAAATGTTCACATTAGCTTGTTTATAAATAAAAGATAAGAGATGATATTTTGACTCATATATTATTATGTTTCATTTCTCCCTGCTTAAAAATGTGAAAACCTTTGGGGTAATCGGATATCTTGAGTTAATGAATATAATATAATAATCATGTAGATGATTTTCCATGTGATTTTTAGTAGATTTTTTATTGAATATGCCGTAAATATTTTAACTGTCTGGATCTATAGAACTTATGAATGAATTCTACTCTAGTTTGTGTTTTTTCTTTGACCTTGCTGAGTCATGATATTGTTAAATGAAGGGTATTGTATTAACTTGTTAAGCTACAGTTTAGACCACACATGGAGTGTAACAGTGCTCAGGTTTGACCTCAGATCCAGTACTCGGGATGACTGATGGCTGTTCACTCCCTCAATAGTTTGTGACAGTGGCAGTTGCCCCTTTCACTCCACTCTAGCTATGCTACTACATGCTAACACTGTCTGTGTTATTGTGCTACTTTAGTATGGCTGTAGTATGCTTACATGCCACCAGGTTACATGTATATTTCTTTAATGTACATTTCCATAACATTACAGGTACCCATTCCTGACACTGATATGTACTGGAAGGGGAAATTCTCCCAAGCAGAAAATGACAAACTGTTGTAGGCCCTCCATGACCACTGATGATGGATGCTCTGTAATGAGAGAAAGCAAACCAGGCTTTTTGTAGCATAATAGTGAAGTCAGTGGATAAATAATAAATATGAACAGGTTCAGAGAAAGGTCATGAACATACTGGCACATGTTCACTGCAAGGCAACCCGCCTGGCACAGGAGTGGAGGGCCACATATGAGTGTCCCTCAACAAAGTCATCATTAACAGATAGGGAGATTTTCTTGACAACTATCTCTGGAAACCATACAGCTCTGTTATCCATTGTAAAGTACTGGACTTGGGAACTGAATATCACAGAGCACTCTGGATTTTACTTGTCAATGACCCAGGTGAGCATATTGTAAAAAGTGAGACTACACCTCTGATTCAAGTCTGTACATTTACTAAGCATAGCTTCTTTGGTGTTACAAGCATATTGGGAATACAGTTGCACCATAGGTTGCCCAAGGTATGCTAAGTTTTGACATTCCATAGTACTGTGTTACTGTGGTTTGCCTACATTAGCTGCAGATGTTGGTAAAGGCTGAGCCTGCACCAATTTATCTGGATAAGCTTATGCAATTTCAAAGGTGCTACATGGTCAGATTCCTCCACCATGGAGACAGTCATGCCTAATGTTGTGGTACTGTCTTTACAGAATGATGATAGCAGCCAAACCTTCACACAGCCATGGGTCATAGTGGTGGTGGTGGGAGTAGATATGGGCAATATGGCAACCACACTCCCTTCCACAGACAATGCTCCAGTGCCTTTATCACCCATCATATGATACAACAGTTGTTGCACAAGATGTAACTGACAAATGAGCACCACCGGATCTAATGAGCATTAGGAGGGCAGCAGGGGTCAGCAAACTGGTGGTCAGTAATGTCATGGATACCACCTCACTAATCTTGAATGTCTCTGAGACCACTACCCAGAGATTGCTCAGGGTAATAGGTTTACAGGTTCAGAGTTGTTTACTAGGCTAAAGACCACAAGGGCCTTTTAAGCCTAGCCATGCATCCCAAATCTCTGACAAATTCTGGTACCCTTGATAAGTGTAAGCAGGCAATTGGGAGATGAAACATTTACAAGCAATGGCCTGGGAGATGAACCATTTACAGGTTACCTGGGTCCATTAGAGACATAGGTGCCAATTTCCAATTGTCCAGGTTACACATGAACTGGATTAGGGAAGAACTCTGCTTCACATGGATGGGGAGCCTGTTCCAGAGACGGTATAGTCTCTGGGATACATACTTGTCTCTCCAGCAGGTCCTATTTATATCACAGACAATTTTTAAATCTTTAGAATGGGTAATGCTGCTGCTGTTTTTTTTTTTGTGGATATGCAGTAGGTTAATCACAGTGGGGTCAAACAATGCCCTGCATGCCAGGCATAAATGTCCACTCAAAAGCCTGTAGGAGACAGAATACAGGGATAGGGCCTTGAGGCAGTCTGTGTAGGACATTTTAGTGAGAAACCTCTGTGCACGTTCCAATTGCTGGACATGTCAGTTTAGATACATACCAAAGGGGGAATTATATTCAGTGATAGGTCTGATGAATGCCAAATGCAGTAAAACAATGACTTCCTTGAACCTAGATGCCATAACTTTGTTTAAAAGTTGCTCATCATAGAACAATTTCCTTACTATTGTAGACCATGTGATGGTCAAAGACTTGATTACTGCCTATGTGTGTCCCTAAGTCCCTAACTACTGGGTCAGCACTAAAGGGTGTGTTGTCAATATGATACCAGAGGTGGATGATTTCCTGAAGGATGCTTTTATGCATTTCTTGGCATTTAGCTTTAGTCCATGGCTCTGACACCAGTTATTTGTCTGTGGCAGCCCTTCCTGGAGATCATTTGTGTCAGTGTGGGATTCAATGACAGTTCCTAATTTGCAATCATTTGCAAATGTAGTCAGTCAGAGACCTTTGATATTGGCCTTGACTTCAGACAAGTAAACCCTAAAAAGGAGTGGTCAAAGGACCAAGCCCTGAGGGACTCCACTTGTGACTGGCCTCTTTGTAGAGGTGAACTCCCCAATTCTAACTTCCTGGGTCCTGTCTGTGAGCCAGTTGGCTATCTAGCGGGTGACATATGGGTTTGTACCTAACCTCTTGAGTTTGTCAACAATGCCTGAGTGGGGTGCTATGTCAAGTGCCTTGGCCAGGTCAAGGTAGGCAGTGAACCATTTTGCCCTCATCCATTAATTTGATGGCATTCTCAAAGAAGTCCACCAGGTTGAGTAGGCATGACCTGCCCTTGATGAAACCAGACTGGGCTGGGTCCAGTGTCTGGAGGTTTACTATATCACTACTGATCATTTCCATGATAATTCTTTCCATGGCTTTACATAGAATACTACTGGAACTTATGGGTCTGTAGTTTCCAGGGCCTGTAGATGACCCACCTTTGTGCAGAGGGATGGCTGTTGATGTTCTCCATTCAAAAGGCACAAAGCCTGTTTGGTGGCTACAGTTAAATAGCAATTCCAGAGGCCCTGATAGGTCATGTTTCATGCTATTTTGAAGGCATCCTGGGATATTGTCTGGGTCCACTGATGCAGTGTTCTTGGCCTTAGAGAGAGCATTAAGGACCTATTCCCTACTGATAGCAGTGGGAGTTGTATTTGATGGTATTTCCTGAGGGAAGGTTCAGGACAAGAGAGGGGTAAGCTGGAGCTGAAGTTATCAGCCAGTAAGTGTGCTATATCTTCTGGCTACACTCTTTTTTAATTTCTCCAAGTTTTTTGGGTTTCTAATACCATGACGGGAATAGACCCCATTCCTAAGTCAAAGTATAATTAAAGTTCATGAAATTAGTATTGTTTCAATCTTTGATGTCAGCAAGAAGTATTCTTTGCAGCACCCACAATGTGCCTAGTAATGACTTCTTCTGCAATTTGTATGGAGTTACATGCACTGTTAATATATCGTAATACGACTGTAGGTTATTTTTTATAAGACCCGTTGCTCCTACTACTGTTGGAACTGTATGGGTATCTTTCTTCCATATGGCTCTTGCTTCTGTCTACAAATCCTGATATTGTATGACTTTGTGAATTTCTGTATGCAAGACAATGTAGACACTGGGTGTAGCAATTTCAATGATCAATGCCACTTTTGTCTTCTTTTCATGGACCACTATATATGGTTTTCTTGCATCTATCTTTTGAACTGTTGATAATGGGTGATCCCATGTGATGTAGACTTCATCATTTTCTATAATGCTCTGTGGCTCATGTTTCCAGTGTTTTTCAGCTACTTCATTATCGTAATGTTTCCACAATGCCCATTGCAACAGTCTTGCCACATTATTATGCCTTTCTGTATACAGTCCTTCTGCCATTAGTATATCACAAACAGCAACAAGATGTGCAACTGTTTCCAATTCTGTTTTACAAACCCTATAGTTGTTTGTTTTTCCCACATGTTCAAGGGACTTTGTAAAGCAACATGTACGTACCCCACTATCTTGGGCCACCAGTATTAACATTTTATCTTCTGGTTTGAATTTGCCTCTTATTAACCATTCCTGTGTTAGATCCTGATCAACACGGGGTTCTTGCAGGAGTTTTCTATACTTGCAACTATATTTATACATTTTCCACATTTATTGCCTTCTCATCTGATCCTTCACCTTATATTCTTTCTTTTATTTTTTTGGCGCATTCAGTTGCTGCCTGATTTTTATCTACTTCTGGTTTAATTTCCATTCCCACTTTAAGCCAATATGCTTCTGTTAGACTATGAAAAGAAGTCATCTTAGACTTATTCTCCTCATGTTTCAACACTTTCACTATATTTAGGTATTGTGAGGTCATCAGATATGTATGCAGTCCCATAACTGCAGATCTAGACATTTAATCAATTTCAAGTAGGCCAATATCTCCTTCGGAACAGGGAATATATATAATTTTGGTATGCACTGATTTTTATAAATAATTTGATGAGCATGAAGCATCCTTCTCGTTTTCCTGTATAATCTATCCAACACCTTTTGGGGCCAGTCAATCAGTCCAAAACTATAAGTTAGGACAGGAAGAGCAAATTGGTTTATTACTTGAATTTTCCTCCTAGATGTCAATCTTGTTTTCAGAATTAAAGTCTTCTAAAATATTCCATACTAAGTTTGTTTGCATTTGTTCATGTTTTATTGTTAAATCTTCATCAGTTCCCAAATATTTATACACTCCCTCTTGCTCAAGTTCTTTAATATCACATTCTTGTCCCAAACTTATGTTTTCTTGGTGCTGCAGCTTTCCTGCTTTAAAGGTTGCTTTTGCACACTTATCAAGAGCAAATGACATTCTTATATTATCTGAAAAAAGTCTTAACTACTTGCAGTTTTGCTTTCAGTCACTCGGCTAATGAGTTATACAGTTTTAAATCATTGACAAAGACAATATGAGAAGTCTTTACACTTTGTTGCTTTCTGAGACCAAATTATAGCCAAGACCTAATCTGTTAAGCAGACAGCTTAATGGGTTAATAGCAAGACAAAAGGACAACAGTGACAGAGAGTCACCCTGGAATATTCCCATTTGGATTTTTATCCCTCGAATAATAAATTGTCCTTTATCATGGCTTAACTGCAAAGTGGTTTGCCACTGTTTCATGCTCACTGTGATGTGGTTTATCAGTGTAGGGTGTTTCTTATATACATTTTTAAGCACTCTTTTATCCATGAATGTGAGATACCGTCAAATGTTTTTTTTGTAGTCAGTCTATGCCATTCTTAGATTCTTCCCCTTTTTACAGTTCTCCACTATGACATTATTTAACAACAAATGATCCTTTGTTCCATATGACTTTTTTTTATTGTCCTTTTGGTCTACTGCCATAATTGAGTTTTCTTCTAAATGACTATACACTCTGTCAGCATCAATTCCAGTGTATAGTTTAATGTAGCCAGAAAGCAAGTTATTAGTCTATAATTTTTAGGATAGCTTGCAGGTTCACACTTAATTAGGAGCATTGTTTTTCCTGTTGTTAGCCAGGTTGGTGTATGTTCGGGGTGTGCATATAAATAGTTCTTATTCATGGCTAAATCTCCATGCAGAGTTGTTAATATTTTTAACCAGAAGTTAGGTACTGCATCTGGGCCTGGGGTTTTCCAGTTAGAGGTTTTTCTTAGCTTTGTTTCAATCTATCTGGTTGTTAATTCATCCCATTTCATATACTGTACCTTTGAACTTCTTATTCTTTCTTTTACTTTTATCCATTTAGCATCTTTGTTATGTTCCACAGGGTCTTCATAAATACTTCTCCAAAATGTATCTGTTTCTGCTTTTTTTGTGTCCTTTCAATTCCTTTTACCTTATTTCCCAATTCTCTATAAAACCTTTTTTGGTCATCAGTAAAGGCTTATTTTTTACATTTCCTTTACATTTATCTGTGCATCTTCTATGTTTTTCTGCCTGTGCTGATATTTTTAGTTTATTAGTTGGGATAGTGCATGATAAATCTTGATCCATTATAATATTGCACATTGCATCTATCATGTCTATCTTTCTGAGTATTTTTGCTGATCTGTTCCCTCTTCTATACTCTTCTAACAGTGGCACATCTTGTCTTAATTGTTTAATAGTTTTCTCTGTTCGATACATGATAGTATTTGATTTCTCCCCTTCCTTTCCCTTACTAACCTGTGTTCTTGTGGTAGAATTGTATCTGTTATTAAATTAAGCTGCACCGTAATATATCTTGTTTACTTCTATTATATCACATGGATCTCTATGGACAGCTTGTTGTATCAAACTTCTAACTTTCTGGGTCTTATAGATCTTCTTCAGTTTATTTCTTTAATTGATATTAATGCATCTATTTATCTCTATTAAATCAAGCAACTCTTCTCTTAGCTCATTTTCTTCTAAACTGAGGCCACACTTTTTATCTCCATTTTCTGCGGGCATTCTATAGAAAGTTCTATCGCATCTTCCTGTGAAAACATTCTCTTCAATTTCATTCTGTGTTATCTGTTGCTCTCTCATTTGGGAACTCACTGACCTATCGTTCCTCATCATTGATTGCATCAGAGTTGCCACAACTTCCTGTTCCTTTCCTTGCTGTCCAGCTTCAAGTGAATGTTTATACTGGTTTCCTGCGGAAGGCTCCAAAATATCTTCATATTGCAAATGACCAATTTCTTCCTGTTCTACTGGTTTCTCCTTAGATTGGATGTCTATTGCTCTATCCTGCTGTGGTGCTTTCTGAATTAGATTTTATACACTGAATCCTTCACTTCTAATGGAACTCCATACAGTTTCTATTTCTTTAAGTTCTCTATTACTAATCTCTTTTTCTACCTTTCACATTTGTCTTCTTATTGTTTGCACTGTAAAGTTTCCCCATGTCCAGATTCCTTTGCCTGTATTTCTCTTCAAATATATTTACTGCTGCTCCTGCTTTTTAATTTCTCGAAGTCTTTGGGGTTTCTTATACCGTGATGGGAATGAACCCCATTCCAAAGACAAATTTGATTAAAGTTCATGAAATTAGTACTGTTTCAGTCTTTGATGTTAGTCAAAAATGCTCTTCGCAGCACCTGCAATGTGCCCAGTAATGGCTCCTTTTGAAATTTATATGGTGTTACATGTATTAATATATCCAAATACAATTGTAAATTATTTTTTATAAGACCTGTTGTCCCTACAATTACTGGAACTGTCTGGGTATCCTTCTTCCACATTGCCCTCTTCCACCTGCAAATCATGATATTTTATGAGTTTGTGTCTCTCTGTACATAAGACACTCTAGTCACTGGGTCTAGCAAATTCAATAATCAATTTTACTTCTGTCTTCCTTTCATGGAGTACTATATCTGGTTTTCTCACATCTATTTTTTGAACTGCTGGTAGTGGGTGATTCGAAGTGATATAAACTTCATAATTTTCTATAATGCTTTGTGGCTCATATTTCCAATGTTTTTCAGTCACTTCAGTACCATAATATTTGCACAATCCCCAGTGCAATAGTCTTGCCACATTATTATGCCTTTCAGTATATAGTCCTTCTGCCATTAGTATGTCACAACCAGCAAAAAGATGTGCCACTGTTTCCAATTCAGTTTTACAAAACCTACATTTGTCTTTTGCTCCCACATGTTCAATGGACTTTGTAAACCAACGTGTACATAACCTACTATCTTGGGCCGCCAATAATAACCTTTCATCTTTTGGTTTGATTTTGCCTCTACTTAACCATTCCTGCATTCAATCTTGATCAACATGAGGGTCTTCCAGGAGTTTTCTATACTTGCAGCTATATTTATGCATTTTCCACATTTCTTACCTTCTCATCTGATCCTTCACCTTATATTCTTTCTTTTGTTTTTTTTTTTTTGGCATATTCAGTTGCTGCCTAACTTTTATCTACTTCTGGTTTCATTTCCATTCCCACTTGAAGCCAATATGCTTCTGCTAGACTAAGCAGGGAAGTCATCTTAGATTTAGTCTCCTCTTGTTTCAAAACTTTCACTAAATTTAGGTTTTGTGAGGTCAGCAGATATATGTGCAGTCCGACGATAAGATCTTTACATGTAATCAGTTTCAAGGAGGCCCATCCCTCCTTCGGAATGGGGAATATATAATCTTGGTATGCACTGATTTTTATAAATCATTTGATTAGCATGAAGCATCCTTCTTGTTTTCCTGTCTAATCTATCGAACCCCTTTTGGGGCCAGTCAATCACTCCAAAACTGTAGGTTAGGAAAGGAAGAGCAAATTGGTTTATAGCTTAAATTTTGCTCCTAGATGTCAATGCTGTTATAAGAATTAATTTAAGTCTTTTAAAATATTACTAAGCTTTATTCAAATTTGTTCATGTTTTATGGTTGATCCTTCATCAATTCCCAAATATTTATACACTCCCTCTTGCTCAAGTTTTTTATATCACATTCTTGTCCCAAACTTACGTTTTCTTGGTACTGCTGCTTTCCTGCTTTAAAGGTTGCTTTTGCACATTTACCAAGACCAAATGACATTGTTATATCATTTGAAAAAAGTTTTGACTAATTGCAATTGTGCTTACAGTCACTCAGCTGATGAGCTATACAGTTTTAAATCAGCGACAAAGTGAAGATAAGTCTTTAATACTTTTTTTTTTTCTAGGAGCCAAATTGTAGCCATGGCCTAATCTGTTCAGTAGACAAGTTAATGGGTTAAGGGCAAGACAGAATAGCAGTGGTGACAGGGAGTCACCCTGGAATATCCCCCTTTGAATTCATCCCTGGAATAATAATTTGTCCTTTATCATGGCTTAATTGCAAAGTGATCTAACACTGATTCATGCTCACTGTAATGTAATCAATCAGTGTGGGGTGTATCTTATACATTTTAAGCACTCATCAATGAATGTGGGATACTGGAAACTGTCAATTGCTTTTTTGTAGTCAATCCATTCCATACTTAGATTCTTCCCTTTTTTACAGTTCTCCATTATGACTTTGTTTAGCAACAAATGATCCTTTGTTCCATATGATTTTCTTTTATTACCCTTTTGTTCTAGTGCCATGATTGAATTTCCTTCTAAATGACTATAAACTCTGCTGGCATAAATTCCAGTGTATAGTTTGTACGCCGTTGAAAAGCAAGTTATTTGTCTATAATTTTTAGGATAACTTGCAGGTTCACCCTTAAGTAGGAGCATTGTTTTTTCTGTTGTTAACCAGGCTGATGTCTGTTCAGAGTGTGCATATAAATAGATCTTATTCATGGCTAAATCTTCATGCAAAGATGTTAATACTTTTACCCAGAAGTTAGGTACTACATCTTACACTCGCTCAGTATAGATAGATGGCTCCATTTACAATGAGATCTGCACATAATCGTGCACTGCCTTTGAGGTTGCAGACACAGCTAAAGAATGCCTTGCGGTTGTCATTATACAAGGACAGGGAGACACTAATGCAATCATAGCAGAGCTGTCAGGATACTGCACTCTTTGAGATAACCTTTGAGATGGCCAGGCTCATGTATATAACATAATATACGGAGTCTGCATATTATAGATGTCCCTGAGTAGCCATCAATCATGGCCACTTCCCTTCTTATTACCATTCCATGTTCACATCTAGTGAGGAGGTCTACCACATGAAGGCAAAGATATGATCTGTCTTCCATAGCACTACCATTTCCACACCGCCATCCAGAACTGAGGGCACTATGGGGCATTGTGTATGCAAATGTGGCAAGATGTTCCTGCTGAAACAACCCACTCACAAAGGGGGTACCACCAAGGACCCCAGGAACTACCACCCCATTAGCCTGATGAGCCTGGTCTGCAAGGCCATGGAACATATCATCTTGGAGCTTATAAACAAAGACATAGGTAACCTCTAAACTCTGGACTCCACTCAGTTTGAGTTTGTAAAAGGTAGCTCATGTCTCCTAAACCTGATTGACTTCTTTGAAGCAGTCACCAGAGCTGTGGACAAGGGTAAGGTGATGCACACAGCCTATCTTGACCTCGCCAAGGCTTTTGACACCATCCCCCACTCTGGAATTATAGATAAACTCATTAAACTGGGCATTAATCCCTATGTCACAAAATGGGTTGCCAACTGGCACACTGACAGCACCCACACACTGAAAGTAGCCGACTCCCAAATTCGACTTCAGACCAGTGACAAGTGGAGTACTACAGAGTTCAGTCCTGGGTCCTTTCCGGTTTGACATCTACCTCTCAGAAGTCCAGGCTAACACAGCAGGTCTTTGGCTAACGAAGTTTGCAGATGACTGCAAACTAGGAGCCGTAACAGAATCGCCTAATGATGTGGACATTCTACAAAGGGGCCTCACTGAGACTGACGCTTGGTGTCAAAGTCATGGCCTCAAGCTCAATGCCAAGAAGTGCATTGTCATCCCCTTTGGGCAAAACACTATACCCATGAACTACCACATAGGCGGTAGCCTACAAAACTCTGAAAGTGTCATAAGAGACCTTGGGGCACAGGTGGAGAATAGTCTCTCCTTTGATAATCACATCACTAAAGTACTTAGGAAATCCTTCTACATGGCACACCTCATCACAAAGGGGTTCACCAGCAGAAAAAAAGAGGTCATTGTTCCTCTCCCTCATCAAACCCATTATAGAGTACAACCCCACATTTGGCATGTACCTTGCAAAACATCTACAACAACTAGAAAGGCCAAACAAATACCTCACTAAGAGGATTACTGGCCTCAAACAGATGCCATATACAGACTGTCTCAAAAAACTCCAACTCTACTCCATTGCATATCACCTATTCAGAGGCAACCTCTGCCTAACATACAAAGCCATGTCAAACCCAGACCTCTTGGACATGCTACACTTAAAGAAATCCCAATCTCTCTGAGCCACACACTCCAGGGACCTAAACCTTGTCACCATAATAAACAGAACATGCTGGAGGAATATATTCCTGTCCCAGAGACTTCCCATGCTCTGGAACAGACTACCCATTCATGTCAATGTTCCTCATTAGCCCTCTTTAAGAAAAATCTTGACAACTGGATGAGAAATAGGAAATGCACTCCAGGTATCACTTCTCTGGCTCTGCTCGACAGGGGCACAGGAAAATAATTTTCTTGGGTGGCGAAAGCCAGGGAACTTTTGTGGCTAGGCTTATATTCATAGATTCAAGACTACACTAGCTAAACTATAAGCCTGAGGGCCAATAGCCTAGTACTCACCTATGAACCTATGAACCTATAAACCTAATCACATCATTCAGGCACCTGGATCACTCTGTCTTTTAAGTGCACTGTGGATTGTGTGGATTGTGGCTGCCACCTTTCCAGGAAAAGGTGTCACCATCGATGATGAAATACAGAGCCATTGCACACCTCTCCTTTTGGTGACCTAGACCTGTCCATCAGACTCTAGTACAGTGCAGCATCTTCTGCAAGAGCTGTGTTCATCCATACTCATACCTACCCAGCAGCATCACCCACTTCTGCACAGCCACACCCCAGTGGTGACAACATTCCCTTCCTGACCAGTATTCCCAACTCCCCATACTTACCTGTCTATGCCACACTTAACCCATTAACCCAAAGCCCCCCCGACACACACACACACACACACACACACACACACACACACACACACACACACACACACACACACACACACACACATGCACACATACATGCAAACATGCGCACATGCATCATTGTTTGTATCTGTCACTAAGGCCATCCTCACCTGTACATATTATGACAACTGTCCTTGCCATCTGTACTTTGCTACCTGGGTAGCCTGCATCTGACAAACAGTCTGGCAAATCTTTGTAAGTCTATGCATGGCATAGTACACCTTAGTGGTATTTTTGCATGTGTCACTATTACTGCTGTATGTTATGTTTAATCTGGATCATACTTATAAATCATACACAGCTTCTTAGCTAGTGTTGCTGCATACTAAACCTAATCAATGCCTGCAGTCAGAACCTCCAAGAGTTTCATATCAGGTATGACTTCTGCTTATGACCCTGGGTCCTTCTCCTCCTGAATGTCTCTACCCAGCTCTATCTTTCTATATGCCAACATGGTGTGTAGCAATGCACAGGATCATACTGCAGAGCACCAGTGAAAGCACCTTTAACTAATTCAAACACATGTTGAACAATAATTGGTGTTTGTGTAAGGGTGATGATGCATGCTTCTCTGCCATAGACTGTGGGTTTCTTATTGTTATCATTAGTCATGGCTCCAGTACATATCCAGTATCTCCAATAATATGGCCATATGAAAAATCACTCCATGCAAATCACAGATATAAGTAAAACATATGTCAGATGTGGACGTCATTTCACTATCTGGGTTGCTTGCTGAAAATTTGTATACTATACCCTGGGCATTGCAGTCTATCTGGCAGTTGAAGAAAGTGAACCCCTTATGGTTATTTTTGTTATATCATTGCCCCAATGGTCTAGGTGGGGATTTTATTGAAATGTGGATGTAGTGAATCTGACTATCTCAGGGAAATAAACCATGCCGTAAAATGCCCACATGGTGTTGCTTCTTTCCTCTGTGGGTGCATCTGAAGCACATGTGACCATTTTGTACTGTAGTATGGCATCATGAAACTGTATCCTGAAAACAGATTCCTAGGATGCACCCACCACCACTACCACCACTGGTCACTGGTAGCTCCCTGTAGCTATGATCTTCATAGCAACATATACAGTGGTAGCCACAGAGATGAAAATTACACACATTCCATGAGCCTGCACATGAGGGTGATACATCTCCACCATCTCTCAGATGGTGCCTCTGTCTATGTGATAATGATCAACTGTGCATGTGTCATGGAGAAAGTGGTACGTTAAGTGTGGACAGATGAGTCAGTAGTGCAACAGGTGATGGCATGTACCTCCATCATTAATGACTGTGAGAAGAGCATCTTGTAAATACTATCTGTTAAAGGGGCAACTATACAGTATATGTTTTCATGATATCTCTCCTGTAACTCCAAAATTTTATTGCAGTTGACAACTCTAGCATCATCTCTCACAAACTATATACATTTCTGAGTGACACTGTCATGTTGTTTACCTCTGTATACATTTGCAACTTACCTCATTTTAATACTATTACTCATTTCCATGTCATTATACAGTCATTAGTATGGTATGCTAGCCATGGCATTTTGCAGCCTAGCACAATTGCAACACGTGCACCACTGCGTCACCCCCTCCTGGCACCTGGCCACTTGTCTTGCAAATTCTTCTAGCACAATATTCTAAATGTTTCAGAATCCCAGAGATTTTGTGTGCGTGTGTGGGTGTGTGTGTGTGTGTGTGTGTGTGTGTGTGTGTGTGTGTGTGTGTGTGTGTGTGTGTGTGTGTGTGTGTGTGTGTGTGTGTTTAATATAGTATTCTGCTACATATGATGAATCTGTTACCTGTGAAGCTATTGTACATATTCTTTCTTTACTCAAACTAAGGTGGGAAAAGGACACCTCTCATCCAGTTTTTCTACATGTTCAGTTAAATAAATTATTGAATGAGATAAAAATTTAAATGCTCCAGTGGCACAATGTAGTGGGTCTATGTTCACGTACTGAAAGGAAAATACAGCTAACAGCTTCTAAGTGAATGTCAAACAGCGAAAGTTTAACATTCTAAAAATGCTTACAACAACTAGGCAGTACCACGATGCATAAGGTAAGTGAAGAAAGCCTTTTAAATTTGCCCTATTCCCCACTGTAGTGTGATCTTGGAGTTGGTATATATATATATATATATATATATATATATATATATATATATATATAGTAACAGGGGTGTGGGGGTGTGGGGGACATGTGATGTGGAACCCCCCCCACCTTGGTTGGTTACATTCACAATGTTGGCCAACTATGGCCATTCAATGAATTATTTTTGTTCTTAAGTGTGTGCGGAACATTATACTTTCACTGTTTAACATTCTATTAGAAGCTGTTTGCTGCATTTTTCTTTTGATATGCAAACACAGACCCCAATGTAATACCGTGCTAGAGAAAGTTGTGCAAAAAATATGATAAGTTTGAAAAAGGTTGAATCTTGCAAACATTTTCCACTCTCTGTAATACTATTTAACAAACTGTACTATCATATCTGCTTTTTACTATCTCTACATTTTAAGACAGCTACATTAACAACATACAGACCATTGTAAACACTGCATGGAAATGTAATACTTCTGTAGGAATGGCTATTGAAATGTTGACATTTGGAATGCCAAGTGCCCGCACACCGGAAAAAAGAAAAGATCAAAAATGCAGGAGAAGACTGAATATCGAGCATCACCCTTCCCCGTTATTTAGTAATTTATTTATTGACATTTAATTATTGGGAAATCTAAGTAGGTAGGTGTCTATTTCCAGCAGAAGTCCAGAGAGAAAACTATTGCAAAAACTTTTTATTACAATAATTTGGTAATCTTCAGAAAATAGTAAAGGAAAATCTACATTTTAAATAATTATACCAAATTAGACATAATGTGAAACAACATTGGTTAAGAATAGTTAACTTATATGACAATGATTTCATATTTAGAGAAATTTTAACCACTTCATAGAGAAATTAAAGGCAAGTTAGTATAATACAAACAAGAATTGCAATATTAGGTGAGAGAAGTAGCAGTGTTATGGCATATTTAGAAAGAGAATCGGGGACAGAAACGGATTGAGGTAAGGAAATTAGTAAAGAGGGGAGAGTAAGGAGGCATACGTTATGAATAGGTAATTGTTCATTTTTAGGAATATAGTTTATCCTGGGGTTGAACAAGAACAGAGCCAAAATTGGCTAGGATGTCTTTCAGAATGGTTTTACAGTACTAAATGGATGGCAGTGACCTCATGAATAGAGGTAAGGAGTTGCAAGGCCTTAAAAATGCGGTATGAGTACAGACCATTCCCAGCAGATATGATAGGTTTGTGGACAGTGAGGAGTTTTTGGTCATTGGAACATAATGACCACTTAGAAACAGCTATGTAGAATGGCATTTAGTGCTAGGCAAGCAGATGGATGCTGGATGATTTTATAGGTGGCAAGAAGCCCTGTATATGTTGGTTGATGGGTATTTCCAACCAATTTAGGCTTTTTTGTGCTATATAGTGGTGCATTCTGAAAGTGGTATTTGCTGCAAATGTATACACTTTATTATAGCATTGTTCAAGTTTTATTTTTGTGATGCCTGGAGGTTAGTAAGATTGTAGCACCATAAAGTAGTGAGGGGAGGAGGAAAGCACTGGCAAATGTAGTTTTGGTTGCTTTGATGAGAATATTTTAGTTCAGTAAAGCACCCCTAGTTTTGGTGATATATTTAATGTGATTTTATATATGCAGATCAAATTTAAGATTATCATCCACTATCATCATAATACTAATCATCATAATAATTTGCTATGAGAAGTGACTTCAATAGTTATATTATTAAGAGAGGATTTTAATTTTTTTTTCATGTGGGAGGGAGTTTTGGAAAATAAGTATTTTGATCTTTTTTTTGGGGGGGGGGGGTTTGAGCATGAGTCGTGAATTGCAAAGCCATGTTTCAGTGTTTTTAAAGCTTACCGAATGATTTTTTTCAGATATACTAGGTTGTCAGATGTGCAGATGAGTATACAGTCATCTGCATATTGCATTAGGAAGCCTGTTTTGTGGATGTATGGAGAGCGATAATAAGAATGTTAAAGGGGAAGGGACCAAGGAGAGAGTATTGTGGTACAGCGGTGATGACTGGGAGGTATGGAGAGAGGGTAGAGTGAAATTTTACTGACTGATAACTCTTGGACAGGTAACATTTAAACCACAGAAGGATGGACTGAGATAGGCCTAGTGAGGACATTTGAAATAGAAATTTGCTGTGACAACTATACTGAAGGCTTTAGATAAGTCTAGAAATAATGAGGGGACTAGTTTGCCATTATCTCTAGCTTTAGTTACAATATTGATAAAGGTTAAAAGTGCAGTGTTAGTGCTATAGGAGGGATGGAAGACATCTTGTGTGGAGGAGAGGAGTCCCTGCTGGAGATAGTTTAGAAATTGTTTTAGAAAACATTTTTCAGGTATTTTGAAGAAGGGGGATAAGATTGCTATAGGGGGATAAGATGGCTATAGGTCTAAAGTTAATAATGTCTGTTGAATTTCCTCCTTTGTGTACAGGAATAATGTGTGTTTTTTTTCCCTAGAGAGGGAAAGTGGGATTCCTGGATTGACCTATTTATAAGGATTGAGACAGGATAGGCAATGCTATTGGCAGCTATTTTAAGGTACTCACTTGGAAGGTCATCAGCTGAAGTAGAGCACTGTTTGAGTTTGTTTAAGAGTAGCTTTATATAGGATGTGGGCACAGGATTGAAGGTGAAAGTGGATGTGGTGATATGTAGCTGTTGGGAAGGACTGGGATTGGACGTTGCAGAATCCTTGCTGAGGGATGCTATACTGTCTATGAAACAAGATTTGAATTCTATTGTACATTTGAGTGGTGTGTTACTGAGAGAGGGGTTACGGTTTAATTTTTGGCCAGGATGTAAAATTTCTTTAATGGCTTTCCAGAACTTTTAGGGTTGTGTTTACTAGTGTTCTAAAAGATGTTAGAGTGTAATTTTTATCTACAATTGTTTGCTGTTTAGTGCAGTTGCAGAGCATTCAGAAGTTTTCAGAATGGTGTGGTGTTTCATATTTTTGACATTCTTTCCATACTTTTTCCTATACTTCCTTAGCATTCTACTCATTTGGGATATCAAAACTGCATTATTTGTTTTTGGTCTTTTCCTTTTAGGAGGTGCTAGGATATTTAGGAAAGTTGTACTGAATTCATTTACAGTGTTATTTAATGGGAGGATTTTTAGGATATTCCACTTAATAGATGATAGGATAGTAATATCCTGTTCTTTCTGGATTAAACATGGACAGGTTGCATGTTGTTTTATATACACACCGTTTAATTGGATGTGTGAGATATTTGGTTGTATACTTTCTAGAGATGGTTGCTGAGAGAGCCTGACATCGTAGCTGTTTTGGTGAATTTGCTAGGGTCTGATACTAGGATCCAGTCTAGTAAGGAATCTGATGTCATGCTATAATGCATTGGGCTATTAATCAGTTGTGTGAAACTGTAAGTTCATGCTAGAGGTACAGTATTTCGAGGTTATGTCCAAAGAATTGATACTGACATCACTTTAGTAGTATTTTTTCTTGTAGAATTGTTGCGGATATCCAATGTAGGCTATCTTCCAGTGATGCTGCATTGTCTCCAGGAGGGTGTAAAGGACATTAATACATATTTGCTCATATTTGTCTATTTTCAAGAAAGTAATAACAGCCTCTGTTCAAATGAATTTTGACATTAGCTTGTTGAAGGGGGAATTGTGGCAGTTGATGGGATATATTAAAGCAATGCCACCTTGTTTCCTCTCTATATGGTTGTTACAGATGATATTATAGCCAGGAGGTATAATTTTGGAGTTATCTATGCTGGGTTTAATCCAAGTTTCAGGTATAGCGAGAATATTAGGTTTGTGTTAAATAATCCAGACATGCAGTTCAGTAGTTTTATTTTTTAACCTTCTAATATTTATGATGGCAATAATTAGATTACCAGGGTTACGGGTTGATCATTATGAGGTTAGAGTAGTGTGTGGAAAAGAATTGTCATGATGTTGGTTGGGATAGGTGGGTCCACAATTAAGGTGAAGGTCTCCTTAGGATTTTTGTATATTGCAATATTACTGATTCCTATTTTTAGTAGAGTATTTTCCATACAATTTTATTTTGATTTGAGTTAATATGGAGTTAATCAGTCTATATTTAGGGTAAAGGTGAAGGATATCATTAAATAGGTTTGTTGTGATGTGTGGAGAGTTTAGAGGGGAAGTTTGGATAGGTGTTTAGGACCAAGTTGGAGAGATGTTGGGCACTATTACTGAGTCATAGTAGTGTGAGATGTGTCTCAGTAGGAGGAGAAGAACAGAGGATATGCTGTGCAGAATGATGTAAAGGGATCTGTATTTTATTGATGGCACATAGTAAGGAAGAAGGACTGAAGAAGAAAACAAAATTTTGCAGGGCTGTAGCATATTTCGTGTTGGTAAAGTCTGAAAGTTGGTAGAAGGTAGGTAGGAAGGAAGTATTTTCTATGAAGAGAGTTAGACTGTCCTGTTACCTTCTCTAATGTTCATGAAATATGAGAAATAGAGGTGCTTGAAAGGCTAGAGTATGAGGATGCAGCTAAGATAGGAAGTAGTGAATGCTTATTTGGGGAACAGATTAGAATAGGTACTACTGGGGAAGTGTCTGACTATAAATGGATATAGTGCAAAGCAGTATGGTCAGGAAGAAAGGTTGTTGGCAATGATTCAAAATTTTGGATGGAAGTAGGACAATGCAAACCGGAGAGTTTGTATGATAGCAAGGTTACTTGAGGAGAGTTAGTATATGGGTGTCACAGGCGAAATGTATATGTGAGAAGTAAAATGGTAGAGTACGAGGGGGGGTGTGAGAATTGGGTATAAGACAGGGAAGTGTAGCTGGCTTCCCATCCTCAGGTCAATTACTATTGAGAGCAATCAGTTTATAGCTAGTTCAAAGTAATTAATAAGGAGGCACAATCTAGAACAGGTTTTAACCTTCTTTTTCTATGGGGGTGCAAATCTCAATGCAACCTCTTATATGGGGAAGGGCAAGCCCTCCTCACTCTTTGAACTTATATATACTAAGTCTGCACTCTCCATGGCTTGGAGAAAAGGGAATATTAATGAATGACCATCTTGGACATACTATATGTAAGTCTGTTTTTTCAGCCATTCAGTCTCAGTATTATGGAGCTCACTAAACCAAATTAATAAATAAACTAAAAAATAAATAAAATAAAAGTCACCGGAAAAACGGACAATGGCTTTATTCACAAATGACTGTGTTTTTGTCTTGTAATAAGACTTCCTCAGAGTGACACAAACAGAAATCACTGCACCACATATACACCTGAGTATTACAATGCACAGATCAGTAATTATAATCAATTAACTACCAAAATGACTCCAAACTCTACTCTAAATGATGCAATAATACTGAAGCATTTTGTTAGTTAATTGATTGTAATTACTGACTGGCCTGTGTTCTCTGCTGACTCTTATTTTATTTATTTTTCACTAAAGCAAGTCCTGACATTTCAGTTACCCTTCTGTAATCTATTGTGGCCTTCTGTTCTACAGCAGTCAAACTGAGATGCTCTGTTTCCTGCAAGCCAGTGTAAGGATTTTTTTTATTCATTGACTTGACTGGATAGGCGGACCGATTCAATGAGCTTTGCCATAAATAACCATGGCCTGAAAGTGACAAAATAGTTGCAAGCAATATAAAAGCTACACAGTACAATAATTAGTTAAAAGTTTGTCTTTTACCGGTTAGGGGTCACCACAATGGAACTCCGGTCTGCTAATGATTGGCAGTAGATTTTTATGGTGCTGAATTCCCAGCCTGATGCCCAACCTTCAGTGAAGGCATGCCCATTCACACATGTCTTTTGGAGGCCACTCAACTGCAGAGAGGACATGCAGACTCCAAACAGAAGGCATTCCAGCCAAGAATCGAACAGGAGAACTTCTTGCTGTGAGGCAACAACGCTACCACTGTACCATCGCAGCTTCCCACAATAATTAGTTAAAAGAGCATCCTTAATTAATAAATCTGAATTATATAACATAAAATTGTGACTTCAAACTCTTATTGCTTCATTGCTCAAGCTTTGGATGTGGAACAACATAAGTGTGGAAATTTTGAACTGAGACAGAGGATAGCTGGTTTGAAATGAGTCTTTTGGTAAAAGTGACAAGGGAAGCCAACTGCTGGTGCAGAGGAAGAGAGAGAGAGAGAGAGAGAGAGAGAGAGATAGAAAGAAAGAAAAACCCAAAATGAGAAATTTGGATCGGTTACTGTAACCTATAGTTTGTTCTAACTATTGTTTTACACTAGTGTATCCATCTGTGTAAAGAAAGCATGAAGAAAGAGCAGGGAAATGAAGAACAAGCTGGGAATATCAGGTTTAGATAGGACTGTGCCATGATACATTTGTTTAAAAAGTAATGATGAATGCTGCTTAGCAAATGTTTCTAACGGTAAGCATCTTCAACTTTTCTTTTATACAGGTGGATACACTAGTGCAAACAATAGTTAGAATAACAATACAGGTTACAGCACAGTAACCAATCAAAATGGCAAATTCTACAATACATGAAAAATAAACAACTGTAACATAGTCTAGAGTATTGGCAAAACAACACAAGCCATCGTTATCTCCATAGTACTGATATTGTCATTAATTATACAATCTATCAGCATAGTCTTTAATACCCTAGAGTTTAATCCATTTTGAATGCCCAGTGGAAGATGGTTCGTGCATTTAGGAACCACCCAGGTAAAAACTTTTTCTACCTTGCCTAGTTATAAATTCAGACATTCTGAGAACAACCCCGTCCACCCCATATGTCAGTGGAAAACAGAGTGAGGAAACTGATACTTTTGTCATCAGATGGGAACAGCTATCCTAATGAAGCAAATTAAAGATGGCACAGCAAAAAACATGGAGGTGCTGGTACTAATAAGCAGCCATGTGACTGTCTACATAGATAGATAGTGGTGTTCTCTAGTATGTTTATGTGCACTTGAAAATACATGTATATCTCCTTAGAAAACAAAAATGGAAAAAAAACTAAGGGTAATGCTGCTCAATGCCAGAAGTCTAAATCTCAAGATGCAGGCTCTCGAAGCACTCCTCAGTATGGAGAGCATTGATGTCTGTGCAGTAACTGAAACCTGGTTCAAGGCTCCTGATAACACCCCAGCTCTACCAGGCTATACCTTGTATCATGCATTTCGGCCCCAGAACTCGGGCCGAACCACAAAGGGAGGGGGAGTGTCCATATTCGTCAAGGACACCCACACCTCCAGGTTAGTGGCAACACATGAAGCATTGGAGACCATCCAGGTGCTACTAACCATAGGCAAAACTGCTATACAACTGGTAGCATGTTACAGACCACCCTCCCAATCTCAGGAACCCCATTCAGCCTTCCTGAAGACATTGGAGGATATGAATGTCTCACCAAATACCATCATATTGGGAGACTTCAACTATCCTAACATAGACTGGGTGCATTATTCTAGCCCTAACACCCTAGCCGAAAGATTCCTGGAATTCATTAACTCGAATGCAATGGAACAGCTAGTCACCTCTCCCACAAGGGGAGAAAATATACTAGACCTGATCATCACAAACATGGGGACAAAATGCTCCACACCAGAAGTATACCCCTCACTATTGAGATCTGACCACAAACTAATCACCCTGGATATTCATATCCCACCTCCACCCCCCAGCACAAAAGACTACAGTGAGAAACTTCTCAAAGGCCGACTTTACACTTTTCAAGACTGAGATGGTATCCTTTAAGCCCCCTGGGCCAGAGGAAACCACATCCCACAATGCTGAATCCTTCACAAATGCTTTCTATGGACATCTCCAAGAATGCATGGATCATGCAATCCCAAATAAAACCAAGACCCTCTCCACCAAGGGCAGGCATCCTTTCTGGTAGACCCCAGCCATAAACAAACTGTATAACAAAAGAAGGAAGCTACTGCAAGACAGAGCAAAATCCCTTAAAGGGAAGGCATCTCTGACCAGCACTAGCAAAAAACTACATTCACTCATAAAAACATCCAAGGCCAACTTTGAGAGAAAAATCGCTAAGGACACTAAAGATAACCATAAGGCCTTATTCAGCTATGTTAGAAACCTGGGCGGAAACCCTCAGATATGCTCAGAGTTAGTTCATAATGACAAAAAATACACTGAACCCACAGATATTGCCAACATACTGGCAGACAGGTTCAGTGCAAACTTCTCCCCTCCCTCACCCCCAAAAGAAGAAATAGTTATCCCAGCTGAATGTAACCTCCCTGTCATCTCAGATGTACAGGTGAGAGCCGCTCTCAGCAAAGCTAAAAACACAGCATCTATGGAACCTGACGGTATCCCAGGTTGCGTGCTACATAATCTCCAAGAGGAGCTAAACCCGCACATAAAAATGCTGTTTAACCTTAGCCTTACTACAGGATATGTACCTGAACACTGGCGTACAGCAACAGTGGTCCCACTCCACAAAGGAGGCTCCTCTACAGACCCTGGAAACTACCGCCCCATAAGCTTAACCAGCCTGGTCTGCAAAGCTATGGAAAGAATCATTATGGAACTCATAAACAGAGACATCGGGGACCTACAGACACTTGATCCTACCCAGTTCGGCATTGTAAAGGGCAGATCCTGCCTTTAGAACCTGGTTGACTTTTTTGAAACAGTCACTAGAGCCATTGATGAGGGCAAAGCAGTCCATACAGCCTACCTGGACTTGGCTAAAGCCTTCGACACAATACCCCACTCAGGCATCATAGACAAGCTCAACAGCTTAAATGTAAACCCATATGTCACAAGATGGGTTGCAAACTGGCTAAAGGACAGAACCCATAAAGTCAAAATCGCTGGAGCTATGTCAGACTCAAAGCCAGTCACAAGTGGTGTCCCACAGGGCTCTGTCCTGGGACCCCTATTGTTCGGCATTTATTTCTCAGATGTGAAAACAAACACGGGAGGGTTGTGGCTGACAAAGTTCGCAGATGACTGCAAACTAGGTGACATAGTCGATACACCAGCTGACACATGCATCCTTACTGAGATGGACAACTGGTGCCGAAGTCATGGCCTTAAACTAAATGCCAAAAAATGTATAGTCATCCCCTTTGGGAAAAACAAAGTACCCACAAATTATCACATAGGCAGTAACCCATTGAGTACGGAAAAAGTAATCAGAGACCTGGGGACCCAAGTTGACAGTGATGTCTCATTCGACATCCACGTTGCCAAAGTGGTTAGAAAGACCTTCTACCTTGTCCACCTTATCATGAAGGGATTCACATCCAGATCAAAGGAGGTCATTGTACCCCTATACTCCTCCCTTATCAGGCCCATGATTGAGTACAATGCCCCATTTGGTATGTACCTCACCCGGCACCTGCAGCAGCTGGAGAGACCCCAAAAGTACCTCACCAAGAGGATCAAGGGTCTCCAACATATGTCATATCCTGCCAGACTAAAGAAACTCCAGCTCTATTCAGCAGCATACCGCCTACTCAGAGGTGATTTATGCCTGATGTACAAGGCCATGTCCAATCAGGAATTGATGGACATGCTCCATCTCAAAAAATCCAAATCCATCAGAACCACGAGAGCTAAAGATCTAAACCTCAGCACAAATATGAATAGGACATGCTGGAGGGACAGATTCATAACTCAGAGGCTTCCCACACTCTGGAACAGGATCCCAGTTCATGTTAGGCAGAGCCCCTCACTGACTCTCTTCAAAAGAAATCTTGATGAGTGGATGGGAGATCGCAGGTTTACCCCGGGGGTCATCTCTGTGTCACTACTAGACAGAGGCACAGTAAACTAAATCTATACTTTTGTACCATTACATGGGGTGGTGAAAGCCACATACACTATGGCTAGGCTTATAAATGCCCTAGGGCAGATAGCCTAGTACTAAACTATGAAACTATCTGTGAGACTATATATATATATATATATATATATATATATATATATATATATATATATATATATATATATATATATATATATATATATATGTGTGTGTGTGTGTGTGTGTGTGTGTGTGTGTGTGTGTGGATTTACCTCATTTCATCGAAATCCCATATTATCGAATCTCATTTTGTCGACGCTCAAAATATTGAACTTCCACTTCATCAAGGCAGTGGAACAATGAACATCTTCTCAGGGTAAGTAACACTTACCCATAAATAAACAAAGCCCAAACCACACCATCCCTAACCCACCCCCTAAAAATATACCAACTCCAAGATTGCACTACATTTGGGAAAAGAGCAAAGTTTACCATCTCGCACAAGAGGTTACTTACCCTGGGAAAATCTCTGCTATTCCACTGCTTCAGTGTAGTGGGAGTTCAGTATCTTGAGTGCTGACAAAGTGAAGTGAAATTCGATAATACAGGATTTCGATGAAATCAGATAGACCCATATATATATATATATATATATGTGTGTGTGTGTGTGTATATATATATATATATATATATATATATATATATGTGTGTGTGTGTGTATATATATATATATATATATATATATATATATATATATGTGTGTGTGTGTGTGTGTGTGTGTGTGTGTGTGTTCACTAGATTTTTAGCTATGTATCTATATGTATCTAATCTGTACATTTTATTTCATAAATCATTTTGTCCTATAAATTTCATCTTACTTCTTATCCTAACTCATCTTTTCTTAACAACTTCATCTGTATTTCTGAACTAGCATTAATGAAAATTATATCCTGTAAAACTCCTCTCCATCTCCATATAACACACCTGTGACTTCAGTTGATTACACCTAACATTTGGACTCTGTTTCTTTCCTTCACTTTCTCTCTGTACCTAGCAGTTGACTTTTCCTTGTCACTTTTATCAAAAGACTCATTTCAAGCAAACTGTCATCTGTCTGAGTTCAAAATTATCCACACTTTCCTTTTCCCACATCCAGAGCTTGAACAATGATATATTTAGAGTGTGAAATGCACTGTGAAGTCAGAAGAGAAAATTACCAGAAAATGACAGAATTTATTTAATATATGCATTTGGAAAATTATCAAAACTTACAAATTCTAAGGAGTTCACCTCTAAAAGATTATGAGATGTCTATGCAGAAGAATAGTTTAAGGTAATAAAACTCAGCCTTCAAAGAGTTGAAGTTAAATTAGCTTCTTATTATAAACGGTTATATCAGCAGAAAACACTCCTCAAAAAGTCCGCTAAGAGAAGGAATGAACATTTTTTTAAAGTTTTCCTCTTCCACAGTAGGAAGGTGTTTCAATGTCTAATGTCATGCAACCACTAGATAAGACAGTAGTGGAAAGGGAGTAAGTGTCTGATAGAAATGCAGGTCTTAAATTGACCTATAACTGAAGGGAGTGCCTTTCTAGACAAAACATGACAGAGTTTGTTTTCCAGTCAGCCCAAGCTAACATCTGGTTTAATATTTGGACTCTTTCTTAATTTATTTTATGAAATTATTTTCCCTTTCTGTGTTTTTGTATATGTGAAAAAATGAACTGCAATGTTTGCTACTAAACTTTTAAAGTGTTTTTGCTGGGTATCAACCCCTTCCCTTTGCAACCCTTATACATTCAGTACTTATATATACTAATTCCAAGATTTCTGCAACTGAAGAAGAGAGAGCAAAAGCAGGTATTCTCTGACATAAAACAAGTATAAATGTAGCATATGTATTTTCACAGTCAAATATAAAATTTTGCTTTTCTAGGAATGCACTCATTTTCTTGGAAATTTCAGTCAGTGTGTGCATGTGTGTGTGTGTGTGTGTGTGTGTGTGTGTGTGTGTGTGTGTGTGTGTGTGTGTGTGTGTGTGTGTGTGTTTGTCAGTGTGTGTCCTTATAAAGACAGAAAAGCGTATCTGACAGGAGCAGGGAAATGAGGAACAATCTTCAAAAGTATTGTGCATATCAGGTTTATATAGAATTGTAGCATCATACATATTTTTAAAAAGTAGTGATCAGCACTGGTTAAGAAATGTTTTTCTTTGTTATGCAGAAAGAGCATATCTGTTATATACAAAAATCCATTTTCTGTATTGCTTGAGTGGTATTTATTCCCTTTTTGAAGAAAACTTTGAGAGATTTCCTCAAAGGTGCATGAACTCATCCCTACCCTAGTGCTCTCTTAAACTCAAGTTGGTAAAAGCTTGATTCCTTTGCATTTAAGAAGCAAAATGGGATTATGACAGTATATATATTCACAAAACTATTCAGATTTTCTAACAACATAATGTCTGAAAAAACACTAATGCATAGAGAATAAAATATTACCGATTAGTTCCCCCAGATTCATTAGGCTGTAATGTTATAATAGGTTTGTAGGACTCTTTAAGCAGGCCTTCTAGTGGGATTTCTGCATATGTATGTGTTAATGTGATTCCATATCCACCTGCTGTGAGGACTGATTATGGCCAAAGCTTGCCAAAATTGAACATTTTTGAGATTATGGTAGTTCATTGTTATGTGGTAGAATGAATGCCCACAATATGACATTAGCATGGACTGTCAGACTCTGTAGCCAGAAGTGAAGTGCCAAGAGATTGTATCTCTGCATAAGTTCTTTAGAGTATAGGCTTTTTGTTTTTTTAGTGAACCTTAAATATTATTCATCTCAAATAAACACATCTGGAGAAGGCACTGAGACATATCTGTCTCTTTCTACTCATTCTCTAAGTAGACCATGGTGTTAAAATGAAATTTTCCTGTTGACTGATGGCTCATAAATGACAAGAAAATTCTTCACCTCCTGTGGGTTTCCTGATAGATGGTTGTCTCGATGCACTGGCATTAGCCACTTTTAGTAAAGGGTCAGAGCTGCTTTGCTAAAGCAGTACGTACATTCTTCTTAAATTATGCAGTCACATTTCAGCTCTGACACTTTCATCTTTGACACTAAAAGCCAATTATATCAAAAATTCTTATAATAAGTCAGGATACAGTCCAACTACTCATTCTGTTGAATTGCTCCTAGCACTAGAAACTTATACAAGTTTCTCCAGGCTTCTGTCACTTTCCTTATAAAGGTGCATTTCTCTTGCAATGCTCAGAAGGATTATTAGACAAAATGCCCTGTTACAGTGTATTGGTAATATCTATCTTATGAGAAAAATTCAGTGAGAAAATATAAAACTTATATCCCACAGAATCCATATTCTTGCTGCAATATTAAGTTCTATTGTGATATTATTATTATTAATATAGTAGTACTAGTATTAGTATTTATTTATTTACCCTGTAATATATTTGTTTCGTGCTTCTTAAGAGTATTTTATTGCAAATTATACAACAGAGGATCATTACTATTCAAAAAAGAGCATGCTGATTGGACAGACCAACCAGCATGCCAATTGTACATCAAGCATATACAAATCGAAAAACCTCTGTCCACTGAAGTAATATTGAGCGGCTAAACTTTCTTCTATTCTCATATGCTACAGAGGCATACCTCGCGACTGTACAGATTTTCACCTCATATTTTTGGTCTGTTCCTCATATATTTTATTGTTTTCTGATAAATCACTGAAGAGTTAAGTCACTAAATAATAATACACATTTGACTTTCAGAATTCATATATTTCAGACAATGCATGTTAACACAATCCTGTATTCTAGCAGCTTTCTAAGTTTATAATAACAACATTTGCAGTCTGTCCTTCAGACAATGCATGCTATCACAAATCTTGCTATTCAAGCAGCTTTCTAAGTTTATACAAGCAACATTCACAGTCTGTCCTTCAGACAATGCATACTAACACAAATCCTGTTTTTCCAGCAGCCTTCTAAGTTTATAACAGCAACATTTACCATCTGTCCCTATTTTGGGGCCTTTGTTCCCCATTATTTAAGGCTTTGTCCAGATTTTCTAAGCTAAGAGTTCGAGAGGTATGTACCGTTGGCAGACCAAACACAAGACAAGGTCAGATGCATTCCGCAAAACTAATGAAATGCACCTGATTTTTCTTGTATTTTTCCACTGCCTCAGCAGAGTCTCATAGCTATGAGCTTTCCCATTTTGATAATTTAAAAAAGCAATAGAAATGCCTTTTTCTCCATTGATTCTATTGAACTGCACTGATGGTTGTGGATTTATGAGGATTCGCCCATGATTGTATTTGTTTAATGATTTGGGCTTCACCCTCATGGTTAAACTACACCATCTGTGGGTAAATCCTCATATATCCACACCCACTCATTGATTATTGTTTAAGTAAATCTTTGATCATTGCTTACTCTTTGTGAAGCAAAATCTAAAAAGCTGCATACAGGGAAGAACCAAAGCAAAGAACAGTCAACATGAGTTGACAATGTAGTCTTTCTTGATAATAAGTGTATTACATTTACTGCTGGTCATTGTCTCAGAATCGCTCTTTCTGTTGAATAATGGTTGGCTTCCTTGAAGTCTTTATGTTTCAGGTCTGCATTTTTATGTAAGTTAATTTCACTTTGCCTTAAAAGTTGCAGATAAGTTAGATATTGATACATCACAGAAATAATATATTCTAGTCATCTCTACAGACCTCACATCCTCCAAAAATAGACCAGTACTAAGTTTTCCATTGTGACCTTTTATTATATGACTACATACATTAACTCGGCAAGTAAGCTGTTTGTAACAAATTATATTCAAACACCAACTGCAAACTGTATATTTAACACCAAAAATAAACTGTTTCCATTAATTACCAGTTAACATTCATCAGTCCATGCAAGCCAGTTCCTCCAACAACTGGGAGGCGTACACAGTGTCTCCTCAGCTCCACCATAAATCATAATTTTACATGACCAGATTCTCCACCTCTTAGAAGAGGACAACAGCAACCTGCTAATTGGAAAAATAGTGGGGAGGAAACTGGGGAAGGTCTCAAAAGGCACTCACCCAACACTGTTTCTGAATATTTTAATGTGTAATTAAACATTATTTAAGGGGGAAAAAGGGGGATGAAGACTGGGTGAAAGCTGATCACCTGAGTACCTTTGAAAGACTTGACATCAGAGAATAAAACAAACTAGTACCTCCCCTAATTGATGTCAGTCCAGACTCACTGACAACATTTGCTTGTAAAAACACTCATTATTTTCAGAGCCTGCCGGTCATATCAAACAAAAACTGTCAAATAAATAACATCAAAGCCAAGTTTCTAGGCTTAATTCAAGTATTTTTAAAGAACAGTTGAACTTCTATAATTAGTACTGCTTATTTATGATGGATTTATTGCTGAAAGTTTGAACATTATATTATTTACATCCTAATATCAGCTGTGCTCTGATTTCATATTTCTTACTATTAAGCATTGTTGTATTCTCCCAGATATCACCTCAGCAGGAAAAAATCACTGTGGTATTGCATTGCATACAACCATATTCATTTACGTTATAAAAAGCAGCCATAACTTCCCAGTATCCATACAAATGTGTTGAACCCTTTTGCATATAAGCTGTCATTGTCCAGGATTTATAGCTCCATGTTTCCAGGTGGCAGATAATTTGTTTTCCAGCAGAAATAACAGTACACCCCGGAATACATATAAATAACAAAGTAGAAATGTATAGCAAGAGTAAGGAAAAAGCTGCATCAGAATGGGCTAAAATACATATGAAGGAAATGCAGCAAGAAAAGAGAATCAGCATAGGAAAGTCTATATAAAAAAGGCAAGTCAGCAGTCTCACATTTCATTGTGCAAAATTTGTGTTGGGTTCACATACATTCTCACCGGAGAATGCAAGCTGCCATTGGAAGTAGCCCTCTGCTTTTGCATGCTGCAAAGAAAAAAAGAAAATGTGAAGGACTAGTCAACAGGTGACCATCAAGCTGGACTCCTTATTGTTTCCATGAAATGGCTGAAAAGGGTATGCAGGTTCACTCAGGTGAATACACAAAGAACATCTCAAGGTAGGTGAAGATAAGGTAGTCAGTGTCAGTAGTGCAACAGGTAGCACATTCACCTTTGCTGCTAGAGGACCAGAAGGCAGTGGGTTCTATTCCCACCCCAGGTGACTGGATTGCTGACACTTGCATTGCAGAATTGAGAGGAGTGTAGGCAGTGGAAACACACAAAGACATATGGAACAATACAGATTTACAGGGATTGGTGTCATACACAAAGGAAGAACACAAGGGAGACACATAGGCAAGGGGTAGACAAATGGCTAAAGGACAAGGTTGGGTACAGACAGTATTCTTGCAGCTGACTAGCAGACAGGGTTATTACTGAGAACTACTAGGTGGTGATCCTGGATCTCTGTGGCAGTGGCATGGGCCTTATCTCTGGTGACATGATGGCACTGGTCATTTGGTTCACAAAATCCAGTAATCAGTGGTGGATAGCTGCAATCCAGCAGGTCATCTCTCAGTTGACAACCATCTCCATCACATGGTCAAGCTCTGTGTAAAAAAGGTCAGGTGACTTGGCTGGGCTACCTGACTGTGATAGGTTAAAACCCTTTCCTTGTAAGCACTCCCTCCTCACTCATCTGCTTCAGTGATAGTCTCTGCATGGGCAGCAGCAGACAATGGCTAATATACCTGTTATTCAGGTGGACTATAGTGGCCTTTTGAAGAGAGACACTAAAAGAAAGGTGGCATTAGTGACACTGCCTGCTGTGGTAGTACAGTTCTTCTGTACCACTGCCACTGCTGAAAGACAAAAGGGATATACACACCATTGGTGTGACTGAGATGTAGATTATAATGCACAGCTATAGCTTGGCATATATAGCAACCAAAGGAGTCAGATGGTGCCCACATCTCCATTCAGATACTATACAGTGCAGTGAATGTGTAATGTTGTAGAGTCAGGACAGAGTTACCAAACTTAAGACAGCAATCTGCACCACCACAGAATGAATCCGAAGCAGCAATGTCACCACAGATGTATATAATGAACCAGAAGCATGACATGGGGACATATCACCCAGTGACACTGCTATGTGCCCTATCCCATAAAACAACACACTGCCACAATGCATGTCGCTTCCAAGAACAGCACTCATAACATGAGGCAGTCTCCCACAACAGTCAGCATGGTATATTCTGGAATATGTGTGAGGAAAAAAATACATTAAGAACAAAACTGTAAAAGGTAGAGAAAAAAGGCTTAACAACAGTATTACACGCACAGTAAAAAGAGTCAACTCTTCCTATCCCATTCAGAGAGTCACTGCCTCACCTCTGCTTCCCACACCTGGATGTTATCAAACTACACTGCTCACCAGTTTGGTGTATGTTGGTCAACATGGTCAGATGATCTGCCATTTCATAGCAGGCATCCATCTTATGAAATGGAGCCACATAGTCATGATAGTCTTTCCCTAATCTGTCAGTACAGCGGGATGAATAACATGATCTTGTTCTTCTTAACACAACAGGCAGGTGTTTTCCTTGTGGCACTAGTAGTGGCACCCATTTCCACCAATCTACAGCCATAAAAATGTAGCCAATGAATCACTCCCTATACGGGACTTGAGTTGCTATTAGCACATTGTGGCACTGCTTTGTAAAACAACAAGCTGACCTTCATGAGTCGATGCACACAACATGTCACTGGCAAGTGAAAACATCTTTACTTCTTATGCTGCTGCTCTCTGTCTCTATAAAACATAATAATTCATATGCATTGGTGGAGTCTAGCCCTGTTAGCATGCATGTATTGCAATGTACTATATATTGCCATCTTTTAAAGGTGATCCATCATTTTTGAAGTCAAAATGTGTAGCAGAAAGGCAGCAGAAAATGATATATTTCAGCAGTTTGAGGCACTATATGACAGTGCAGAAGCAGCTATTCTACAGGTCAGGGCCCATAGGTGATGCATAGTGGTCTAGATACTGTGGTAAGGGGTGTCATATACATGCAAATACTAGTTTGCAAATATGCTGTTGCACTTGGGATTTAGGTATGGTAACTTCAGTGTTCTGGATTATGGTTGTCTGCTATACACCCATGCAGCTATAGATTGCGAAGTTTATGTACCTGTAAACCTACAGCTGTATCACACTGATGGCAGGCCACTGCAACAGTACTGCTACCATCTTCCCCTCCAATCCACCCCATGCTATTTGGGATATGTATCAGCTAACCTACAACAGTATACAAGGCATGGCAGCCCACTGCAACAGGGCTGCTGACACCCCTCACCCCCTGTGTTCCCTCATCTCTATAACACCACTGTGAAAAATCTGTGTGCCCCTGCTTGGACATTGTCTGGAGTAATACTATAACACATATGCTGAAAACTGTGAACAAACAAACAAAGGGCTATTCCTCATATGCCTGCAGTTCAGATGATGTGCTCATCTGCCATGGGTGCATCTCTGGGAGGATTCTAACATGGTACCCCTGGTATTATATCCCTACCCCTTGTGGCACCCCATTATCCAATATATTTGTGTCCCCCACCATGGTATACCTATCTTTGTCCAACCTGTCTTGCATTCATTAGGCAGACTAGCATGTGCATGATATTGGTACCGCAATGTAGAAACATACAAACTGTACAGTTATATACATGCTTGCTAGGTGTAAGCATGTCTTCTAAACATTCCAGACAGCAGAGATTAGACAAGTTAATCACAGCAAAGAATGATGTCTTGCCACAGGAATTCATGACCCATGGGTGATGGGTAATGAAAGGGAGTGCCCAACAGACAGTATGGGACCGTGTGATACACAATGTTCCACAAGTTAATAATATGAATGGGAGGAGTCGCACAACACTGCCATTTCAGAAGCATGTCAATGACATGATAGGACAGGCCTTGCAGAAGGCATGCAGCATAGCGGCAGAAAGCGCTACAACTACAAGGGTTCATTTCTGACAAGAATCCTCACAGACAATTAATTTTTCTTGGCTTCCATGCAGGGAGATGGGGAGATGATGAGTAAATAGGTATCATTCCAGGGAGTGTGAGCATGGGCTCTGGGAGTGGTCTGACATGGTACTGCTCATGTGGAGGCCCTCCAGGTTGACAGCAATAACACATGTACTATACATCGACTATGTACAGACTGAGATCAAGGCAGACTGACCACTGTGATTGTGCTCCTTAGGTACTTTGGCTAATCAGACTCTCAGGGCTGCAAAAAAAGATAAGTCTATATTTATGGACAGCACACATCCATATTTCATTTGTATGAACACTGCAGGAAAACATGGCTTGTTGATTGGGTACTGTCACTCAGATATCTTATGTACTGTGCATTTGCAGGACAGGCCACTGCTATGTTGTCACCAGTAGAGGTTAAGCCAGGAGAGGTCAGCACCTGTAAAGTACCTAATGAAGATGACACACAAACTGAGGCACAGTCCCAGAACACATTAAGACTATCTCCCTAATGTATGGTCCTACACTCATCACCCATGTTGACATCATGACATGTCCTACTGGATGATGTACCGCATAAGACATCACCATGTCTATCAAGGGTAGGTTTCACTGTGAATGATATCGCTACCATGGCTGCCTCATGGTCTGTGGTGGCCAACCAGTATATCACATTTGACATTCAGATACAAACTATATGGTTGGCTACCAGTGATTCAAGGCAGCGGCCACTGCCACAGCTTACCTCAGATATGCAGCCAGTTCTTGCAATCAAGCAAAAAATGCACAGGGTTATCATCTGGTCACAGTCCACAATTATCTATGCCAATCTGGAGATTACTGGCAAGGTATGAGGCCACTAGGTACGTATAACCCAATCACTGGCAAATCCTGAATTCCAGGAATGATGTCATTACTGGACTCAAGTTCAGGTCAATTATAGTACTTTTTCAAAGCACTTTACAAAATAGTAGAAATCAAACTCATGAAAAGCCAAAACAAAACCTAATAAATTATACAAAAAATCAAATAAAATGACTCTATCTCAATAAAGCACTTTTGAGCAAGAATATAAAAAGCAGACAAAATAGTTTACAAAATCATAATAATAAAAGCTAGGGTATAATAAATATAATAGAAATATCCATAGATCTAATAAACAATGAACTGTAAAAAAAATGGAATATTCACAACAGTCAATAAACAATATTAGCAGTCAGTTGTGTGAACGTCCAAAAAATTCCCAGAATAAAACTTGATTATCAAAATAGCAATAACAACAATGCGAAAAATGTTTAAATGCACTTCTAATTCCAGACACCACTTCATACTTTGAACAAACAGAAATAGCCAACAAATGTATAGAATCTGTATAAAAATGGGTACTTGGAAGCATATGTTAAGTCAAGTACTTCTTCAAAATCAAACCAACTGTAGTAGCTTTTAGACATGAACAACTGTCCCATGTGCAGATTTCTTGCAGAAAATCAAGACAGTAGTTGGTCCAACTACACATTCCTCCACGTTACATTCACTATACTCTCACTGTTTGTTAAAAGCCCCAGGTACCATAATTAACTGTTCCAAGAAGCCAAACTAAACAGTGTGGTAGAACAAACACCCTTTTAGAGATCCAGAACATCCTACAGTGGCAGATCAATATCTGCATAAAAGCAAGCTGCTCAGAACAAACATCACAACAGATACTGATAAAAAGTCAACATAGCTGCAGAGCTTAATGCTCTGGCAGCTATCTGACACCAGGTTGTGAGTGCTGTTATGGAATGGGAAAAAAGTGTACGGTGACACAAGCGGCATCTTTGACCATCTCCATGCAGGGATTGGCCAGTGATGTCACCTGCACCCACTACATCCATTTTTTTCTATGATCAAGGGATGTGTACAAACATGTTGGTTTCTAGGATGACTTTCTCAAGAAATACAGTTAATACCTGCCACAGTATTTGTATTACCATACCACACGCCACACAGGGGTGCCCCAAATCAGAGCAATCTGGGATAACACCCAGTGTGCATTCCATACAAGTTCCAGTTTCATGAGTTATATCACACCTGTGTCCTGTTAGTCATCTAGGCCTTCTGTGTCAAATCATCATTGGGCCCCCACTGCATGACAGTGCAGGGCCTTCCCCACATCCTGCCATACTACTTTTCAAATAGTAGAAGCCCATAGAGAATTACACTAAGGAAATCATCTGTGATACTGATGATGCCATCTCCCTGTGACCCAAGTCTCCATCTCCGTTGACCAATAGCACCTAAACCCTGGTTGAATGGACAGCTATGTGACCACAGTGCCACATATCTCTAGGAAACTGTACAAATACTGATGTCAATGACCCTCACCATAATCATTCCTGAGCTGTCTATGAAGAGAAGTCTGAGGCATAATGTGACTCAACTATGCATTGCCAGGCATAACTTATACAACTCATTGCATGCATCATAGTATTCTTTGTGATTCTGTACTGCCACTGTAATTGTATCAGGCTCCATAGAGGTGGATTATACATTGCTGCTAGGCTTATAGTTTTATAGGTTCATAGATGTGTACTAGGCTAATGGCCCTGGAGGCTTTACAAGCCTAGCCCATAGAATTACTCTGGCATCGTGCCACCCAACCTTAATTCCTTGTACCTCTGTCGAGTAGAGCCACTGGAGTGATCCCTAGGTTGAATTTTCTATTTCCAATCCACTCATCAAGATTTCTCTTGAAGAGGGCCAGTGAGGTGCTCTGCTTGACATGTATGGGAAGTCTATTCCACAGCATGGGCAGTCTCTGGGTTATGAACCAGTCCCTCCAGCATGTTCTGTTGATTGCAGTAATAAGGTTGAGGTCTCTGGAGAGTGTGGTGCGGAGGAATTGAGATTTCTTTAGATGTAGCATTTCAAACAGAGCTAGGTCAGACACGGCTTTGTAAGTCAAGCAGAGATCGCCTCTAAGTAGGCGATATGAGACAGAGAATAGTTGGAGTTTTTTGAGTCTGTCCATATAGGACAAGTGTTTAAGGCCTAGGATCCTCTTTGTGAGGTACTTTTGCGGCCTCTCCAGTTGTTGCAGGTGTCTAGTGAGGTACATGCCAAATGGGGCATTGTACTCGATGATTGGCCTAATGAGGGAAGAGTAGAGGGAGACAATGACCTCTTTCTTCATGGATGCAAAACCCTTAGTAATGAGATGTGCCACAAAGAAGGACTTTCTGACCACAGTGGCAACGTGGTGGTCAAAAGAGAGGTCGCTGTCAACCTGTGTTCCCAGATCTCTTATAATGCCTTCTGTGTTCAGTGGACTACAATCAATGTGGTAATTCAAGGGAACTGGGTTTTTTCCAAAGGGGATGAAGATACATTTTTTGGCATTGAGCTTAAGGCCATGGTTCTGATACCAGTCGTTGGTCTCAATGAGGCTTTTCTGTAGGATGTCAACATCACTTGGGGAGTTAATAATAGCTCCCAACTTGCAATCATCTGTGAACTTTGTCAGCTAGATTCCCTTTGTGTTGGCCTGGACTTCAGAGAAGTAGATACGAAACAGAAGAGGACCCAGGACCGTACCCTGTGGGACTCCACTCATGACTGGTTGGCAGTCTGACTTGGAGTCAGCTACTTTCACACTGTGGGTTCTATCTGTGAGCCAGTTTGCAACCCACCTAGTGATATAGGGGTTGATGCCTAGCTTAGTAAGTTTTTCTATGATTCTTGAGTAGGGAATGGTATCGATGGACTTGGCTGGATCAAGGTAGGCTGTATGATCCACCTTACCGCCATTCATAGCTCTGGTGACTGACTCATAGAAGTCAACAAAGTTGAGCAGGCATGATCTACCCTTCACAAAACCAAACTGTGTAGGATCCAGAGTTTGGAGATTCCCTATATCCTTATTTATTAGGTCCATGATGATGCATTCCATAGCTTTGCATATCAGACTCATCAGGCTAATGGGGCGATAGTTCCCGGGGTCTGTAGTCACTCCTCTTTTGTGGAGAGGGATGACTGTAGCAGTCCACCATTTGGTAGGGACAAATCCTGAGATGAGGCTGTGACTGAACAGGGCACACAGGTGAGGTGCTAGTTCATAGGTTTATAGTTTCATAGGTAGGTACTAGACTATTGGCCCTAGGACCTAAATAAGCCTAGCCAAATAGGTACCCTGGCTTTTGCCACTCAAGAAACTTATTTGCCTGTGCTCCTGTCAAGATGAGCCACAGAGGTTATCCCCAGGGTGAATTTCCTATTTCCCATCCAATCATCAAGATTTTTCTTGAAGAGTGCTAATGAGGAGCTTTGTTTGATATAGATAGGTAGTTTCTTCCAGAGTATGGAAAGTCTTTGGGACAGGAATCTATCCCTCCAGCATGTTCTGTTTATTATGGTGACAAAATTTATGTCCCTAGAGCAGGTAGCTCAGAGGGATTGGGATTTCTTTAAGTGGAGCCTATCCAACAGCTCTGGGTTTGACATAGCTTTGTATGTTAGGCAGAGATCGCCTCTGAGTAGGCGATATGTGATGGAGTAAAGCTGGAATTTTTTGAGACGGTCTGCGTAGGGCATCTGTTTGAGGCCAGTAATCCTCTTTATGAGGTATTTCTGTGGCCTTTCCAGATGTTGTAGATGTCTTTGTGAGGTACATACCAAAAGGGGCATTGTACTCTATAATGGGTCTAATGAGTGATGAGTAGAGGGGAACAATGACCTCTTTTTCCTGGATGAGAAACCTTTTGTGATGAGGTGTGCCACGTAGAAGAATTTCCTGACTACTGTGGTGATGTGATTATCAAAGGAGAGACTACTGTCCACTTGTGTCCCAAGGTCTCTTATCACACTTTCGGTGTTAAGTAGACTACCACCTATGTGGTAGCTCATGGGTACAGAGTTTTTACCAAAGGGGATGACAATGCACTTTTTGGCATTGAGCTTGAGGCCATGGCTTTGACACCAGGCATCTGTCTCAGTGAGGCCCTTTTGTAGGATGACCACATCGTTAGGACTTTTGATTATGGCTCCTACTTTGCAGTCATCTGTGACCTTCATTAGCTAAAAACCTTCTGTGTTAGCCTGTACTTCAGAAAAGTATATACCAAACAGGAGAGGACCCAGAACTGAACCCTGTGGTACTCCACTTGTCACTGGTCTGAAGTCGGATTTGGAGTCTGCTACTTTCACACTGTGGGTTCTGTCAGTAAGCATGTTGGCAACCCATCTTGTGACATATGGATTTATACCTAGTTTAGTCAGTTTATCTATAATTCCAGAGAGGGGGATGGTGTCAAAAGCCTTGGCGAGATCTAGATAGGCTGTGTGAACCACCTTACCATCATCTATGGCTTTGGTGACTGCTTCAAAGAAGTCTATCAGGTTTAGGAGGCATGATCTTCCTTTTACTAACCCATACTGGGTGGGGTCCAGAGTTTGGAGATTACTAATGTCTTTGTTTATAAATTCCATGATGATACGTTCCATGGCCTTGCAGACCGGGCTCATTAGGCTAATGGGGCGGTAGTTCCCGGGGTCCATGGTGGCTCCCTCTTTGTGGAATGGGATAACGATCGCTGTGCACCATTCATTGGGCACAAAGCCTGAGGTGAGGCTATGATTGAACATGGTGCCTAGGTGGGGTTCCAGTCCAATCTGTAGTTTGTGTAAAATGCAGCCTGAGATGTTGTCAGGTCCCATGGATGCTGTGTTCTTGGCTTTGGAGAGTGTGTTTTTTACCTGTGCAGCCGTGATTACAGGAACGTTGCATTCTGCCAGTATAGAGATGGGCCCTTTAGGGGTGGGAGAGGGGTAAAGTTAGCACTGAACCTATCTGCCAGAATGTTGGCAATATCAGTTGGTTCTGTATATTTAGTGCCATTGTGCTGTAACTCAGAGCAGATCTGAGTGTTGCCATTGAGATTCTTGACATAGCTACAGAATGCTTTGTGGTTGTCTTTAGAATCAGTGGTGATTTTGTTTTTGTAACTAGCTTTGGAGGATTTTATGAGGGATCTCAGCTTCTTACTGAGGCTGACCAGGGAGTTCCTCCAATCATGGGAGTTTACTCTTTTTTGCAACAGTTTCTTTCTTCTGTTGTAGAGTTTATTGATGGCATGGGACCACCAGATTGGCTTCCTTTTTTTTTTGCATGATAGCATCTTGGTTCTGCTAGGGATAGCATGACCCATGCACTCATGTAAGTGCTTATAAAGTGCATTTGTGTAGGATTCAGCAGTCGTACCTCTATGGTCCATCTGCATAGGTGTCATGAAGTTTGCTACTTCTGTCTTAAGAAGCGTGAAGTTGGCTTTGGAGAAATTTTTTACTGTGGTTTCCCTAATGGGGGTGGGGGTGGGATGTGGATGTCTAGGGTGATTAGCTTGTGGTCGGATCTGACCAACAAGGAATTGACCTGTGGTGTGGAACACCAGTCGCCCATGTTGGTAATGACCAGGTCTAGGATATTGCTGCCCCTGACGGGGGTGTGGATAAGTGATCCAAGAGGTTGAAATTTATGAATTCCAGAAAACTTTGAGTAAAAGATTTGGTACATGAGTAATTTTCCCAGTTAATGGTGGGGTAGTTGAAATTGCCCATTATGAGGGTGTTGGGTTGTACCCTAATATTTTCCAGTGTATCAAGAAATGAGGAGTGGGAATCCTGAGGCATGGTGGGAGATCTGTAGCAAGTTAAAATTTGGATTGTGGTGTTGTCCAAAGTTAGTTGAACTTGGATAATCTTTGATGCATTATGCTGAGCAACTAGCCTGAAGGTGTGGATATACTTAATGAATATGAGCACACCTCCGCCTTTAGTGTTTCGGTCCAGGTTAGGTGGCCGAAAGGTGTGGTATGAATTATAGCTTGGTAATGCAGGGGTGCTCTCTGGAGCCTTGAACCAGGTCTCTGTCACTGCACAGATGTCAATGTTCTCCATTTTAAGGAGTGCCTTGAGTGAATGCATTTTGAGGTTTAGACTTCTATCATTAAGTAGTATTACCCTCAGATTTTGCTTTCTTGTACCTGTTACAGTGGTGAATTTGTCATTTGAACCTTGCCTAAAAAAGGCACTATAGGGGTGGCAAGAGCCTTATCCACTATCCGGAATCCCAAGGGGAACAGGTGCAGGCCATCTTTGGCAAAGCATCATGGTCTGTTGATCATGTCATCCCAGGCAGACAGATACTGGATCCCCTTAGAATTACACCAGAAGCTTAGCCAATTGTTGAAGTCAATCATTTTGTCGTTGGACTGTGGTATCATTCTGGGTGATGGCAGGATGCTACTCAGAGCTAGGGTCATACCTGCCTGGGTTACAAGATCGGAGATCTCCTTCATGTCTCTTTTCATGTAGTCCAGGGAGGTACATCTCAGGTCGTTCACACCAACATGTACAATGACAGAGTCATATCTGTATTTGCTGTGGAGTGACCTAAGTGCATGCATTATGTGGCGCATCCTGGCACCCAACAGGTAGCTGACAGTAACTTTCTCCTTGTTTAGCCTGGTGAGTGTAAAATCAGTGTGCCTGACTATAGAGTCACCTATGACTAGAGTGTTGGGTATGTTGTTATACCTTATGGGCTGTGGTTGAGTGGCACACTGAATTTGTGGGCTATGTGTCATTTGGGTTGTGTTGGGGGGTGGAGGTTGTTTGCATTTCTGCTTTGGAGGTCTCTGTTGCTTGAGAAGATTTTTATTGAGAGCCTCCACGAATGTAGGTGTGTGTTTTGTGTTTCTATGTGTTTGTTTTGGTGGTGTAGGTTTTGAGGGACTATGTGATGAGTGTGGTGTGGTGCAAGTGTTTACCTTCTCCTCCTGACTGTCTAGTCCAGTCTTGGGTGAAGACAGCTTTGGCTATATAAGTGTATCTCTCACAGGTTGTAGTGTTGGGTGGTAGGAGGGGAGGGTTTTCTGTGTACATGAGGCAATTGCTGCATTGCCCCAAGATGCCCAGATTCATCAGGTAGACAGGAGAAAACACCGGGAGCTGACCCTTAGACATGCCTGGATAGGTGCTTATTTATTAAGTACTAAAAACTGATTTCCTCTAGACAAGTGAGGAAGGTTGAGTGCTGTAGTAATTTGTAGCTTATTTAGTGCTTACAATTAGTTCTGAACAAGTGCTGAGCTCAAAGAAACAGATTTGAGTGCTAAAACTAAAAAACTGGCTTGTTCTAAGGGAAAATTTAAAGAGCAGACTTTATGGTGCTGGGAAAAGTTTAACCCTAGCTAAGCGGTGATGCATAAAGTGTATATATATTTTTTTACATAACAGTAGCAAATGAGCAAACTGATTTAAACAAATTAACCAATTAACCAATAAAAAGCTAAAAACTGAGTCCCGTTGCAGCAGTCTTCAATCAGACACGTTCTAACTGCACACTCCTGCCACTAGGTTGCAGGAGAACCTTCTCCAAAAAAAGATGGTATAGATTAGTGCTCAAGTTATACAGCCAAAGCTAGATTCAGCAGGCCTGAATTTAGTCTATGCTACAGCAAAAAATGCATACCAATTTCAGAAAGAAACAGTTTAAATAAGCAGGCACAATAAGCCTTTAACCAGAAACTCCCAGCTCATAAGGGCAGAATCTACCCTCTCCTCCCACAAGAGTGCAGACCACACCTTCTTAATGTAAAATAACTGGCCCGAAGCCCAACTGCTTAAACCAGAACTAATACACTTTTAGAATAACAGACCCTAAGCCTTCAATCAGCAACTCCCAACTTAGAAGGATGTAAGCTACCTGTCCTGCCACAACAGTGCAGACCACAAACCTTCTTAATGTAAAACAACTAGTCTGAAGCCCAAGTGCTTCAACCAAAGGCTTAGAATAACAGTTACAATTTAATCAGGCTACTAACAAGCAGCAATAAATTCAGCAAAATAAATGCAATTAAGTACTTTTAAGAACAAGCAGTAAAAGCAAAATAAAGTAATAAAGTAGAAAGAAACACAAATACAATAAAAACAGATAAATAAAGTGCAACTTTTTATATAACAATAGAAAACAAGCAAACTGATTTAAACAAATTCCCCAATAACCCAATAAAAAAGCTCAAAACTGAGCCCTGTTCCAAAAGTCTTCAATAAGACAAGTTCTAACTGCACACTCCTGCTACTAGGGTGCAGGGGAACCATCTCCAAATAAGATGGCCTGGATTAGTGCTCAAGTTATACAAACAAAGCTAGATTCAGGATGTCTGAATCTAGTCTATGCTACAGCAAACAAGGAGCACCAATTTCAGAAAGAAACAGCTCAAATAAGCAGGCACAATAAGCCTTTAACCAGACATTTCCAGTTCAAAAGGGCAGAATCTAGCCTCTCCTCCCACAAGAGTGCAGACCACAAACCTTCTTAATGAAAAATAACTGGCCTAAAGCCCAAGTGCTTTAACCAGAACTAATACACTTTTAGAATAACAGATACTGAGCTTTCATTCAGCAATTCCCAACTTAGAAGCATGTAAGCTACCTGTCCTGCCACAACAGTGCAGACCACAAACCTTCTTAATGTAAAACAAATGGTCTAGAGTCCAAGTGCTTAAACAAAAAGGCTTCAAATAACAGTTCCAATTTAATCAGGCATCTACCTATCAGTAATAAATGGAGTTGAATAAATCCAATTGAGTACTTTTAAAAAGATGCAAAAGCAAAATAAAGTGCATTTTTTTTTTTTCAAGTAAAGTGCAAGGAGACAGGAAGAAGGAGCAGAAGAACAATTCAAGGTTAAGAACCTAAGTGGGTTGGCCTTCTAAAATGTTCTCTCTGTATTAAGTAGAGTAAACACCATTCTGGGAGGGGTGTCCCAGATCAAATTTACATTAGGGGTGGGCAACTGCAAAGCCACCAACTATAAAAACACCACAAGAATGGAGGGACAGTTTCAAAACAGATAAGAAACAGAAAACAATGCCAGAAAATATATAAAACAATTCAGTCAGGCAAAAGTAAGACAATGCAGAATTCTGAAAGGTTAAAATGCCAAGAAATATACTTATCAATCAGCTATATATTTCCAGATTGTTTGAGAATCACACACCAGACAGACACCATGAGTTTCCAACAGTGTATGCTCAGTTCACTCTGTAGTTCATGTAGAACACAGCCAGGGATCCTGTCAGGTCCCATAGAAGCTGTATTCTTGGCCTTGGACAGTGCTGCTTTAACCTATGCATCAATAATACTGTGTGCCTGCCAATCTACTGGTACTGTGATTGGTCCTTTGGTGGGGGAGAGAGGGGTAAAGTTAACACTGAATCTGTCCACCAGTATATTTGCAATATCTGTTGGCTCAGTATAGGAGGTACCATTGTGCAGTAGCTCAGAGCAAATCTGGGTATTGCCATGGAGATTATTTACATAACTATAGAAGGCCTTGTGGTTGTCTTTACTATCTGCTGCAATTCTGTTTTCATAGCTACCTTTAGATGATTTTATGAGGGACCTCAACCTTTTGTTGAGGCTGATAAGGGAGTTTTTCCAGTCTTGGGAGTTTACCTTATTCTGCATCAGTTTCCTCCTTCTGTTGTAGAGTTTGTATATGGCAGGGGACCACCAGATTGTCTTCCTTTTTTTTCAGGAGAGCGTCTTAGTTCTATTGGTATGGCGAGATCCATACATTTGTGTATGTGTTCGTACAGTGCATTGGTGTATGACTTGGTGGTCATGCAACTATTCTCCATTTGCATGGGTGCCATGAAGTTAGCCACCTCTGTTTTTAGGAGCCCAAAGTTAGCTTTGGAGAAGTTTGTCATGGTGGTTACCTTTGTTGGGGGTGTGGGAGGGATGTGGATTTCCAAGGTGATTAGCTTGTGCTCAGAAATAACCAGGGAGGAGTTGACTACTGGTGTAGAGCAACGGTCGCCCATGTTAGTAATGACCAGGGCAAGGATGTTGCTACCTCTAGTGGGGGTAAGAACAAGCTGGTCCAGGGCATTGAATTTAATGAATTCCAGAAAACGTTGGGCAAGTGTATTGGTACATGAGTAGTTTTCCCAGTTAATGGAGGGGTAGTTGAAGTCACCCAGTATGAGAGTGTTAGGTTGGACCTTAATATTCTCCAGGCTGCTTAGGAATGTGGAGTGTGAATCTTGGGTCATGGTTGGGGACCTATAGCAGGCTATGACCTGAATCGCTGTCTTACCCAATGTTAGCTGCACCTGAAGTATCTCAGATGCATTATGTTGGACTACCAGTCTGGAGGTGTGCACATCCTTTGTGAATATGGAAACATCACCGCCTTTGGAGCTTCAATCCAGGTTCTGGAACCGAAAGGTGTGGAATGAGTTGTAGCCTGGTAGTGCTGTGGTGCTTTCTGCTGGCTTGAACCCGGTCTCTGTTACAGCACAAATGTCAGTGTTCTCCATTTTAAGGAGTACTTCGAGTGAGTGCATTTTGAGATTTAAACTTCTAGCGTTGGGCAGCATGACCCTCAAATTACATTTGTTTGTGCCTGTTATGGTGGTAATTTGGTCTTTGGAACATCGCCTAAAAAGGCACTACAGGGGTGGCAAAAGTCTTGGCAGTATCCGGAAGCCCAGGGTTGACAGATGTAGGCCATATCTTGCAAAGCATCGAGGTCTGTCATTTATGTCATCTCAGGCAGACATATACTGGATCGCCTTAGAATGACACCAGAAATGTAGCCAATTGTTGAAATCAATCATTTTCTGCATGTACTGTTGTATCATTCTGGGTGATGGTAGGATGCTGCTCAGGGCTAGGGTCATACACGCCTGGGCTACATAATCCGAGAGCTCCTCCATGTCTCTTTTCATGTAGTCCAGGGAGGTACATCTCAGGTCATTCACACCCACATGTACAATGACATAGTCATATTTGTACCTGTTGTTGAGGGACCTGAGTGTGTGTGTTATGTGGTGGATCCTGGCACCTGACAGGCACCTGACTGTGACTTTCTCCTTATTCAAACTAGTGAGTGGGACATTAGTGTGCCTCACTATCGAGTCACCAATGACTAGTGTGTTGGGCATGCTGTTTTACCTCAGGGTCTTTGGTTGTGTGGCACACTGATTAGAAGAGGTGGGTGCCTCGTGATTAGTGTTGTGTTGTGATGATCCAGTGCATTTCTGCCTTGGAGGTCTCTGCTGTTTCGTTAGATTTTTATTGAGAGCCTCTGTGAACGTGGGTGTGTGGTTTGTGTTTTTATGTGAAGGCTATGTTGGTGTGTGCTCTAAAGGGCTATGTGTTCCATGTGGTGTAGTGCAAGTGTTGACCTTCTCCTCTTGACCAGCTATTCCGGTCTTGGCTGGACAGTGCGTGGCTTCCATTTTGGATATATAAGTGCATCTGTCAAAAGTCTGAGTGTTGGGGGGTAAGAGGAGAGGGTTGTCAGTGTACATGAGACAGTTGCTACATTGCCTCAGGATGCCCAAGTTCAGCAGGTTAATAGGAGAAAGCACAGAGAACTGACCTTTAGACATACATGGAGGGGTGGGCATTAATAAGTACTGTAGCTGTTTCCTTGTAGAACGTTTAGTGCTGATAGCACTTTTGTGTACTACAATAATTGCTACAAGAAGTCTGGTAAAGTGCTAAACTAACAAACTAGTAAAAGTGCAGGAGAGGAGAGAACTAGCAGATCTAAGGGAAATTTTGAAGAGCAGACTTTGGCACTGCTCAGAAGCTTACAAACAGTCCTAGATACAGCAAATCAGTATCTGGACTAGATTAGTTACAGAAAAGGTGGGAATCGAGTGCAGATGTGGATTTTTAAACCAGAAAGTTAAAAGAGATGGAAAAACTGCACAAATGGTCAATAAACTACAATCTCTGGGCCAAAACCCACTCCTCTTGTGGTAGAGATATATTGTGCATAATGACACTGGGGGAGGTTTGGTCACAGTTTGCTGTGCCTGTAAATATCATCGTCCTCTGGGAATTGGCCTGCTGACTGACATGGCTCCTGCTGCTGTTGGTGATGAGCAGTGCCATAACAGCATACCCCTCAAGATGTGTCTCTGCAGTGAGACCTGAATATCAGTAAGGTGATCATACACACTGTGGTATTCCGAATTTGAATGTAGCCAATGTCATATTGATGTATAGACATGTTTGTCAGTTACATTCAAGCATCATCCACCTGCACTCTAACTGGCATTTGCATTACCTACAACACAATAATGACATACAGTTGGAGGGTAGAGATAAAGACATGCACAGTTTACACTTTACTACATAATGTCAGTGGATTTCAACATGTGTAGCACTGATAAGCTTCCACTTATCTGATAGGTAGCCCCACTGGATGCCATCAATCAAGAAATAGCATTACAGTTGACTTCTGTGCCATACGTGGGAATCATGGGCGCTGACAGCATGCTTGCTCACACATGGCAGCAGTGTATGGAGAGGTATCTTGAGTATACTACATTGTATTGTTTTGAGATCCCCAGTGTGGCCACAGTTTGCTTCTGAAAGATCTTTGTGGCTAGAATGTAAGACCTACCTATACCTTGACATCCAGTGGCTTATAAAGTTTGTGCATTTATCCAGTTCCAGTCTGTGGGCTATATAGATCAAGCAATAAGTGCATAACATCTCTATCCACCCTAAACCACTCTACTATCTGCTGATCTGTCATCTAATACAATGTTACTGTTTGCCAGCATCAGTTTCATTGGCATGTATGGTGCCTCATGTATTGGGAGAAAACTAGTTGTGCTAGTTAAATGTTGCTGTAAAATAGTGTCTCTGCTGATAGTGTTTTACTGCTGCAGGGCTACAACTTTTGGCATGCATTTTGCCTTTATATTCAGGCACAAGCAATTGCTTTCCCAAATCTTCATTTGCATCACATTTTGCACTCCTTAGAAAGCAGTCTTTCATTTGCATTCCGTTATACAGTTATGTGCATACCCATTGTTTGGGCACTATTTATCACATGGCTCTATAGTGCTATATGAGTTTATGCATCTCAGTCTCACTGCGAGTTCTGGATTGCAGAGCAAGAGAGAGCTATGTACTTCACAATTTGAATGTGAAAATTGCCCATTGTCTGACCCTCAATCATTACTTTTGTTATATCCCCATCCCTTTGTTATTACCACTGCAGTATCCTGAAAAAAAGATCAGTACATTAAAATGGCATTGTATTTAAGTGTGTCGCAGACACACTAGAACTTAAATGGTAAATATAGTAATGTGTCTTGCTCAAACCTATTTAATTGCAAACATAACTGTACATCTTTTAAAAGGAAGATAAAAATCAATAAAGCATCTTTTCACCGTAGTAATTCAGTTAATGCCTTTTCTCTGAATACTTTTCAGCTAATGGAAGCAATGAGACTGATCTGAGCAAAAATCAAATGATTTTTGTCAGTTGGAAATAGACCATCTCATCTTATGAATCAAGGCTGGCAGACTCAGAAGTTCATTTTCATGAAGTTACCCTTTTATTCTATGGGGTAAGTTTTGCAGGTGAAATAAAATGTGGTTTAGAGATTAAAGAATGAAAATAGATTGATGCATTTCATGTACTTCTCTTCTGGTAGGCAGACTAGGTGGGAAATATTTTCAGACTTTCTCATTTTTGTGAGTTTCAGATATATAGGACAGTAGTTTTAATTTTGACATAGCATATTTTGATACTGACAGTTTTTTATTTTTTAGATGAAGCTACTAAAGTGTGTTTGTGCACGCACACACTCACGTGTGTTTGTATCTGTATGCGTGTGTACACATACATAATATACAAGACTAACAGTGTGTGTGTGTGTGTGTGTGTGTGTGTGTGTGTGTGTGTGTGTGTGTGTGTGTGTGTGTGTGTGTGTGTGTGTGTGTGTGTGTGTGTGTGTGTGTGTGTGTGTGTGTGTGTGTGTGTGTGTGTGTGTGTGTGTGTGTGTGTGTGTGTGTGTGTGTCTGTGTGTCTGTGTGAGTGTGTGTGTGTGTATATATATATATATATATATATATATATATATATATATATATCAATCTCCTTCAGAAGATCGACTCTTTGGAAAATTGAACTTCATATGGTTGAGACCATATGTTTGACTTTCTGAAAAGTCCAAGCATATGTATAGAGACTGTGGTAAAATATGAACCTTTGAATTTCCCCTTTTCCCCACTGTAGTGCAATCTCAGAGTTGGTATATATAATTTGCAGGGGGGCATGGGGGTGCAGAGGGGCTTGACCCACTGCAAATATGTAGATTTTTGTCATTTTGCTCTCAGCTTTTCAGAAAGTCAAACATACGGCCTAGACCACATGAAGTTCAACTTTCCTAAGAGTCTGTCTTGTGATATAGACCCTTATGAGTATATTTCTGTATATTTCAATACAACTGCATGAAACACAACATTTCACGTAGTTGTGTCAGTGACAAATAACACTGAAAACAGAAAAAAATCTCTACCAAATTGATTAGAAATGTGAAATGTAAAGTTTAGATATCAGATCATAACCCTATTTGCTAAAACTTTAAAAATCTGCTTTAACATAGGGAGCTGTGCCCACCCAACACCCCTTGAACCATATATAATGATTAAGGTGTTTACCTTACAGACGCAAGGTGCAGGGTTTGATTCTTACATGGGGTAATTGGCTAGGCTTAAAATGGCCCACAAGCGCAGCTTGCCTAGTGTTAATCTATGAAACTATGAACCTATAACTTAAATGTACTAGAACCACAGTGGCACAACTGCAAGGCAAGGAAAAACACAAAGAATTGTGTTACAGTCAATTTCTTGCAATTGGACTATAATATAATTCAATCAACTATACCACCAATAATTTTAACACCCACCTCACAGCAGAACAAACAGCATCTATATCTTCATCTATATCTATATCTATGTCTATGTCTATATCTGTATCTATATATAGCATTAATATACTAATAACTGGTGTAATAAAAAGGATATACTCTAAGTATAAATATTTTCTACTTTACCAACGTCACAAAGTGTTTATCACCACACTACTGGCATCATCCATTAAAGAAATGCCATGCATTCATAATAAAAGGGAAAGGAAATAAAACTTCACAAAAAATGCACACCTAAATGAAATCAGTATAAATGAAATGTAACATTATTTAAAAGAAAACACTAATAAGCAATAAAAAGTAAGATAAACCACAAACAACATCTAACTAAATAGAAAATGGTATTGCTGGCAAAACAGACCCAAATCTAAAAAATGACTGAAATAAAAAGATAGCAGAACTATAAAACTAACTTAAGCCAGTCCTGCAGCGCAGAGTGATGAAGTGCTGACTTATGTGAGAGGTGACCCAGAACTGCCTATCTATTCCAGCAGTGGAGGAATGAATAAGGACGATTGGGAGTAAGAAGATGATGCCAACTGCCTATTCTGGGGTGGAGAGAGGCAGTGTAACTTACCACTATACTGACAGGTAGTATAGGCTGAATGTCAGCAAATTCACCAACAGTATTTGAGTCAGAGTCAGGGGTGGTTGGTTTAAGTATATTCTGGGTGGTGGTGCTGTGGTCTGGATGTCAGAAGTACAAGATTCCAGCACTGAATATTATTAACTTTAATTCTTAAAAAGGTTAGCAAATTCTGAATCTTACTGTCTTACTTTAAGGCAGTTTTGCTGTACTTACCCCATTTATACTTAAACATGCTAACTGAGTTCACTCTATCTCAGCATAGTCAGGCGGGGGGATACTCCAAGATACCCCATTCTCTGAATTAGTATACATTTCCCCCATTTACATTAAACCTCTTCCTATTTTGTGCATCACAGTTATGTCAATAGACTTCCAGGAGACACTCAGTATTGTGAACTAAATCTATTATCTGTAACAGGGTAACAGAAACTAAAGCTAAGGGAAAAAAAATGTCTGCTGTAACGAAGGCCTTCTGAGACTGGATTTCCACAGAAAGTCAGCAGCAGCAGGGCTAATAGTCAACAAGAAGTACAAAAATAACATAAATGAGTTATAAAATGAACATACTCAATATAATCCTCAATGAGCTTCTAAAGAAATACTAGAAAGTTACCTAACTCTTAAAACATACTTCAGTACTAAAACTGAAAAGCACATAGAACACAGGTCCTTCATAGAAACATTCTTAATTCATAAATCCTTATTAGAAAATGCAATTGTAATGAGTTGGAAATAATTAATAAAGAAAACAGACAAGTGGAAAGAAATGGTCTGATTTGTTTGATATGTGAAATATACTGTTGGATGAAGGAATTTTTCATTACTTGTAGCTTTATCACTGAGCATCACAACTGATTGTAAAACACCCTCCTTAAACCTACAGCAAATGGCAGTTCATGTATTCTTCATGGAATGCTCATTAATACAACTTTTTATCCTTGTAGTAGATGTTAATGAGTATGATAAAGTAATATAGATATTTTTATTACCATAAGACGTACTTTATTAAGGTTTATCACCATCCTTCTCACATCAGTCATTTATCATCATAATTCTAGCATCTGCAATTAAAAATGTTTGCCCATTCAGTTATAAACAAAAACATGAAACTACAAAAAGTGCAAACATAAAACACGCATGCATATATGAAAGCACGAAGGTGCACTCACACGCATTCTCACACACACACGCGCGTGCACACGCACACACACACACACACACACACACACACATGCACACATGTATACAAACATGCACACACAAAATCAATAATAATAATACTGCTCACCTATGTACAATCTCTAAAAGTGAAATTTGGTCAAATTAATTACAAAAAATTAAAATAAAATAAAAATAAAGTAAAGGATAGACCACAATTAGCCCATCAAAATAATATCACCAGCAAAACAAACAAAAGTCTAAATATCTAAACTAAGATTAAACTAAATAAAACATAAAGAAACTATAAAAAAGTAATTTTATCATATATTTCAATAAACAACTAAAAATAATAAAGTTATGTGATGCTATCAAAAATAAGGGCTCAAAAATACGTCAGATCAACGTCTTAGCACAAAATATCTGGACAAAGCCTAACAAATGCGGGGAAAGGCTCAATATTTGGGAAATATTTTAAATATTGCTCTTACAAACTTAGAAAGCTGCTAAAACAACAGGATTTTTGTTAGCATGCATTTTCTGTAGGATAAGAAGTCTGAAACTTAAGTGCATGTTATTATGTAATTACTTCAGTCCTCAGCGATTTTCCAGAAAAACACAAATTGTATGACATGCAGACCAGAAATAGGAGACAAAAATCTGGACAGTTGAGGTTTATGCCTCAGAATCAGAGTAGAAAACCATCCACATGGTAATCATTCATAATAATCTATGCTAACTACATTTATTTATTTATTAATACTTTTTTTGACTTGGTTAGTCCTACTAGGCTAGTGGCCTCTTTTCAGAGGAGACCCAAGGTGGTATTTATACTACTACGGGAAATTTGGCAAGGACATCTGGAAGCCTGCCATACTCTTTCCAGTAGGGGAGGTGCATTGTTCTATCATTAGCAGAGCTCTTGCAGTTAGGGCTCTGATTTTGAAGCTGGATCGCATTTGGTAGAAACAGAGGGTTCAGAGGAAGTGGTGCGAGTTCCACACTTGCAGGTTAATGGTTTTCCTTCTGATGTGCTGCCATGTATGCTGGATGAATATGAACCTGCTACTCCACAGTAACTGTCCTGGTCCGAAGAGATGCAGTTTTGCAGAAAATGTTGTTGATGGGAAGCACCTGATCTGGTGTTCTTCTGTGTCAAAAGATAATTTTGTGGTTTGAGAATCCTAGCTGTGTGTTCCATCTGACCCTTTTCTACTTAAAAGCTATGTGGCCATGGCTGCAGCGGTGGCATCTACTTTGGATAGGATTGTTTTACTGAGATACATACCAATGGCTCATATAACATCTAAGCTGTACAAAATGTTGGATTGGTAAGTAGTCTGGAAAAAGTTGGTAAAATCTTTGGTTTTCGGGTAATGGACATTCATTCTGTTATCCAGTTATGTAAGGAAGAGTTTTGCAAATTGCCTTTTGAGAATTATTCTTTATTAATAGATTTCCCCCATAAAGTTAATACCAATTAGAAATATATCCATGGGATGAATATACTTTTATGAGTGATGTCTCTCTTCTGAAGCAGAAGAAATTGAATACACAGTTTCAGACTGCTGTATTATTAGAAACTGAAAAACATTAGTATTTTGAGCTGTTGTGAGAATGTTTATACTGTATAAAAAATAATGATAGAAAGATAACGTTTGGGGCATGTAATTTTTGGGTAAACTTTGAGGGAACTTTGATGGAAAAATATAGGAAAGTCCCTCTACAAATATCGTGTTGCACATGCTTGAAACTCAATCCCTCAAAACATAAGAAGCATTGATCAAAAACATATGCTCGAAAAAGAACTTAAAATGTTTCTTCAGAGTAAATTGTCCTGCTCTTGTCTAACCTCCACTTGATCTAGCCTCTTCTCTTTTACACTTTAACTCCTTTTCCCCTTCTATTGTTTACTTCATTGTACTTGCCTCATATAGGTTCATAGGTTCATAGGTAGGTACTAGGTTATTGGCCCAAGGGCCTAAGTAGGCCTAGCAAACAAAGTTCCCTGGCTTACGCCGACCCAAGAAAATTAATTTCCTGTGTCCCTGTTGAGCAGAGCCACAGAAGTGATCCCCGGGGTGTATTTCCTATTTCCCATCCACTCATCAAGATTTTTCTTGAAGAGTATTAATTAGGAACTTTGCTTGACATAGATGGGTAGCTTGTTCCAGAGTATGGGAAGCCTCTGGGACAGGAATCTATCCCTCCAGCATATCCTGTTTATTGTGGTGACAAGGTTTAGGTCCCTAGAGTGTGTAGTTTGGAGGGATTTGGATTTCTTTAGGTGTAGCATGTCCAACAGCTCTGGGTTTGGCATAGCTTTATATGTTAGGCAGAGATCACCTTGGAGTAGATGATTTGCTACAGAGTAAAGCTGGAGTTTTTTGAGACGGTCAGTGTAGGACATCTGTTTGAGGCCAGTAATCTTCTTTGTGAGGTACTTATGTGGCCTTTCCAGCTGCTGCAGATGTCTTGTGAGGTACATTCCAAAAGGGGCATTGTACTCTATAATGTGTCTAATGAGTGTCGAGTAGAGGGGAACAATGACCTCTTTTTTCCTGGATGAGAACTCTTTTGTGATGAGGTGTGCCACGTAGAAGGATTTGCTGACTACTGTGGCAATGTGATTATCAAAGGAGAGACTATTGCCCACCTAGGTCCCAAGGTCTCTTATCACACATTCGGTGTTAAGAAGACTGCCGCCTATGTGGTAGTTCATGGGTACAGAGTTTTTACCAAAGGAGATTACAATGCAAAGAGCCAGTTCATTCTGAAATTAGTGTAAAACACAGCCTGGGATGTTGTCCGGTCCCATGGATGCTGTGTTTTTGGCTTTAGAGAGTGCTGCTTTTACCTGTGTAGTTGTGTACAGGGACTCTGCATTCTTCCTGTATAGATATGGGCCCTTTAGAGGGTGAGAGGGGGTAAAGTTAGCACTGAACCTATCTGCCAGGATGTTGGCAATATCAGTTGGTTCTGTAATTTTTTTGCCATTGTGCTGTAACTCAGAGCAGATCTGAGTGTTGCCATTGAGATTCTTGACATAGCTATAGAATGCTTTGTGGTTGTCCTTAGAATCAGTGGTGATCTTGTTTTCGTAGCTAGCTTTGGAGGATCTTATAAAGGATCTCAACTTCTTGCTGAGGCTGACCAGGGAGCTCCTCCACTCATGGGATTTTACTCTCTTTTGCAACAGTTTCTTACTTCTGTTGTAGAGTTTGTTTATGGCAGGGGATCACCAGATTGGATTCCTTTTTTTGGAGGATAGCGTCTTGGTTCAGTTTGGGATAGCACGATCCATGCACTCGTATAAGTGCTTATAGAGTGCATTTGTGTAGGATTCAGTAGTCGTAATTCTATTGTCCATCTGCATGGGTGTCATGAAGTTCACCACTTCTGTCTTAAGAAGCATGAAGTTGGCTTTGGAGAAATTTTTTACCATGGTTTCCTTAATGGGGGGTGGGTGAGGGATGTGGATATCTAGGGTAATTAGCATATGGTCAGATCTGACTAACGAGGAGTCGACTTCAGGTGTGGAACACCGGTCACTCATGTTGGTAATGACTAGGTCTAGGATATTGTTGCCCTGGTGGGGGTGTGGATAAGTTGATCCAGGGCATTGGAATTTATGAATTCCAGAAAGGGCTGAGTGAAAGAGTTGGTACATGAGTAGTTTTCCCAGTTAATGGTGGGGTAGTTGAAATCACCCAATATTAGGGTGTTTGGTTGGACACTAATATTTTCCAATATATCAAGAAAAGAGGAGTGGGAATCCTGGGGCATGGTGGGGGATCTGTAACAAGCTACAATTTGGATTGCAGTTTTTCCCAGAGTTAGATGCACTTGGATAACCTCGGATGCATTATGCTGAGCAACTAGTTTGGAGGTGTGGATATCCTTAATGAATATGGACACACCTCAACCTTTGGTGTTCTGGTCCAGGTTAGATGGATGAAAAGTGTGGTATGAGTTATAGCCTGGTAATGCAGGGGTACTCTCTGGAGCATTGAACCAGGTCAGTCATTGCCTTTATATATCTTTATACATCCCTCTCCCCTCACTTCCATAGCATATATATTCATTCAGTTAACTTTGACACCCATATTAATAATACCTTAAAATCTGTTAATAGAAAACTGGGCTCTCTCTACAGGATCAACCCCTTTCTCTCTCTTGCAGCAAGAATAACTATTGCTCACACTCACCTAATTTCTACTCTCCTCTATGCCTCACCCATATACACTAATCTCTCTAAAAACAACCTTAATAAAATGGAAAATGCCTACAATAGCATAGCCAGATTTGCTACAGGTAACCCTTTCAGAACCCACCAACCTAAAGCAACTAGGATAGCTTGAATTACAAAATCAGCTTAAATTCCACCAACTTACAATTGCCCATAAAACCCTTTAACATCCTACCAATACCCCTATACTATCTACCCTCATTATCCCCTACAACAATCTAAAGACCTTACGTTCATCACATAGACTTCTGGTAAATATTTGTAAGTCAAACAACAGGGCTGGAGACTCTCTTTTCTCTAATGCTGTTGGAAAATCCTGAAACCTTCTTCCTAGCGAACTTTCCTCAGTTCCCTCTATATCACTCTTTAAATTCAAACTGAAACTTTTTCTCAGAACACACTGGTTGTGCCCTTGTACCAAACCTGACTGATCTACCACCTTTCTTATTTGGATCTACCTTCTCTCTTCTTCTCAATATTCTTGTTCGTTTTCTTAACAACTGACCTAGACCTTTCTAGATTTTTTTTTTACTTACATCCTCTTAATTTCTTTAAGCAGACTAGTTATTAACTCTTATACTGATTATTACAGCTCCTACTTTTTGTTTTCCTTCTTTATGTCAGCCTGTTTACTAATATATTATCTAACTCAGCTGCTATCTTTTTATATGTTGTATTGCAACTACATTTGTATTGTTGTTGTTGTGTCTTTCGGCTTTTCCCGGTTAGGGGTCGCCACAGCGGAACACCGGTCCGCTAATGATTGGCAGTAGATTTTTACGTGCCAAGTTGCCAGCTCTGACGCACAACCTTCAACGAAGGTACGCCCATTCACACATGTCTCCACACAGAAGACACTCTAGCTGAGAATCGAACAGGACAACGTCTTACTGTGAGGCGACAATTTGTATTGTATTAAGTGTATTTGTATATTTAGCACTATGTTATGAACAAACGACTACTGTGATTATTCCGGGTTTTTTTGTTGCAATGTTTAACATACAAATTAATCTTTGTATAATGTGATTATATTTTTACTTCCTCGGAGCTTATCTCCCCGGGCCTCTACTGAAAATGGACATATATCCAGTTAGACTAGCCCGGTCAACAAATGTAAAATAAATAAATATATTTTTATTAAAAAAATTGATTGAATGGTTTATCTATTTGTATGTACTTCATGTGTGATATTCTCTAGACCTGTCAATTGTTATTTAACTTACTCTAAGTAAAGATATTCTGTAACTGTTGATTTTCTTATGTTTCATGGTGGTTTTAATTTTTTACACTTATTTTTATTTTTGACTTGATTTGTATTGAAAAAATATATAATACTTCTGGAGCTTTTCTCCTCAGGTTTCCACTGAAAATGGTCCCCTGGCTCAGTTGGACTAACCTGGTTAACAAATGTCAGCAAAATAAATAAAAAAATAAAACCTGTTGCTCAACTATGCCATATACCTACTGTAATCACAGTTCAAGGCTTAAGATGCACAGTGCATTATTTAGGGCAATCCAAGATGTGTTTTTCTTGTAGTTCTTTATCACATCATATAAAATATTGCTCAGAATGCCAGAGTTAGCAACCAGTCCAGTGGAACAGTGGGACAAAGTCCTGACTACAGCCCAATCAATCAGGGTTCAGCTAGGGGCTTGGGTGACTGAAGGACTGGCAGGGAAGGATGGTCATGCCTATCCCAGGTGGGAGGCCATTCATTGCTGAAGCTCCCTTAGGGGAAGTGTGATTCAAAAAAGGGAGTTTCCCTCAAATTTAAAAGTGACAGCAGGTCAGAGAAGTGGGTAGGGCAAATAAAGAAAGCATCTCAGGATGGAAGTAGAGATGGCCAAGCCTCTAGGATGCCCTTGGGATCCACAATCAGCCCTTTTAATATGGAACAAGTCTGAGGGGGCAGGAGACAAGCTAGGAGACCAAGTGTAGACATGAGGTACTCAGGTCTGAGCCCATAATATGAAGTTCCAAGGTGGATCAAAAAAATAAATAAATAAATAAAACAACTCCATTGTTTGCAATTTGGTCAGTTTGGCCACAAAGTTCAAACTTTTTTGTTGTTTTGTACTAAATGTCAATTAGCAAGTCATGTCTGCTTAGATTGTCCTAGCTTACAGGTGGTCTATATTAGAAGATTGAATGTTTAGGTGATCGAACACCTAAACATCGATCTTCTAATATCAAAAGCAAAAAACAGCGAACAGGCGATTTAACACAGGGAAAGATTTCTCTTGGCTGTTTGCCGGATTTCGCCATTTTGTGTACTGTAGAGTGATCTCAGAGTTGGTATATTTAGTTGCGGGGTGTGGGGGGCACAGCCCCCATGTGGGGGGGTGCGGGGGCATAGCCCCCCACTTACTTTGGATGTAAAGTTATTTTTTTTGTTTTAGTGGCCAATAGACATGTTTCCCTGGGACGTTTGACGTTTTTAGGTTCGATATTAGAAGATCGATGTTTAGGTGTTCGATCACCTGAACATTTGATCTTCTAATATAGACCCCTTACAGGACAGTGTGTTTCTAGAAAAGAAAGTTGTTAAAGTATGGGTGGCTAAATCAGCTGCTTTCATTTCTAATTTGATATTGCAGATAAACTCTTACAAACAGAGTCTGTTCCTTTTTCTGATAATGACACAAGTGTGGGGGATGAAAGAAAGGGACCAGTGGATATACATTGCTCTAGGGATACACATACTATAACACTAGCTACCCAGAATTGTGTTGACAAGTTGGAAGGTGATGGTGAAAGCTGAATTGGTGAAAGGGTTAAACATTTAAAAAGAAGCTTCTAAAAATAAAACTGGCTCAATAAAAGTTAAAGGGCAAATTACTCTACTAGTTCCCTTAATGTCAAAAACATGATAAATGAAGTTCGGTGTTTTGTGATATTGTACTGGTGTCATATGTTGAAAACAGATACTATTTGTCTTTGAGATTAATGGCAGTTAAGACCTTTACAATACACTCAGGCACAGTCACTTTGGGGCAGAAATATTGTATGAAGTCTGGAACTGGATACTTATCCGGGTTTTTGCAGTATTACCAGTATTGTCTGATTTACGTATATTGGATATCTCAGTTATAATATCTGGTAGACTAATGTATTGGATAGTAGGTTTTAGGATCATAGGAAGTAGAATTATAGGAAGTTACTAGGCTATTGGCCCTGAGGCCCTTACAAACCTAGCCAAGAACTTAGCCAGTGTTCTGACAAGTCACCACCCAATGCCCCTGTCCTGCAGGGACACAGGTGGAATCCCAGGTGGGTATTCTTTCTTCCCCATCCAGTTATCCAGGTTGCGCTTAAAAAAGGGATAATGAGGTACTCTGCTTGACATGGAGAGTGAGTCTATTCCATAGAAGGTGAGTCTCTGTGTTACAAATCTGTCCCGCCAGCAAGTCCTATTGATGTCACAGACCAGACTGAGGTCATGAATGTGGGTTACTCAAGTGGAGCTTGACTTGTGGATATGCAGCAGTCCCATCAAGGTGGTGTCTGAGATTGCTTTGTATGCTAGACAAAGGTCACCTCTGTGGAGTCTGTAGGAGACTGAGTAGAGGGACAGGACTTTTAGCCTATCTGTGTAAGATAGATGTTTGAGGTCCTGGATTCTCCTGGTGAGGAACCTCTGTGGTCTCTCCAGCTGTTGTATGTGCTTTATGAGGTACATGCCAAAAAGGGCATTGTACTCAATAATGGGTCTTATAAGGGAAGAATACAGGGATGTTATGACCTCCTTGTCCCTGGATGAGATACCCTTCCTAATGAGGTTGGCCATGTAGAAAGCTTTCCATACAATGGAAGCAATATGGTGGTCAAAAGTAAGGTTGCTGTCAACCAATCTTAGAGGATGTCCACATCAGTAGGGGAATGGATGACAGCACCCAGCTTGCAGTCATCTGCAAACTTGGTCAGCCATAGCCCACTGGTTTTGGCCTGCACCTCATAAAAGTATATCCCAAACAACAGAGGCCACAAGACCAATCCCTGGGGTATGCTGCTTGTTACGTGTCTACTGCTTGAGGTGGCTTCCCCTTTTTTGACTAGGTGGGTTCTATCAGTGAACCAGTTTGCTACCCATCTGGTAACATGGATTGATACCTAGTTGAGAGAATTTATCTGTTATATCTGAGTGGGGAATGGTATCAAAGGCTTTGGCCAGGTCAAGGTAGGCGGTGTGCACCGTATTCCCCTCATCCATGGCTTTGGTGACTGCCTCAAAGAAGTTGATCAAATTTAACAGGCATGACCTCCCCTTGACAAAACCAAACCATGTGGGGTCAAGTATTTGGAGGATGTCAATGTCCTTGACAATGAGGTCTATGATAATACATTCCATGGCCTCGCAGATCAGGCTAGTTAGGCTGATGGATCTATAATTTCCTGGATCAGTGGATGCTCCACCTTTATGCAAAAGGATGACAGTGAATGTCCACCACTCAGCCGGGATGAAGCTGGTACTCAGGCTTTGGTTGAATAGGGTGCCTAATGGTGCTGCAAGTTCCTGCCTGAGTCCATATAGGATGCAGCCTGGGATATTATTGGGTAACTGGGAGGCTGTATTTTTTGCCTTTGAGAGGGCAGTGATGAGTTGCTCCCTAGAGATAAGGGGAGGGGAGCAGGTGCTGGGGATGCCCTGATTTACTGGTGGGGGGACAGAAGGGTGACGTTTTCACTGAACCTGCCTGCCAGCAGGTTGGCTATATCTACAGCATTTGTGTATGTGATGTCCTTGACCTCCAGTTCTGAGCAGATCTGAGTGCTTTCTTTGAGACTGCAGACATATGTGAAGAAGGATTGTCTTTAGTAGATGTGGCCAGTTTATTTATTTATTTTTTATTTTATTTATTTAAATTTGTTGACCGGGAGTGTCCGACTGGACGTAGGTCCATTTTCAGCGGAAGCCCGGGGAGAAAAGCTCCACAGTAAAATAAACAGACAGTAGTTACATTGGATTACATAGCGATTAACAATTTAACATAGCAATTACTTACAACATATTTACAGATGAAGAACATAGTACATCAGTAGACAACTAGAATCTTTATCTGTGAAGTACATAACAGACATTAACAAATGTTACAATGAGAAGTTCCTGCTGTATAATAAGTACTAGGCTTATGAGCATCTGAGCTTGCTATAATCAAGGCAGTTAGTCGAGTGGAGAGAAAGGTAGTGGTTGGATGGGGTGGATGATATTAGAGTGGGAGTTGCAAGGGCATAGCCAGCATGGTTTTAGGTGCACTTTTAGTAAAGTTTTGAAGTGGCTGCATGATGGTATGGAGGTAATTGTGGGTGGGAGTGAGTTCCATAACTTGGCTATGGCGCAAGAGAATAGTGCTTCACCAGCAGAGTTATTGGCTTTAGTGATCTACAAGTGATTTTTGTTGCTGGATCTTAGTGGTCTGGTGGTGTGATAGGGTTGGAGTAGATTCTGGAGGGATGGGACATTTAGTGGATGGTTTACTAGTTTGTGGGCGAGTGAGAGTTGATACCACTGAAGGAGGTGAGGGAGTTCAAGCCAGCCCAGTTCAGCAAGTGAGAGACAGTGGTGACTACGGTAGGATGCCCCTGTGGCGAATTTGGTGATTTTGTTGTAGCAGGTCTCTAGCTTGTTTAGATCACATTGCCTTAGGTTGGTATATATTGGAGAGGCATAAAGTAGGGTGGAGATAAGGTGGAAATTTGCTATTGAAATCTTTGCTGCTTTGGTGAGAAATTGCTTATTTCTGTATAACGCTCCTAGTTTTTGTGGACTTTTTATGGTCATGGATATGTGAATGTCAAATTTTAGTTTATTGTCTATTTCCACTCCTAGCAATTTGGTGTGTTCAGTTGGGTATATAGTGGTGTTGTCTTTTGCTGTGATGTTAAAGTGAGAGTTGTTTTGAGTATGTTTGGTGGGTTGGAAGATGAGTAGTTTAGTTTTGTTTGGGTTGAGTATTAATTGGGCATCGGATAACCCTGTTTCAACATAGGAAAAGGCTTCCTGTGTGACTTTTTGCAGTTTGGGTAGGGACTGAGCTGAGCAGATGATGGTCGAGTCATCTGCATATTGTATGAGTGTGCCATGTTTGGTGGCAGAGGCTAGATTATTGGTGAAAACAGAGAAGAGTAGGGGTCCAAGGATGGATCCTTGGGGAACCCCTATGGAGACAGGTAGTTGGGGAGATATGTCATTCTGCCATACAATGGATTGTTGGCGGTCAGACAGTTTGGCCAGTTTGGACTCAAAGTTTGCTTTGGTGGATTATTTGCTTGTTCAGTCTAAGGAGAGATTGCAATTAGGCACTTGCTCCTTCTTGGTTCTGGGCAGCATTTTTTTTTTATTATAGAGTTTATTTATTGTAAATGTCTACTGGGCAGGTTTACTCTTCCTTCAGGAGGATGATTTTGTCCTGTCGGGTATTCCTGATTCCTTGCAGCTATATAAATGCTCGTATAGTATTCTGGTGTAGGTTTGGATATTTGTGCTAGTTCCTATGGAGGGGGAGGGGGCAGTGAAGCTGTTTATACCTTCCCTCAGGAGGCTGTAATCAGCTTTGGAGAAGTTTTTTTGTTTGACTCTAGCTTGGAGGGGTTGGGGGAGATGGTGATTTCGAAAGTGACTGCTTTGTGGTCATATCTTACCAGGGAGGATGACACTGTAGGGGTGCTGCAGTGGTTACTCATGTTGGTTAATAACAGTCCAAGATATTATCACTTTTGTGGGAGTGTCAACCAGCTGGCCCAAGGCATTTTCATTAACAAAATCAAGGAGTCTCTGGGCATTTGTATTTTGGCATGAATAATTCTTCCAATCTATGGTTGGATAGTTAAAGTCACCCAGGATCAGGGTAAAAGGTTGAATCTTGATAGAGTTGAAGAGGTCCAGAAAGGTGGAGTGGGCATCTTGAGTCAAAGTTGGGGACTTGTAGCTAGCTATAATTCGAATAGGGGTCTTGTCAAAGGTTAACTCCACCTGGAGTGTCTCCTGTGCTTCATACTGTTTGACCAGCCTGGAGGTGTGTATGCCTTTAATATATATCGAAACCCCACCTCCTTTTCCTTTGCTGCCCACAGTTTGGGATCTGAATGTATGATAGGATGAGTAACACGGTATGGCTGGGGTGCTCTCCGCAGCTTTGAACCAAACCAGGTTTCTGTGACTGCACAAATGTCAGCATCTTCCAGGGTTAAGAATGTTTGGAATGAGTGCAGTTTCATGTTAGACTCCTAGCATTTAGCAGCATGACCTTTAGTTTATGTTTTGATGACATTTTCATGTTGGTAGTTTTAACCTCATGGCATTGCCTAAAAAAGGCACTGTGGGGGAGGCAAGAGCCTTTGCCAGAACCATGAAGCCCAAGGGAGACAGATGCAGGCCATCTTCAGCAAAGCATCATGGTCTGTCGATCATCTCTACTATGTGATTCAAATTATTTGTTTTGTACACCAGTACCAATGTAAAACACCTTATGGGAAATGTTTTCTTGTATAAAAATGTATTTGTACATCAGTTTACCTGTTGTAATATTAGGATATTTCAATTCTGCATTGAGAAAAGCAAATATTAATGACAGACTGATGTTAAAGTATGTAGAACTTTTCTTGATTTACAGCTGAGGGCTAGCAGACCTTTTACTTATCAGAAGGGTACACTCAGGACTGCAATTAACTATTTTCTATATTGTTTTTGCCTAGTTGAGGTTTGAGTTTTTGAAACTATCGCCAATAGATTATTGGATAATAGGACTTTTGAGTGGGTTCTTACATTGATGAAGTACTTCTGCATGATTGAAAAGGGTTTTAAGAAGTTTACTGGTCAGTTTAGTACTTTAACGGTTCATAGGTTCATAGGTGTGTACTAGGCTAATGGCCCTGGAGCCTTTATAAGCCTAGCCCAAAAAATTGGCCAGACACCATGCCACCCAATGTTAGTTCACAGTGCCCCTATCCAATAGAGCAACTGGAATGATCCCTGGAGTGAACATTCTGTTACCCATTCACTCGTCAAGATTTCTCTTGAAGAGGGCCAGTGAGGTGCTCTGCTTGACATAAATGGGAAGCTTATTCCAGAGTAAGTCAGTCTTTGGGAGATGAACCTGTCCCTCCAGCACGTTCTGTTAATTGTGGTAATGAGGTTGTGATCTCTGGAGCATGTGGTGCAGGGGGCTTGGGATTTCTTTAGGTGTAGCATTTCAAGTAGGGCTGGGTTGGACATGGCTTTGTAAGTCAAGTAGAGATCACATCTAAGATGATAAGAAACTGAGAACAGCGGAATTTTCTTGAGTCTGTCCATGTATGACATGTGTTTAAGGCCTAGGATCCTTTTTGTGAGGTACTTTTGTGGCCTCTCCAGCTGTTGTAGGTGTCTGGTCAGGTACATTCCAAACAGGGCATTATATTTGATGATTGGTCTAATGAGGGATGACTAGAGAGGGATGATGACCTCTTTCTTCATGGATGCAAAACCTTTGGTTATTCGATGTGCCACGTAGAAGGACTTTCTAACCACAGTGGCAATGTGTTGGTCGAAGGTGAGGTGGCTGTCGACCTTGGTGCCCAGACCTCTTATGGCCCCTTCAGTGTTCAGTTTGCTCCCATCAACATGGTAATTTGTGGGAACTGACTTTTTTCCAAAGGGGATGATAACACATTTTTTGGCATTAAGCTTCAGGCCATGGTTCCAACACCAGTCATTGGTCTCAGAGAGGCCCTTTTGTAGGATGTTTGCATCACTTGTGGAGTTGATAATGACTCCTCCTAGCTTGCAGCAATCAGTGAACTTGGTCATCCAAAGCCCTTCTGTGTTGGCCTGCACTTCTGAGAAGTAGATGCCAAACAGGAGAGGGCCTAGGACCGAGCCCTGTGGGACTCCACTCATGACTGGTTCACAGTCTGACTTGGAATCCGCAACCTTCACTCTATGGTTCCTGTCTGTGAGCCAATTTGCAACCCACCTAGTGATGTAAGGATTGATGCTTAGTTTGGTGAGTTTATCAATGATACCTGAATGGGGAATTGTATCAAAGGCCTTGGCCAGGTTGAGGTAGGCTGTATGCACTGCCTTACCCTCATCCACAGCCTTGGTGACTGCCTCGAAGAAGTCAACCAGGTTCAGTAGGTAGGATCTCCCCTTGACAAAGCCAAACTGTGTGGGGTCAAGAGTTTGGAGATTGCCTATATCTTTGTTAAGCAGGTCCATGATGATGCACTCCATAGCTTTGCATACCAGATTTGTCAGGCTAATGGGGCAATAATTCCCAGGGTCTGTAGTTGCTCCCCCTTTATGGAGTGGGATGACTGTAGCAAACACCATTCATTAGGGACATAGCCTGAGGTAAGGCTGTGATTGAACAGGGCACACAAATGTGGTGCCAGTTCATTTTGTAGCTCATGTAGGATGCAGCCAGGGATATTATCAGGTCCCATGGATGCTGTATTCTTGGCTTTGGACAATGAAGCTTTTACCTGTGCCATAGAAATGGTGGGTACCAGGCTTTATTCTGGTAGTGTGATAGGGCCCTTGGGGGGAGACAGGGGTAAAGTTGGCACTGAATCTGTCAGCCAGTATGTTGGCTATATCTGGTGGCTCAGTATAGGAAGTGTCATTGTGCAATAACTCAGAGCATATATGGGTATTGCCTCTGAGGTTTTTGATATAGCTATAGAAGGCTTTGTGTTTGTTTTTGGTGTCAACCACAATTCTGCCTTCATAGCTGGCTTTAGAGGATTTGATAAGGGATCTCAGCTTTTTGTTGAGACTGATAAGGGAGGTTTTCCAGTCTTGTGACTTCATTTTTTTCTGCAACAGTTTCTTCCTTCTGTTGTAGAGTTTATTTTTTGGCTGGGGACCACCAGATTGGCTTCCTTTTTTGGAGGAGTGCATCTTAGTTCTATCTGGTATGGCAAGGTCCATGCATTTGTGTACATGCTCATATAGTGCACTGGTGTATGATTCGGCAGTCATGCAGCTATTTTCCATTGGCATGGGGGCTGAGAAGTTAGCCACTTCTGTTTTTAGGATCCCAAAGCCAGCTTTAGAGAAGATTTCAGGGTGGTCACATTAGCGAGGGGGTGTAGATGAGATGGAGATTTCCATGGTAATCAGTTTGTGGTCAGATTTAACCAGGGAGGAACTGATTATAGGTGTGGAGAAGCAGTCTCCCATGTTAATGATAACCAGTTTGAGGACGTTGCTTCCTCTAGTGGGGTCAGAATGAGCTGGTCCAGGGCATTGGAACTGATAAATTCCAGAAAGTGTTGGGTATGTACATTTGTACTTGAATAGTTTTCCCAGTTGATGGAAGGGTAGTTTGAAGTCACCCAGTATGAGAGTATTGGTTTGGACCTTGATAAATTCCAGGTTGTTTAGGTACTTGGAGTGAGAGGCTAGGGACATGTTTGGGGTTCTGTATCAGTCTATGACTTGTATCGCCATCTTACCCAGTGTTAGTTGTACCTGAAGTATCCCGGATGCATTGTGCTGGGCTACCAGTCTAGAGGTGTGCGTATCCTTTAAGAATATGGAAAGAAAGACAAATGTTGTTTCCTGACAATGTTAAGATCAGAGAAGATTTCTTGGACAGATTGGTGGTTAGCATATAAAAAAGTATGCTAATCTTTACTTAGCTATGGAAAGACTGTGGTGGAAAATTAAAAAAAGAAGTTTATTTAGATATAAAAGATAAGTTTACCAAAGCAGTAGGCAATAATGATAATGCTTGCTGTTATTTCCAGATATGGCTGTTTTACTTAAATAAGTTGTCCTTAAGAGAGTTTTACATTGATAAACTTATTATATACAAGGGAAACAGGAAAAGCTATCCTTTTTTGTCTAGGAGATTATTAAAGGAAGAGCAATCTATATGGGCTGTGGAAGAGTTTAATGGATGATGAGGATACTTGTTAATCTGAGATATATCTTAGATCAGATAGGATTAAACATAAGATATGGGTGGTATCTTGATTAGGAGAAGCAGTTAGATTTAAGTTACAAAACCCCTTTACCATGGAAACATTGCTTAATATTATTCAGTCAGGCAGAGATATTGTTGTTCCAGAGGAAGATGGCATTATGTTTTCTATATGTCTTAAATGATTATTGAGAGAATAGATTATATTCTAAGGCTGTCTGAAAATGATTGTTTAAATTTTTATGTAAAGAGAAAGGAAATAGAAGGTGAGTGACCACTTGGCAGCCATTGGTGATGTGCAATATTGATTGTAGAATACCAATGCATGTATTATCTGTTTGAATTAAGAGCTTGTTACTTTCTTTGTTGGCAGGGAGGCTGTATGATTTGATGGGATGTAGAATCAGAGGTTTGTTGTATATCATTAAGACTACTCTGCAGGGCATAACGGATACATCTTATAAGAGGAATGTGATAGTTTGACATATTAACAAAGCCTTTGATTCTGTCAGTCATCAGTGGTTGTGGAATATTCACGGAGCATGGTTTCCCAGTTCAAGTGTTGCAGCTTTTAAAAAGTGTTTATGCTGTTTCCTGCATAACAAAAATTATCATTGGTTGAAATGGAGAGCTGCTGTTGGTTTCTAAAGCAGTGAAATAGAGTTGCCCCCTTGGCTCAGTTTTATTTAGTTTACTGATGAATGGTTTGATTGTTTATAGGAATACGTACTTTAAATATAAATGTATTATGCTGAGAGAGGGCATTTTCTTTACATTAATATTGAGATACATAGAATATCTCGTTTTAATATTTACTGTTTCTTGCTTTATATGGTATGTGACTTTCAGTCAGGAAAAATGTAATATGGATGTATGGTTGCCATTTAATGACTCTAGTCTGACTGTTTTAGCTACCACCTTTGGATCAAAAGTAGGAATGGAAGAGCAGTGGGTAATATTGTTGATGTCTGCAGAATATGATTCAGAAGACTTTTCTTGAGCCTTCAGTAAAAGAAAGTTTCATTATCTACCTCTACAACATCCACCTGCACTCATACTCTCTTCACCTACTCTGAAATTGGCTCTAGTCTTTATGCCACTGATTTAATTTTTACAAATGAAACTAACAATCCTCTCTCTACAATATAACCTTCACTGTAGCTTTGACCATAAATTCTTCATAAACGCAAAAAAGAAGCCCCAACTCATTACTCTTCCTGCCCACTGCAACCTAGTCCTGTGTGGTGACATACATCCTAACCCTGGCCCCTCTCCTCCCTCTCGTAACCCTTCTAACTCCACAAAATCCCTTAACTTCACCATGATTAATCTCCAAAACATAAGAAATAAAATTCCTCATCTGCACGCATGATTGAATCAACATAGACCTGACTTTACTGCTATCACTGAAACCATATATCAAGGATTCTGAATTTTTACCCCCTAACTACTCATGCCTTAGAACAGACAGACTTCATAAAAAAGGTGGAGGCATCACCTTGTTATATTCAAGCACCTTTACTGTAATTCCTTATTCAAACCCAGTTCCACTCTTTTCCACTGCAGAGTTACTTGTTACCTTCCTAAAACTCGGTGATTGCAAAAGCTTTTCTATCATGGTCATATACATCACTAAGGAACAATATTCCTATTCTAGAAGATATTCTTGCCTGAGCAACCAACAATATAAAAAAATGAAACAATCATCCTAAGCGATGTTAACATTAACTGACCAGACATCTCTAATAACAAACCCTCTACTCACCTCAATATTCACATCTATACTCAGTTAATTTCCAGTATAACCAAACCTGACATTAAGAATAACAAAGGCTTGATCTTGGATTGGATAATGGTTTCTGACTCAAATAAAATATCCTCCTTTAGAATACTCCCACATAGTATTAGTGACCACTCACCAGAATTCATAATATGTAAGCCCACCACTGTACTAAACATACACCGATATAAGCATACCAGAGATTTATCCCACTTCTCCCCAAATACCTTTAATGACATCTTGCAGAACACTAACTGGAGTCCACTAAAATATTTCCCACTCAGTGAAGCTGTGGAATTCTTCAATTCCACATTTCTTAGGATCCTAAATAGTCTTACCCCACTCCGGCTAAAAAGAATAAAGGGAAAACATGCCAGCTGGCTTGCCAAGTCCTCTAGGGACAAAGCTTGAAAAGTCTGGCAGATAAACAAAAATCCTTCTGACCTCATGAAATATAAACAACTTTGCAATCAGACTAAATGCCTAGTTGTCAAAAACAAAAAAGAATACTTCCAAACCCTCCAAAACCAACATAAACCAAACCCCAAGACATTCTGGTGAGCAATCAACTCCCTACTCCCTCCAGGAACTAAAAATAATTCATGCCCAAACTCAGAAAAAACCCTCTGAGTTAGCCTCACTCTTTAACTCATATTTTATTGACACCATTGCTAAGCTTACCACCATCTTTCCCCCTATCTATGTAAATCCATTAGATTCACCATCAGCATACTCCCCATCTACTCTTCTACCCATTTTTTCACTCTCACCCATAACGACCTCCACCATACAAAAACTTCTTCATAAACTAAAATCATGTACCAATGCCCCAGATAACTTACCTGCAAGACTTCTTACAACTATCAGCCTCCTCCATTACATACTCCATCAGCATTCTCATCAACAGGTCCAGTCAGGAATCATGTATACCTGATATTTGGAAAAAAGCATTTGTTCTCCCACTTCATAAGGGTGGCAACAACTCTGGCATCTCCAACTTCTATCCTATCACCATTCTATAGCCCATCTCTAAAATATTAGAGAAGTGCATTCAAACTCAGCTCCTTAGTTACCTGGTTAAACACCAACTCCTTTCCTCCACTCAACGTGGCTTTAGGCCTGGACATAGCACTAGCACCACTCTCATTTCCTACTTGGACACAGTAAACAGAGCTTGAGATACTGGCTGCATAGTCTCCACACTCTTTCTTGATCTATCAAAAGCATTCAACACAGTTTCTCACTCCCATTGGTTTACTAAGCTCTCCACCCTTGGTATCTCTCCCCCTACCTTACACTGGTTTTCTAACTATCTTAGCAATAGGCAGCAATCTACTATATGGTAGCACTCTTTCTCCCCTGTCATCAATACTAATACAGGAGTATCCCAGGATTCCATACTGGCTCCCCTTTTATTCAGTATATCTGTCAACAACTTCCATATCACTCTTACCCATAGTACTGTTATTCAATATGCAGATGACTCTACTATTATCTACTCTTCTAAATCTGTCTCTAAACTACAGAGTCTTACTCAAGAAGCATTTACTTCAACCAAAACCTGGATGTCACAGAACGACTTTGCCCTCAACCACAATAAAATAAAACTCATAATATTTACCCCAAAAAAATCTTGCCCTGTTGACAAGTCTGAATTCTCTGTTCATTCCCAAAATAACACTACCAGTGAAGTCGTCCCTAGTACCAAATTGCTTGGTGACATCATTAATGATAACTTAACCTTTGACCTTCGTATCTACAGTAACATAAAAAAAAAACATCAAAAGTTAGGTGTCCTTTATAGGCACAACTATTTCCTTAGCTTCTCTGCTAAAAAGGCTCTTGCCTTATCATTTCTGTTTCCACCCCTCTTATATGGTGCCCCAGCCTCATCAATATTCAGTCCTCCACCAAAACTAAACTCAACTCGTGCTACAACAAAGTTGCCAAATTTGTAACAAATGCAAAATTTTCAACTCACCACTGTTCCTCTCCATCAACTAATTTGTCTCGAATTCCCTCACTATCTCAGTTATCTACAATTAACTACTGCCCATAAACTTATTTACTACCTAGCAACCTGCTCATCCCTCTCCTCAATACTGACCTTGTATCATCCTACTCAACCCTTTAAGTCTGAAGACAAAATGTTACTGACTGTTGATAAACCTAAACTCTCAGCTCGCCAAATGTTGTATTCCTTTACTGTCTCAAAGCTATGCAATAATCTCCCTCCTTCAATCAGAAGCATCAGTAATTCTGCTTCCTTTAAAAAAATCCACAGACTACATCTCTCTGGCTATGCACCTGGACCCTAACAAATAACCCCAAAACCTGACTTCCCTCACTGGAACCTTAATCTTCTCCATTTATTTACTGGCATATCTTCTCCTTCTCTCTGTCATATTAACTCCTTCTGCTGTCATTTTAGCTTGCTTTATCCCTACCTCTTAGCCATCTGTCTCCTTCTATTCTTAACCTTAAGTGAATACTCATCACTGCTAAAAATACTATATATATATATATATATATATATATATATATATATATATATATATATATGGGATCCAGACATATGCTCGACTAGCATATGTCCGAATCACAAAACATCGAACACACATACACGAAAGTGCTTAACATCAACAAATGCTTCTGTGTATGTGTGCCTGTTTTGTAGATTGGACTACAGTGCGGATAAGGGAAAATTCCCTTTTCCCCACTGTAGTGCGATCTCGGAGTCAGAGTAATAAAGTAACATAGATTTCTTTTTGAACTACACATACACGGAAGCGCTTTTTAATGTTATGCGCTTTCGTGTATGTGCGTTCGATGTTTTGTGATTCGGACATATGCTAGTCGAGCATGTGTCCTAGACCCATATACATATATATATATATATATATATATATATATATATATATATATATATATATATATACATACTTATATGTTATTTGAATGCATATTATGCATTTGAATGCATACTATTTCTAAATTCATACCATGATTGTAAACAATTATTCACCACTGTGATCAATTTGATGTTCATGTATTACTGCTACTGTTTTATATACTCTATATTGTGTGAAATTTTTCCTTGTATATAATTAAATGTGAGCTTTTCTCCCCTGGCCTCCACTGAAAATGGACTCATTTTAGGTCAACTTTCCCGGTTAACAAATGCAATAAATAAATAAATATTGCATTTTGTATTTTAGGGGAAATCACTTTATTTGGTAACTGTTCATGCCCTTTCTTTTAATATGGAAACTGTATTACTGACTTTATATTTTTTTTCTATTTGTGGATATGTCTGAATCCATTTAAAAGAGGTGTTATATATTTTTAACGTTCTTTGGGTGGATTAGGTTTAATTAATGCCATTGTATTTTTGTTTGTTTAGTATCTTTTTTGGATTATTGTTACTGCACTAAACAGCAGACAGACTACATTGGACATTGTGTTAGAAATGACATATGGGAATATGGGAATATATTTTAGAAATGTTGATAGGAAAAGAAAGACGGGAGAGCATTCTTATGAACAACAACTATTAACTAGGAAATTGTTGGATTAGAAGTTTTCACACGCGACATTCCTGCAGTCATATTGTGTGCAGTATATTGAAATAATGCAATTTAAAGAAGTATAGGAAGGCAAGGTTTTTATATATAGTTGAGTGGGATGATTTCTAATGTTATTTGCTGTTGGGCAGATTGCCTTTAAATTGAGGTATGCTGTATAAGTGTCAAGAAAGAAGGTTATGCCCTTATTGTAAGACAAAGTAAACATTGTTACATACTACTCGAGACTGCCCTAGCTTTACTGGATTTTTGGAAGTCTTCACTTCAAACAGTGGCACTGATGGTCAATAAAGACTGGAAGATATAGATTTAGCATAAAAAAAAATTTAATTTCCGCTTTCGTCTCACCAAGACTTCATCAGAAAAGCAAATGAAACAGTAAAACTGAAGCAACACACCACTTTAATGGTATGTTTGATGTGGGGTAAGCTTACAATGGGCCATTTGTAAGCCTACCCCACATCAAACATACCATTAATGTGCCAGGTCATTTAACTGGCTTAGTATATATTGCTTTGAACAGTGGACGCAAAGCATTTTATGTAGGAATGACCACATGCACCTTGATGGAATGAATGAGAAAACAAATGTATAGTATCAAAATTAAGGATGAGAATAATGCCCTGTACAAGCATTCACTTGTCTGTAACAAATTTAAGAAGTTTTTATTTTCAGTTTTGGAGGTGGTTAAAGCAGATCTCAGGGGAGGAGACTTTAAAAATGTGATAAAGCAGAGAGAGACTTCTTGGCAAATAAAGTTGAGGTCAGACAAAAAGCCAGGATTAAATGATGCAATAAATATCAAATGCTTCTTGAAATATAGAAATTTGACTATTAGGAAAATGTAAAATTACTTTTTCCTTTATTTATTATTTTTTATTATATAGTGTCTGAAGTGAAGTCTTTATATACCTTTTCTTAGGGGTTTGAAATAGTTACAAGATGTATGTCTTTTTAAATTTATGAATGGTTTTGAGCTAATGTGAATTTCATTGGTTAATTGATTAATTGTTTGTAATAGGAATGTATTTAAGATGTGTTGCTTCAGTTTTACTATTTCATTTGCTTTTTGATGAAGTGTTGGTGAGACAAAAGCAGAAATTACATTTTTTATGTTAAATCTGTATCTTCCAGTCTTTATTGACCATCAGTGCCACTGTTCTAAGTGAAGTTGGTGATTTTGCTGTTGGAAGTCTTGTTCAATTTTTTTTGGCAGAATGTTAACTTATCTAGTATTTTTTCTGAAATATTGTTGCATGGTCATCATGAGAGGTGGAAAGCTGACATCATCAATAATATGGACAGAAAGATTGCCAAATGCATTTTGTTTTTGTGGAAGAAGGGCTATAAGGACATATTATATAATTGCAGGTGGTGAATTCCAACTATGGTGCAGAAATTAGGTATTGGTTATGTTTGAGGGTATTGGCACCGATCTTTATTTGCTTATGTTGTGTAAGTTTTTTCCATTTGTTCTTATTTTGTTCCTCTGATTGTTTTTTGTTTTTGTTTTTTTTGTTTTTTTGTGAGGGCAGCTCTTCTGTTTCAGTGTTGTATATATTATGCATTAAAGTTTTGGTAGGTACTGTGGGCTCTTTTGTATCCGCCTGTGCTACTACCAACTGAATCAGATGGGGCCTCAATTTAACATCTCGTTTGAATAACAGCACATCCAATCATGCAGTATCCCTCTCATGCTGTACTCAGACCAATCTGCCTCCCTGGTGTTGGAATAGAACTAACAGCCTTCTACATAAAAAGTGAGTGTGCTGCTTGTTGTACCACTGATATTGCAGATGCTTAAACTTTTATCTGGTGAAGAACGTATGCATATAACAATTACCACATCAAACTGAAATGAATGAAAACAGTAATTGAAATTTAAAAACAAAAAAGCAAGAACTGAACACTGGAATATACAGGTTGTGGTGTGTGTGGTACTTGAAACATCTTGTACAGTATGAACAAGGGACTTGATTTTAAACTCCTGATTTAAATCTTTTCAGCTCTCTGTATTTTGGAAAACAATGTTGCATTTTATTTTTGGTAATATCATTTCTCCACAGATCTCCACTATAAATTGGCCAGCCTGAGCCAGCCTGAGCCGAACAATCTGACTATGAAAACATTCAAACAGATAACCGCATAAAAGAGGAAGGAAATGCAGACAAACTCCAGGATTCTGTGCAGAGCCTACATGGAATATATCTATGTACATGGCCATGGTTCCTCCTCTGCAGCACGTCATACATATTAATTATGGTGTGGTGCTGAGGGAGATCACAGCAACACAGATATTGCATCCATGTAATACTGACTTTTCAAGCTGTCCCTTAATAAAGGACTGTCCAGAAAAATTCTGGACAGTTGATAAGCACGGCATAATAACTTTAGGCCCATTAACCTGGACCAAAAGGTGTACCAGACATTTTATTTTATTACATTACAATTTTATTTATTTTATTTTTTTCTTTATGTTTATGTGCTTGTTTGCGTGGTGTGTTGCATTGCTTAGCTATGCTTAATTTTGTGCAAATTTATATCAGACATCTGCTAGACATCGAAAAATAGAAACCGGATGCATTCAATATTAATAATTTTAATGTTTCCTTTTTTAAATTATTGTTTTTTTTTAAATTTTTCATGTGCTTGTTTGCTTGATGCAGTGCATCACATAGCTAGGTGTAGCGAGGCATACTTAAGCAGTAGACATCCACTAGACATGTATTCAATATTAATTTTTTTTCATGTGTTTTTTGTGCAATGTGACATGTTGCTTAGGTAGGCATAGTGAGGCATATTTAAACAATACACATCTGCTAGACAGCTAAAATTAGAAACCAATTGTATTCACTTATTGTCAGTTTGCTGGGCTTAGCAACATGCAAACCCAAGCTGTGCTACTTTTACAGGCACCTTCCCAGTATATTTGCAGATATTCCAGTTACCTGCACTATCCCAGTGGCTAGATACGTTGAGTCATGACCTACAATGTAGCAGGCCCCTGGTTTGAGTCCTGGATAGTAATGCTTTTTACTTATAGTGCTGTGAAACTGTATTGGGTGACTGAAACATCAGCTGACTTTAAATTAAATAATTGTTACATTTAGAAATGGTTACAAAAGCTACACATTGCAAAGCTTTGCTTAAACATGGATTTGCGAGTTTGCTCAATACTAAGTGACCCGGCGCATTTTTCAAAGTTACAGAATGACGTGCAAGGGTGGGATTTTCACATCATTCCTTGGAGCCTGACCTGACTGTAGATATGGCTGCTGGAATTGGTGAGGGACCACATTTTTGGGTGCAAAAGTGGGGTGTGCAGGAGTCTAAAGTTTTTATTGGACTTCTGGTAGAGAGATAAGACTTCGGCTTCTGCAGGCTGAGTGCAAGGGCTCAGAATGTAAGTCTGAGTCCTGGGATCATTTGGCCAGGGACATAACCAGTGCTACTGCTATCCTCCACACTGGTGAGCAGTGCTGTCACCACTATGATGACCTGAAGCATAGGAGGAAGGGAACCTTGGACATCTGGGTCCAAGACGCTAGAGGTGGGTGCACCCCACAGATATGTAAATATGTTTTCCAGTAATTCATAAATACACAAGCTGAATATGTGCAAAACTGGTATGCATAATGGTTTTCTGCTCTTACTACAGCTGCAGAAGAGAAGGCTCACAATGTGCATTCCCATGCTGGGCATCTGGCCAGGATGAGGCAAGCATGTGGTAAGTAAGAAAATCATATAAGTAATAACCATGCATAACTTAATAGTACAGTAAAGTAAATGCATATGTTGCAGTCCTAACAGTCAGGTATGAAATACCTGGGACATCTTACATTTTTATTAATGTGGCAGTACATATCTGAAATGGTAGAGCAAGTAAACATGCAGTACTGTGTAGCATAGCTTGCAACCACCAGTTAATGTCGTGGTCTACCCAGATTAAGAGTCAGTGTTCTGGTCTGCTCATTGTCTGAAATATGCTGTAGGTTGTACTCAAGAAATGAACAAGGTATGTGGGTTAGTTAACAGAAGTCCTAGACAGCTATCCATGGTCTACATGCCAGAGCTGAAACAACATTAATCAATACATTTTAAAAGGTGATGGTGCTTTGATAAGTAAAGTTTTCAAATAAAATGTTCACTATTCCTGTATTCACTGCATGTGTGTTCTAATCTGACACCAGTCAATTGTTACATGTGAATGAATAAAGAATGCACCAACAAATGTCAGAAATAAATGTAGTGCAATACCCAAATTAAGGTACAAGCCTTTGCTCTGCTCATTTTGTCTGAAATATGTTGTAGATTTCACTTAGTAAATGAACTATTAATACCCTAATAAGGGTAAATTGACAGAAGTCCTGGACAGCTATCCATGTGTCTAAATGAAAGATTTGAAGTGATTTTAGCAATAAAGTTTAAAAGGAGATGGTACTTTGATAAATAATGTTTCAAAAAAGTGTTAATTATTCAGTCAACTGTCACATATAAACTACTAAATAATGCACCAACAAATGTCAGAAATGAATATAGTGCAATACCCAGATTAAAGGTCAAGCTTGTGTTCTGATAATTTTTCTGAAATATGCTGGAGATAGCGCTTAGTGAATGAACAGGGTATACGGGTAAGTTAACCGAAGTCCTGCACAGCCATACATGTGTATAAATGCCAGATTTCTAGTGACATTAAGCAATAAAGTGTAAAAGGGGAGGATTCTTTGATAAGTAATGTTTTCACATAAAGTGTTCACTATTCCTGTATTCATTGCATATGTGTTCTAATCCATCAGTCAACTGTTACATGTGAATGTATAAATAATGTACCAACAAACGTCAGAAATAAATGTAGTGCAATACCCACATTAAGGGTCAAGCTTGTGTTCTGATCATTTTTTTCTGAAGTATGCTATAGATACCACTCAGTAAATGAACAGGGTTTATGGGTAAGTTAACAAAAGTCCCAGACAGGCGATATATGTGTGTAAAGCCAGATTTGAAATGGCATTAATCAATAAAGTGTAAAAGGAGATGGTGCTTTCATAAGTAATGTTTTCAGGTAAAGTGCTCATTACTGTTGTGGTCACTGCATGTTGGTTCCAATCCGATATCAGACACAGCTATGCATGTGTATAAATATACGATTCCATACAACATGTCGCAATAAAAGTTTTAAAGGAGACAGTGCTGTGATAATGCATTATATTCAAATGAAGTGCACATTATCCCTGTAGTCACTACTTGTGGGTTCTAATCCCATGGCAGTCAACTGAGAAATGACCAGCTGTCTAGTGTAATTAGTGCACATGAACATACCTCTCAACTGTCATGATGTTTGCAGAATGTAATGTCTGGTCCTTGATTTGCAGGTATATGACATTACTTGGAATTCAATTTAATGGCAAATCTGTTATCAGAACACCTTGCTACTAATGCATGAGAACACTATGTAAAAATGTCCCCTATAGTTGTGCCTTTGCACCACCATTTGCTAGGGCTTGGCCCATAATGTCCCATGCTAAGAGTTTGAGAGCTATGTATGTGCAACATCATCTGTATATTATTAGCAGTCACTGTTCTTACAACTAGAATCTGACATATGTAGAAGTATGTAGGAGTAGTCTTATAGAAATATTATCTGCAAAGTTACTAATTTTTTTTTTATTTTTTATTTTAACATTTGTTTAGTGGGAAAGTCTGACTTGGAACAAAGCCAGTTTTCAGCGGAGGCCCGGGGACAAATGCTCCAGATGCACGTCTTTGTAATGTGTAATGTACTTTTTTTCGCTCTCATCCCACCCCAACTCTTCTTTAATTTATTAGTTATATTTATTACTATGATTTGATTTTAATATATAATTTGTAATCACCGCTAATGTTGGCCTTATGTATAATTTAATATTGCTTTGCTGTTAAAATACTTTCATTTACATTATTTATTGTTGTGTTCCTCCATTTCTTCCCATCACTCATTATTATTTTCTATTATGTTATTAATTGCATTTGTTTGGTTATGTTTATTTTTGCCTTTTGGTTATATTTAATGTCCTATAGTGTGACAATGTAGGCCAGTTCCAGGTGATCTACCTACCTTTGCTCCCCCAGCTGTGGCACCAGGGCCCAGCAAGTCTGGGCCGCAGCCTGGGTGGCACCTCCACTGCTGCCCCTGCACTATCTGCTCCATTGGGTAGTTCTGCACCACAGGTGGTCCTCCCTCTGGGAGTGGCAATGGAGGGGGTGCTTATGTCACCCATGATGAACTGCGAGGCATGGTGTGTGTGTGCTGCTGCACCAAACTGTTGGTGTACTTCTGCACCTTATGGAGAACTTCCTGTCTATCTTGGTGAAGCAGGCTTGCCCCAGGTGATAACATCAACCACTGCCTCCACAGAAGCAGTGAAGGTGCAGTGCTGACAGTCCCATGGGTGAGGACTTGAGTCACACTGCTATCATGTCTGATGTCCATGGGACTGAGATTCCACAACACCCTCTCCAACCAAGGTGTTCTACTCCCTCTTGTGTCACACATCAACCCTGTCTGCTGCCTTGTCTGTCTTGTCTGTCTCCAAAAGCTTCGTCGCCTTCTCCCCTTACCTCCCCCCACATACTTATGTACCTTCTCCAACATTTCACTCTCAGCTTAAAAAAAAAATGGGTACCTGTCCCAAAAACAAATATTGTCCCATACACAGCTCTCCATTTTGCACATGTCCACTAGACACAATTTGGTACAATTGGCTTGACAATGGACTTATGTTATTCTCACCTCTCCCTCTTGTGGTGACTGTCCAAATTCAGATAAAAAATCTGCTAAAGTAACAGGTGTTGCTGTACAATAAATAGCTAGCTATGGTTCTTTTCTACACCCTTCATGCACATACCTACCTGCCTTTCACTATATTTTTCCCCTCCTTGCATTCCATTTCACCATTGTCCTATCTCTCCATTATACATTTCTTCAAAGATTTGTTTGTGTAAGGCTGTGCAATGTGCAGCATCTCTAAGCTAATCTAAATGGAGCTATATTCATATATGTTTGTGAAAAAAAATAACATTCAGGACCATTGCACCTGTAGACCACTGCATCAACCCACCAAGCCACACGGCTGTTATTTAACACAGGTATTTTAAGCAAAACACAGTAATTGTCAAGTTCTCATCATTAAATGTCTATCAGCTGTATATGTTGCATGTAGCATTCATGAACTACAGACTGGTTCAGAGGCAATCACCTGCTAAAGAGACCCATCTTAAAAAGGCAAACACCTATGTAGGGGAACCATTATGTATGAGAGTTAATTTGTATGTTGCACTCATTCACACAGTATTCATATAGCTGTATCTTTCAACAGAGTAGTTTTGTACTACATCAGGTACGTAACCATTTTGTTTTCAATATAATGCATATGTCTGACTATACTTAGGGGGAATGGGATTACATCAGTAAGCCTTTCTTAGAACTGAACTGATGACATGCCAGTGATCTCCATCTGTGTTACACCTACAGAGGATGTAGAGGACAGCAAGGGTATGATGGTCTGTATTAACCAAGTACACAGATCTCCTGGATACTTCCTTTGCTAGCAGCTGTAGTAGTACCCTGTTATTTTGCTGACACTGTTGTTTATACATATGTAATGGGTAGGGGGTTTCCCTGCTATGGAGCACACTACAATGGACTTCTGTGTTTGTTGTGTGATCATACATGAGTATCTGTCATGTCACAAACAGCAGTGGATCACTATTGCTACTATCCTACTTGCTTCCACAACCTTTGTATGTTTGGCACACTGTTGATTAAGAGATATGTAATCAAGCAGGGAATACCAAAAGGCTTTCTTTATTGCTGTATCTCCACATACTGTACTCTGACATATGCGATCCTGATATGTGTTCTCATTTATTTGTATCTCAGGAGATATCATGCTTGCCAGATGACATCCACCTTTCACTGAGGCTAAAAACGACCTCATTATTGAGGCCTTGAGACAACACCACCAAATCTTGCTGTCCAGAGGGAGGGCAAACAGGCAAGAGCGTACTGCCTTGTGGGACAAACTGGTTCACAACATTAATGCTGTGGGTCAGCAGAATTACACATATGAGCAGGTGCGACACCGTGCAACTGATATGATCAGCTTTGTATGCAGACATGCAGCAGACATAGCCAGGGATCATTAGGTCACTGTTTGTGGGCCTGCAGCAGAACAATGTCTGTCAGCCACTGAGGAATTTCTGTTGAACCTTGCAACACAGGACAGCTCTCAGGCATCCATCATCCCATATGTCATGGATACAGGTGTAATCGTTTCCACTCAAGAAAAGTGTTCATGTATGCTTAGTTGGATCATCAATGGAATATTGAAGCAGTCAGCATGTCAGGGTGCACATAGTGTTATGTGGGTGTCAGGTGTTTTGGGGGGAAGGTTAGTTGCAGTTTTAAGCTCATGAACAGTTTGTGACCCACATACCTGTTAACATAGCAGCTAATGTAAATGTGAGATATTTTGAAGTATTAGCCTTGTTATACTATCACATGCACTGCTGTGTACATTAACTCTCCCTCACAATTTTTCAGGACCATCAGGAATAGGAAGAGGCCATGCTCCTGCTGCTGGTAAGCACAAAGCTATTTTGTCAGAGGTGTAGATTTAGTTCACTGTATTTGCTCAAGTGTTATCACAGGCCTGCTGGCTGGATTGATGTACAGCCTGCATGATTGCTAACTGTAGAGATATTTTCTGACTGTGCACAGTTTAGATTCATACCTCTGCCTTGTAAGTATGACCACCTGATTGTGATTGATTTAACAATATTGTAAGGACATTACAGATTGCCATAACTGTCAACCATGCAGAATTTTTCAAAATGTCAACAGTGTACATCATTTATGTTTTGCTCATGAGATTCTTGTTTAAAGAACATTTATTTCCAAATGATCACAGATGTGGGTTAGAAAACAATGTCCTCATGGCCTACTGTATGAGCTTGTGGGTTATATAAGTGTGTAATAGTGACAGCAGTAGTATACAGCTTAACATATATTGCAACATAGTACTGCAGAGCATAGTAGTGCAGGTATTAATGTAATACTTTCTTCGTTTTATCACAGGTGACCAGGGAGGTTGTTTTTTTACCCCTTTCACAACCTGATGTCAGTGTCTCCTCAGACTCTGATGATGATGGCGGGCAAAGTGAGGCACAACTGGAGGTTGCATGGGCTGATTTGACATACAGGCTGACATCCTTCATCTGCCCTCATTATCACTGTATACAACCAGCATGCCTACACATACTCAGTCCCTTATGGCCACAGATTTTGAACAGTTGGACAGTGGGGACATTGCACAGGGAAGTGTGGCTACTGTGTCTTCAATGACTGTTGACACTGGGCATAGCCAAAGAGTTGGCAAGGTTCCACACAGATGGATTGATAATGATGCTCATAGGAGGCCTGTTATCCCTCCACAAGCTGTTGAAGGTGTCCCATCTCTTGTAACTCAGCATATGTTTAGTGCCATCATGGAGGTACAGGCATGTTCAGAAAGGAAATCCAGATGAATGTTCAGGGTTATGGATGCAGCACAGTCTGACATCCATGACTGTCTCCACTAGTTTGTTGATACCATGGATCGGTTCACTGATGCATTGGAAAGACATTGTTTTGAGAGAGATCACATTATCTGTCTTGGAACACATGTTATCTGTGATGGAACATCTGGTTGGAGATGAACGTTGGCCTCGTGGATGTAGGTCAGCAACTATATCTGCTGAGAGTCAACAAGGCCGTGCACAATCTTGCTCCTGTATTAGCAATACATTCAGCACTCCGGAGGGGAGTGTGCTGTCCACACCAAGGCATGGCATGCCATGGGCTCATGGTCCTGAATAGTCCCATGGAGGACACATTCCCAGCAGACACCAGTCATCCTCAGGTAGTGGGCATGGAGGTGCCAGTGCAACTCCTGGAAGAGCCAGTTCAAAGTCTGGGGCAGAGACAATGAACTGTCAGCTCTACCATGCACAGCTCATAGCTGTTCAACATACAGACACATAGGGCTAGCACTGAGCTTGACTGTGTACACTCAGACACTCACACACTGATGTCACATTCAGGTTACCTGCAGACACATACACCACATTACCATGGTCTTTTCTGCCTGCATCTCTTCCTGACTCACACACAAGCTTGCCACCCTATTGGGTCATCCTAGGCCTCCTGCAACCCCATACAAATCCTAGGCCTCCTGCACCCCCACACAACACCCTGTGCAAGTGATGATACCTGACCACATCCCTCTCATCTATCTTCTGGATGTAGGGAAATAAAGCTATGTGTCTGATGCATAGGGTGACTACTAACATTAATATGAAATTGTTTCCTCCAATGTTGCTTTTGACATGCTACTTATACTGTTTACTTTCTGAATTTGTACTTTGCCATTTATAATGAGTATACCATAACACTGTGTGTACATTATGATGGATGGTGTTGTAATGTCTGTGTAGTCACACAATGACAGGTGTCACATGGAAATGTTTATTTCTCACTTTCAGGATTGTGTAGGACACACCTATGGGTACACATCTACAATCAACCCATTAACGTCAGAGCACAGAATTGCATGTCAGCACACAACACAAATGTCATCAAAAACGTAAGACAGTATATGTTCTGGGGATGATAGGTTCATATGTGTTTACTAGGCTAATGAACACAAGGGTTCCTTTAAGCATAGCCATTCATCCCTATACACTGTCAAGGTATGATACCATTGATACGTATAAGCAGGGTGTTGGGAGCTGAAATATCTACAAGCTGGGTTGTGGGGATGAACCATCCAGTTTTCCTGTGTCCATTGTAGACATTGGTCCACATGTAGATATGATTGTCCTGTTCCCCATCCAATTGTATAACTTGCACTTGATTTGCGTTAGGGTAGAAATGACTTTCACATAGCTGTTTAGCCTGTTTCATATAGGGTGTAGTCTCTGGGTTACATATGTTTCTCTCCAGCATGTCCAGGTATAGGTCTGTAGAGCAGGTAATTCTGGTGCTACATGTTTTGTGGATAAGAAAGAGGTACACAGTGGAGTCTGATACCTCCCTGTTTGGCAGGTATACACCACCTCTCCAAAGCATGTAGGAGACAGACTACATGGATAGGGCCTTTACGTGGTCTGCATAGGACATATTATGTACACCATATAGTGCATTACTGAGGAACCTCTGTGGATGTTACAGCTGTCGGATATGCTTGGCTAGTTACATACCAAATGTGGCATTGCACTAAGGATAGGTCTGCTGCATGCCAATTATAGTGGAACAATGGCTTCCTTGGTTTGCATGCTATACCTTTGTTTATAGGCTGCCCAGCATAGAAAGATGTCCACAATATTACAGACATGTGACACTCAAATGGTAGATCAATATCTGTGTCCATAAGTCACTGAATACTTGGTCAACTATTCAAGGTGTGCTGGCAATACGGTTGTTACTAGGGGTGAATGACTTCCAGAAGGATAGTATTGGCTGTTTGGTATTTAGTGTTAGCCCATGGCTCTGATGACAACTGTATTTCTGTGTCAGTCCCTCCCGAAGAACATTCGTGTCACATAATACAGTACACACCTTGTTCAGTTGTTGATGTATGTGTGTTGAAATACAGCAGACAAAGGGGGCTGTAGTGAATGTGGGTGTTGTTGCTGCCATAAATACAAACATAAGACTCGACAATATATTTACGTATTTATACACAATGCCATACATTTTCACATAGTTTCCTCACATGCTGTAATAGGGAGATATGGTATGATTCACCATCGTCCAGCTGTTTGCAGCAAGTACACAGGTTTGACTCATAGTCAAGTGTGTTTTACATGAAATTGTGGTTTGCTATCAAATGTGGTATCATTTACACATGACGTGAGAGAAGACTGTCAAAACTCTGACCTTCAGATCCCAACAGCCCACCAGGTGCAACACATATTATTCTACTCACTTCCACATATTTTTAAGTGAATTATCAAAAGTTGAGCCCTTCCTTTTGGTCCTTGGTCCAACATTATAAGAGTCATAGTGCAGCTTTATTCTCCCTGATCTGGGAATGTAGGGCAATACAGACAGACACACACACACACACACACACACACACACACACACACACACACACACACACACACACATATACATATATTTCTATATAAATATAATAATATACCTATATATAAATTTTTAAACAAAATTGTGTGAGGAGCAATGGATTTGCACTCTGCTTAACTAACTGTATGGGCATGCGCAGTGGCATTTTTGTCTTGTTTGCACATTGCTAAGCAACTCACAAATGGGTGGCCCATTGCTTACAAAAGAGCCTTACTGTTCCATAAATTGACCCCAGTCCACAGCTAGCTGTACTCCAGGCCGGGATTATGATATGATTACAAAAACCCAAAGTTGGATCTACCTATATACTCAGGTCCAGAATTCAAACTACAGTTTCAATCATTGTTTGCTGTATGTAATATTCAGCTTTCTATTTATGTCTTCCAAATCTCATACCATTAATTTGTGATACATTTAACATAATATTATACTCTGTGACCAAATGGTCAATTTAGTTAAGCTATTTAGCAGACATGCCCCATCTGCAACACATGTAATCAGTATACCCAATTTCAAGTAATCTGCCTATAGACTGTAGAACAACTCAAATGAAATGGATAGATCTAAAGAGAAATCTGAAAAAGTTTGGGTCTAGGACAGAGCCCTGTGGGACACCCTGGCTGTAACCAATTATTCCACTTGTCCAATTGCTGTATGCTACTTGTCATCTCCTATATGTAAGCCATCCAGCTATGCAATTTATCAAGAGTGCATAAATACCTAGTTGTTCTAGTTTATTGATTATTGTTTTGTGTCATATCTCTATAAATTATATCACAGCAAAATGTTTCAGTCATTGCTGTTATTATATTGTAAATCTAGTTTCAGCATATGCATGCTGATGTATGGTTTCAGGTCTCAACCTTTACAATTCTGATACTGACTAATCTAGTATTACATATCTCTTTTTAAATAGGTCGTGGATATGCGGCGCAGATGCAAATGTGTCAGTGATATGTGCAATAGGTTAATACTAGTATAGCACACACATAGTCACAGTTTGTAAAACAATACATATTACTCCTTAACATGTCAAATACTTGGACATCATGGGATTAAAACCCTACACATCATCACACAAGCTATCTGTCATAGTTCTTTGAGCCACAGAGGCTGCTTTATGGACAGGGGATCATTCATCACACCATCACCTACATAAATATATACTTTGGCATTCTCAGTTAACTAACATACAATATCCAAGTTCAAATTGTAAATCACTGTTCTGATGCTATGTGACATAATAATTGTGTGAAATGCTCATATAGCACAGATGATTTATTGTTATGGCATTTACAAGGGGGCATTGCTATTTTGAAGGGTGCAGGAACAAAAGCTCATGTTCTTCTAGGACACACACTAGTTTGTCTATCATTTGACCTCTAACATGTCCCTTGAATGAAGTATCAGTAACCTGTTGCAGTAAGACTGCATGAATATTCCATGTATGAGGCCTACCAACTACAAATGGTGACATGTCAGTGGAATGGATGTCTGTAGTTCCATGTGGCTGTAATTTCTGTCCAAATAGCCCAGTATAGTTGCTTGTGCAATTTACCAGGTCCATAGCTACAATGACATAACATAACAATCCACTAGACTACTGTCTAGGGTATGGACTTACTTTGCAAGTGCAGCAGTTAATACAACTGTAGTTCAAGGCTGACTGTCTGATGTGAGTAGCACACAGCCAATACATGGATATGTAGAGGATGTCTGATTTGGCTGGCATCAATTTTCATATCTGAATGTGAGTAGGAGTAAGGTGTTAGTCCCTGGGTCCCAAGGTTGGCAGTGAATGTGCTAAGCACTGTCTCTTAGCCAAAGCCAGGGCATACTGAGCATGCCTAAATCTGCATACAGGGACATCAGCAGGGGATTTCTCCTCCAAGTCCTCCTATGACCGTGGCTGTGGTGGCCTAGGCACTGGGGGAGGGGACTGTGTATCAGTTCCCTTTGCTGATCCTGCTGCAGCTGTTTCCACAAGATCAGACTGCATAACAGCACATACTGTGAATATCTGTGCACATGTGGCTGGAGTATACTGCAGGGCTTCACGAGATATATGGAGGCACTGGAACCATGACTTCAGAAGCCCAAAAACGTGCTCTATTATGTTTCTAGTTTGTGCATGTACATTATTTCATGGGTGCATGTTACAGCATTCTTTAGTGAGTGTGTGCGCATTTCTGACGGGTGACATCATCCACAGTTCCAGGGCATAGCCAGCATCCCCAATAAATGGCCCTGTGAGATGTCACCCCTAGTAAACATCTGGTACAGCTGTGATGTGTGCCTGATATAGGAGTTGTGATAACTGCCAGGGCTTCCAGCACACACATTCAAGATAATGCCCTGGGCATTGCACACAACTTGGCAGTTGATGGAGTGGTATCCCTTGCAGTTAACATAGATTCTACCCTGTTCACCAGGTGGCACCTTAATGTGTACATGAGTACAATCTGTGACACCCAGTACTTCAGGTTATTGTGCTACATGGCAGAAGTGTTGCCTATTGTTGGCCCTCACCTAGGGTTCTAAGTGAAAAAAATATGTACTCACTGGCATGTTGGAGCATAGCATCCAGGAATTGATGGAGTATCCTGGATGCAGATGCTTGTGACATCCCCATCATGTCCCCATTTGGTCTTTGAAAGGTACCTGTAGTTAGTATACAAAGGGCTACCAATACCTTAGTTTCCACTGGGATGGGCTCCTCTCTGTTAACTCTGGATCTGAGTTGCAGGTGGTAGAGCTCAGTGAATTCTTGTAATATGTCCCTGTCCACCCTGTAGCATTCTACAATCTCCAGCTCATGTAGCTCCTGGAAGGTTACCTTGGGCCTGAGCACTCTTCTTTTTCTCGGCCTAGGCCTGTTGTCAGCAATCCCAGCAGCACTGACCTCAGCAGGTAGCACAAACAGATGTAGGAAAGCTGGAGCAGCCCTAGCATTATGTCAGTTAAAATGTTCAAGTCTCTAGTCCAAAGGTTCAGAGTACTGATGGAAAATCAGAATGTAGGGTGGGGTGTATACACAGTTCTGCTGTAGGTCCACCATGTGGGACTGGCTAATTATGATGCGTTTCAACCACCTAGGATGTAATTGAGCTGATTTAAAGTCCCTATTTTAGTGAACAGTGCAGCTCTGAGCTCAGCATTGCGCAGCATAGCTTATACAAACATGTATGATTAATTGAATATATCCAGTTTTCCTTGACAAATGCTTATGTCATCACTGTCACATGGGTGGTCTACTTGTGCAAACCTGCTAAGCTATGCAGCGCACCAAGCAAACATGCACATCTAACACTGAAAAATCCTAAAAGTAACACAGTGGGAATATCAAAACCGTGTAGGAGCCAACATGAATAGGATATGTGGACACAGTTGCTACTTTCAATGATTCAACAAAGGGACCTCATTTGCATACATATTTATGCTGACAGCCTGGAAACTACACAGTTCTTAGCAGTGTAAGCTGGGTAACAGCAGAAATGCACCATTGTACAGACCCAATGCAGGGTCTTGCAATACATTTGGTTAAAGTACATTATATATGTTATTTTTAGAATTTTTTTTTCTGTTAAGCATGTTTGCACAATGAGAAGCGTAGTGCAAACATGCCAATATTATTAAAAAAAATATTATTAATTTTAAATATTCCCTTACTCTCATAAACATCCCCAATTTATGTTTTGCACATGTATGTATGTATGTATGCATGTATGTATGTAATCTACTATTTTCAGGGGAGTTATGTCCATATTTGTGGACTTTTACATCCCCTTCTGTTCATGTAGACTCCTGTACAAGAAAAATGTCTGCATGCACTACGACCACGTACATGGATTCTACATTGATGCCTTTTGGCTCGTTAGATCGATTCACCTGCCTCATTTGTATAATATTCACTTGTTTAACCAGAAATTTGCATTGCATGCATGTTTCCCTGTTTACTTGTGCTTGCGGGCCAATAAGCGATGTTTACTGAAACTAGAATTGTTTGCTCTTGTGTACGCATGGCAGTGTGATGAGTACATGAAAAAAATCATGTAGGCTTTACTGAATCCCCCCAAATTCTCCTATTATTACTAATTACTATTATTTATTAATTACTAATTAATTACAGGATGCTTGGCTACACTGTCAAACCAAGTAGTTGCTATAAATATGTTGCTTGTACAGAGCAAGTCATTAGTTTTATAATACATTCTGCTTGAGGATATTAGGTGAAATATGCATACTGTCATCTTTGACATGGAAGTGGGACTGAGGATATCAGCTTGACATGGGATATTTAAATTGAGTGGAAACATTTTAATGAGACCAGGTGAGTATTAGTAATTCTCTGTATTCGATAGCACACATTGGAAGTAATGTTTACTCAATCTTTCCCTGTACTATATTGCACTGCATTCAAATTAATTGCTTACTCCTGTTCCAGTATACTCTTCCTCAGACATTATACAGAATTCCCTCTGGTGGGAATTCATGGATCATGTGCTACTGTGGAAGACCTTTCTGTAGTATACATTGTAGCAAGAACTTGCTGTCATCAATTATTGAACGGTCAAAGGTTTTGCAGATTGTCTTGGAGACATAAATTAGCTTATACAGTGGTTATCCTGACTACTAGAAACCCTGCTTGCAATGAATGATGGCTTAATAATTCTGCATACCTTTTTGCAAAGTTTCCCAGTGACATAGACTGTAGATTTTTATACCAAGAAATGCAAAATAGTGCTTCATCAGGAGCTTTGATTAGCTTAATCTAAATGCAGCTGCAATAAAGCTGCAAAAGAGGTTTGTTCAACTGATAATAATAAAGGAAAAATGAAAACTGGAGTCAAGGCTGGAAAGGTGACCCAATGGTCAATAAAACTAAAGTTTGGAATGTTGATCTAATGGCCAGTAACAATCATACTATCTGCCCATTGTCTGTATCTCAGCAGTCATTTATGCCTTTTTCCCCTGAACCATTAGAAAGTGAAAAACCCTGCCAGAGAGGGCTTAATGTACTTAGCTGTATGATAGCAACATTCTTTAAATAATTTCTAGCACAAATGTGATATTTTATTACTAAGGTTTTAATCAAATTTGGAAGCCAGATATTGGTTCAAGGAAAACATCAACAGCAGCTCGGTGGATAGCACCTCTAAAGTGCCCTTGGTTAAACAATGCTCCTCCAGCCTGCCTGCCTCAACATTTTGTAGCTTCTAAAATGCAGCATGACTGCTGCTACGGACATAAGATTTTCCTCTATAAGAAACCTTGTAATTGTTATCACCACAACAGATGTTTGGGTGCATGAATGGTATTTTATATGATACAATGACTGTGAGTTGTTCTTCTTGGGGGTGGGGGGGTGGGGGGGCTATAATTTAGAGGTTTGAAGAAGCTGGAAATAGATGAATTTTTATTTTACATTGAGGATGTCCCAGTATTAGAGCAAAATTCTCACATTCTACATCATCCTCTAACAAGTAATATTTGCTGCACCTCCAGTCCAACACTGATTCAACAGAAATTAGGCATGTTATGTGTGCACTCTGTTGTTAGCATATGATTACTCTTATTATCTTCTCTTCCCACAGAACAAATATAACAGCTAGTCTTGTACCATCCCATGATAGAAGTTCTGAGACTGCTATCATTTTATTCTATGCATAATTTACATCTGCAGAGCTTGAAAACAATGTGAGTGCTCACTATTTCATAATGCAGATACAGATGCCATACTGTGAAATATCTATTATCACTAAATCTCATTCTGTGACCTGAAGCAGCATTTGGGTTCGACTTGATTACCCCTGTAGACACACTAGAGCATTTCTACTTTCTCTTCCATTAAACATTGTCTGGCCTCATATGTGTTGTATCCTTTCCATAGTTTACATGCTACAGTATTTTATTGCCTCCTGCAGCTGAGCTACAAGGACTATGGCCTTCTCTTTCATGCATTGCACTGATCAATACCTCTCTTTCTTGAACATATTTGGGATGTGGAGGACCTTGCTGTATACTTGTTTTTCCTCAAAATAGCTAATACTACTTAGTTGTTCTGTCTTTGGACAGGAATTCAGAATGTCAGGCACAGATGTCACAAATGCCCCTCCCCTTGTCATCATCATAGCAAAATATGTTTTCTACTTTTCTACATCTTCTTGCATTGCAATGTTATGTATTTGACTTATTCTCTGAGCACCATGGCAGATTCCTTCTGCGATTTTTCAAAGTTTCTGTCAGTCACAGTTCTATTAGTTTTTTTTGGGGGGGTGTACATGCATATGTGTGAATCGAGACATGCCTGAATTCTGTTCAGGAACATTCAAACATCTTTTACAGAACATTGTAACTGATATGACAGATGTGCCCTGGTTCCTTTGGAGCAATCTATTTTAACTGTCGTTTTCACTCAGTGTATTCACATGGGAGGAAATATTTTTGGAGTTTCTTTACTTCCATCATATGAACTTTTGAAAAACCTTTCTTAGAACATTATAACCAATTTGATAAGCACACAGTGTTTCTGCTTTATATATTTTGTGAGGTGCCTTGATGTCTTTAGACTCTCACTAGAATTTTTTTTTAAATTGTTTTGCATATCACTAAATCTATATGACATTCAAAACTCTGATTACTTTTCTTACAAAGAATAGTAAACTGCCATTATTACTAGCCTACTGCAGTTGTTGGGCACATTTTGTCTATTTTAGGCCCTTTCCAGAAATCATTTGTGGCTTCCTACAGTTAATGCTATAATGCACACAATGCTTTTCTCCAAAATTATTACATTATTATGTTTTTATCATTGTGTCCTTCATGGGGGGCATGCTAAAACGTCTTCTTTCTCTCATGGGATTTCACACACACACATACACACACGCGTAAATATGCACACACATGCACTCATTTATTTTCTCGGTATCATTTTATCTATTTATGCGCTCCTCGCAGTCGAGTGGCGTTCGAAAGACATGCATAGAATGGGCCTGCCTTCGTTGAAGGTTGGGCGTCGAGCTGGCACCTCGGCACCCGTAAAAAATCTACTGCCAATCATTAGCAGACCGGAGTTCCGCTGTGGCGACCCCTAACCGGGAAAAGCTGAAAGAAGAACAAACAACAATTTTATCTATTTATGTATTCTAGGCTACACTTGTAGGGATATAGTGGGTCCCATGCTGCTATCATTGGATGCATTTTCTAAGTCAAGATGGCTTTCCCAGATTGTTATACAGATATTTGTAAAAGGCATTGTATTACACACTTCCATAACTTTTGTCTTATGACTCTGTTTCACTTTCAGACAAATGTTTTATAAGTTATAAATCATCCTTCCCAATGGTGATATACAGACAATTATACCAATCTACCCTTTACTTTTTTTTTTGGAGATTTTGGTTTCACTTAAACAGTATGATTTAGCTTTTCTGCATATCTTTCTTTTTCTTCCCAATACCGACAGAAAGGCAGCAACTCATACAGCACTCGCACAGTACCAATGCATATGTCATCCTCAGTTTTAAAATTAAAAAAAAAAAAACATCTGCACAACTACTCTGCTTCTTGCTCTTTCATTAAACCTGTATTCAGATGAGACTGTCTCATGTATTTTCCAGAACGCCTGTATCACCTAGCACCTATGAGACCCACCACATGTCTTTAAGAGAAATAGCTCTGGAAATCAATCATCAGATCTATAACAAAAGTAAACTCTTCCTCAATCAAAATAAGGTTTTCAGCTTATTTTGTTTACTGTTCTCTGTACTGTCATTTGCTTTGAAAGTACTATACTTAATTACCCATATTTAGTTTGACTTTATCACAAGTTTATCTTACATTAAGATGTTTTCCTCTAAGACCATCCCTTTGAACCATCCAAGTCCTACCTTTTTAGACACTGGTAGAACTGACCTTTTCTACCTTTAAGTTGAGGATAAATTTTTGCTGCTGCTATACTGCAAACTAGTACTAATATGTGCCTATAAAATGTGTTGCCAGTGCAACACAGCTCATAAGGCCATAACTTAGTGTTCAGTCACATGACATCCAAAAATTAAATGAAATAACAGCAGGCCAGAACTTTAACTGTGCTTTTTATATAATATTTTCTATGACTAATTTTCTTGACTTCCCTAGGCCTATACACCAAAGATCTAATTCATAATGAATACAGTCACAGATATCTCAAATGCCGCTCTTTTTTAACCGGGTAGGAGGACTGGTCCATTGGCCCATTTCACAAATGACCTGGGTTCCAGCTAACAGACATACATGAAATGTTTTTATACAGATGGCAAATAATATTTTAAATACATCTGACATTAGTTTCAGTATGAAGGTTGTTCACTGTGGCAAAAGAGCTCACTGGGTACCACATCAGTATCATTATTATCACAATATTAACATTATCAAGCAGCCTGGTCAAGTTGTTGTACATCTGAAAGGATTTAATCCATGGAGTTAATAAGCCAAATTGTGTTTAAATATTCAATGGAAGAGCAAGCACTTCTTGAGTCCTTCAGGACATCTGACATTTTACTGTAAATTGGAATTCATGCTGCAACTTCTTATGTCATTAGGTAAGTGTTTCCTGGCACCTGGGGCCATTTTGAGAATGTCCTGTTCCCAATTAGAAGGTCAAAAGTTGAACTTATTTGAGAATAAGTATCCAGATTGCTTGTTCTCATGAAGTAGGTTGTAATTCTAATGCTCAAGTTGGATGCTAGGCCAGACAACAAATTATGTGTAACAACTGGCACATTAATTAATTTTGAAATTGCTTGGCACTTGTCTGTTGTTCATAGCACAGTATTTTGGGATTTACTGGCACATTAATTAATATTGAAATTGCTTGACTCTGTGTGTTGTTCATAGCACATTATTTTGAGATTGGGTGATGAGTCTGTAAATGTTTTTAACCACGACTTGAAGATTTACTTGTATTTTCCAAGGAACTGATTGTATTATTGAGTGGCACATAACTCCAGTTCATGGATAAACACATTTCCGCTAATAGGTGTATCACCTTCATAAGTCACGAGACTAGTAAGCCTCTAAGGTGCATTCAGCTTTGAAGACACAAGCATGGGTGATTACTTCTGCATGATAATGGATGTCACAATGTAGGCCATATCATCACAAAGTAGTTTTGCCTTTGAACGTGTTAGATGACTTAAGCTTATAGGCTCCTAACTGAGATATTAATGATGTTTTGCCAGTTTATGGATACTACTAAACATTACAACTGCAGTTATAGTGTTGTTTATAGACAGCCTTTTATTCTTCATCCAATTCCAAATGAGCTGGAAATCAACCTAGGACAGCTTCCCAAGTCATGATGTGCAGTGGTAGATCTGAGGAGTATGTCATCTCTGTACATTGTACAATTCGAAGCAGGAAGGTCAGATGAGAGACAACTTAACATGGTTTGAAAAGAACAACAGTGTGGCATTTACACTTAGAATGTTCTGCGTAAGACTAACTGCTCCCTTGAGCATAAGTGAAGCTCTTTTAAAAAGGTAGTTGTGAACTAACTCCATGTTCCATTCCATTTTACTAGAAGTCATCATAATGCACAGCTTTGAATGCTTTCTTCAGACTGATGACAAAATCACTTGAGTAGTGTCCTTTTCCAAAACAGAGGACTTGGTCAGTGCCAATGTTTATAGCAGTTACTATGCTGCAACATAGCCTAAATCAGAAAAGTTTTAGGCAATTGCTGTTTATAGAGTATTTTTCAAAAATGTACTCAGGGTATAAAAGCTTGTGATGGGCTGTTGATTTGGGGTAATGGAGTGGAAATTTACTGTAGCTAAGGGTGTGAATACAGCATGTTTTTTTTTTTACAAAAAATTATACCTGAGGTCATTGCAAGATTAAAAATATGGGGAATTCATCTACTAAAATGGGAGCTAGCTGATTTTAGGAATTTATGTTCTGGAATGTGGAACTGAGAGGTTTTAGAGTATAAATTCGTTGTAGTATTTTATCTGCTTTGTGTTTAATAGCACTGAAATGAAATGCTGGAGTATCCGTACAGTGAAACAATAAGTCAGAAAGGTACATTAGGGGCCTTTGCTGAAGGTACAAGCAGAAATAGCTGGCCTAGCTATGTCTAGAATTTAATGTACTATATCCTTGTGATACTTTTGAAGTTTTCTTTGATGTCCTCAGATAATCTGTGGCTAATTTTAAGAGGTTCCCAAAAGTTTGTGAGGTCCGACTTTCATGACTTGCTGATTCTTGATATATACATAGCTCCAGTAAAAGTGATTACTATCCATTTGGCTGTTCTCACTTATAGGTATGGGTCATGTTTATGGGTACCTTAGGGCTGCCCTTTATATTAGGGTGCATAAACTGTATTGGCATAGCACTGTCACCCATGAAAATATTCCTTTGTATATTTTTCAGTAATGACACTCCAACATAGACAAAGCCTGGGAGTGAAGCTAGAAGGAGTAAGGTAGAGGAACACCACTACATTGGGTAGCCAACAAAAGTAGTAGAATAATTTGTTATGCATTTATGTTATGGTGATGGGCATGCATAAGTATGGATGTGGTGGCAGAAACATGTGAGACAATGGATAAATGCAAGTCTGTGGAGGAGAGGAATGTGGGATAAGGATTCAAAGCAAACAAATTTTACTTCCATGGTTTTTAGTTGCTGAGCAAATTCAAAGATGTTTATTGCAAGCATACAGCACAGTATATTAACCACCAGAAGAAAATGCATTCTAATATTAAAGTAATTAAAACAAGATAAACAAAGAGAAAGAAAAAGGAAGCAAAATGATGGGAAAATATATTTGAAAGATGAAGGGAAAGAGTAAAGGGTGAAGAATTAAAGTGAAGGCTAACCATATGAAATATGTAACAATTAAGGTGCATATCATAGACTAACTCCTTTACATAAAAGTAGGGGAATTTTCCTTGCTGTCTGGTCAAAATTTCCATAGTCAAAATGAATATCACCTAAAAGAGGCCATAGGTCTACTAGGGCTATCCTGGACAACAACGCATGAAAAATTCCATGGCCTAGAATAACTGGCAAAGTAGAACAGAACCATTTAGTTTGATAAGTTTACCACTGAAAGTAGTAAGCATTATTTAAATGATAATTATGCAAATCTCTGACTCTGAAATATGATTACAAATGATAAAACTAGAATGTGCAGAAAAAAAAATCAGAGCACTCAGAATAATCTTTGAGAAAAGTCCTGATCATTTACACTTTCTGAGCTGCGTCTGACACAACATCAGCTATAACTCAAATTGCCATTATTAGCCTACAGGCTGCTGTCATCTAGCAATGACTAAAGTCAGTGATACTCCGTAGGCATTTTAAAGAGTGCCTTAAAGTCATTCCCAGATGTCACATGTATGAGTTCCTAAATATTAAAAGGACAAATGTCATCTGTTGCTGAATCTGCAATCTGCAAATGTCTGTCTCGTAAGCTGTTCTGCAGCCTGGCCTCCACTCATGAAAATGGTTCTTCTTTTTGACCTCATTAAAGAACAGTGCAGTGCTTCAAGCCAGCTGCTGTCAGCAGAGAATTGTGAAATCTTCTCTGAAGCTTTTAAAAGTGTATCTGTACTACAACTATTACTTCTGAGATACACACACACACACACACACACACACACACACACACACACACACACACACACACACACACACACACTTACATTACATCCATACTTAACAGTCCTGTTAGTGCTTCAGATTAGATAATTAAACATTTACTTACTTCATTTCAGTAAGATGATGGATGCACCTGCTTCATATCAGCATAGAAAAGGCATCCATTTTACTGTTGATTGGATTTACTTGGTTCTTATGAAATTATTCAGTTCCATCTAAAAGACTACAAATACACATAATGAAGTTCTTTATATCTGACAACTTAATTATGAACACCGAATGTATTCTTGTGACTTAAGTAATACTACAAAGTCAAATGAAAATGACAAACACAACAAAATAAATCTGATATAGTTGATCACATGGCTCAGAAGCCAGGAAGAAATCATCAATTAAATAAAATTGTGTATGAAGTCAATAAATGTAGTAACCATCAAACACCTTCAAAGTATACCAACACACCTACTATAAATATCATATTCTGCATACTGAAGAAATGCTAATATCACTCGTACTGCCTTTTTGGAGCATTTCAGCAGATTTCTTTTTACAAGTAACCTCTTCTACCAAAAGACTGCTTCCTTATTACTACTGAATGCGTAAACATAGATTGTGTGCACATGTAACACTTGGTCACATAATCTTTTCATTCTCCCACTTGTTGAATGACTGGGAATCCTTGTATAAACCCACCCTCATTGTTACATTGCCTTATGTTTAATGACAGTATCTCTACTTTTCCTCATCATTTCAAAATCAGAGTTTCTTCAGGAAGTCTGCTGTTTACAGTAGTCATTCTCTATGTGCAGTGACACACCATGCTACTGTCCCAGGGTCCTGAATCTTCTATCTTTCTGTCATCTTTTAAGTCTAACAATGTTTTTGTTGTGTGTTTACAAGAAGTGTACATTCACAGCAAGCCAGTAATACATAAACATAAAATGTTAACTACTATGCAATGTGTCTTTATTCACACACAGACATCTGCCTCATGAGTGGTCTACTAGCTAGTAAAACTATATTGTTCTATACTGCACCTCCTCCCTTCCCCTTTGCATTTTTACCTATGAAGAGAGAACAATACACACACACACACACACACACACACACACACACACACACACAGACACACACACACACACACACACACACACACACACACACACACACACACACACACACACACACACACACACACACACACACACAAATATGCTGGCACATGTGCATATACACATGCATATCTACAAGCAAATACATATATATAATATATGTATATGTATATGTAGGGTCTATATCATTTCATTGAAAACTCATTTTATTGAAGCTTAATTCATTGACACATATTCACTGAAAGCTCACTTCACTGAAAATCCAATTCACTGAAAGCTCACTTCACTGAAAACCCATTTCACTGAAACTCATTTCGTTGAAAGGTATATATGGCCTATTCCCCACTGTTGTGCAGTCCTGGAGTTAGTATATAAAGTAAGGGGGGATAAATTGGTTATATGTCGTTTTCTGGAAGAATTCTTTCATTACACTTGTAAGTATCCATCTATATGCTTTAAAATATTTACAATATGTGGGGGGCTACACCCCCACCCCACCCCTTACATGTAAACATATACATACACGTAAATCAACATGTACACATATATATATATATATATATATATATATATATATATATATATAGATATTTGTGCTTGTATGTTTGTGTACACACACACACACACACACACACACACACACACACACATATATATATATATATATATATATATATAAAATTTATATTTTATATATAATATATATATATATATATGTTTGTGTGTGCATGTGTCTATATATATATATATATATATATATATATATATATATATATATATATATATATATATATATATATATATATATATATATGGGTCTACTTCACTTCACTGACACGCCACAAAGCCGACACCCAAAAAACCGAGACCAAAAGAACGAAAACACACAATACCAACAACTCACAAAACCGAACACCATAACACCGACACCCAAAACATCGACACACAAAACGCAAACTACACATTACATACAACTATATATGCACTAACCTTAACCCAAACCCTAACCCTAAGGTCCAACCCTACCGCACACTTACCCTATCCACACCCTAACCCTAACTCACTTAACACGCCCCTAAAACTACAGTCTATCACTATCACACACTTACCTTACCCGCACCCTAACCCTAAGTCCGACACTACTGCACACTCACCTTTCCCGCACCCTAACCCTAAATCCCTCACTATCGCACACTTACCTGTCCGCTCCCTAACACTAAATCCCTCACTATCGCACACTTACCGAGTCACGCTCACACGTTGCCCATGTCGGTGTTTCGGCTGTCAGGATTTCACCTTGTCGATCATCTGCGTCATCGGTCTTTTGGTCTCGGTGTTTTGGGTGTCGGCTTTGTGGCGTGTTGGTGAAGTGAAGTAGACCCATATATATATATATATATATATATATATATATATATATATATATATATATATATTTTTTTTTTTTTTTTTTTTCCACTAGGAAGTGGAATATGTACCTTACCTGGGGAGCAACTTCTAAGAATCCTGCTTAGGCAATAAATCTGACGAGATAAAAAAATGGTACAAAATGAAAATGAAATTTCCCAGAATCAAGATGTTCAAGATGAATTTTATTACAGACACGAGTAAAAACTTTCGCTCTTAGGTTTCTTCAGACATAAAACATTCAGTATAAATTGCATTTAAATACATAATTAAAACGCATGATCAAAATAAATTAGTATCACATAACATATCTCAATTAAATTCTTAAGGTTACAGAACATTAACTAACCTTTTTCTGAAGTTCTTTTAAAACAGGTTTAACACTAATAGCTCCATTCAAACCTGGAGCCATATGTGCCTTAAATGTAATTATCCATTTTGTCTCTTATTTCTTTGTATTATTAATCAAATCACCCCTTCTTATACAATCAGGGATTACTTGTAAAATTAGAAATGTAAAATTATGTGATACATTAGTTTCTGTAATATGTCTGTACAAAGCATTAGTTGATACATGCCTAATTATCTCAGATAGATGATCTCCTATATGGTGTTTAAGTTTACAATTCGTCTTTCTGACATAATAAGCTTCACAAAGTTGACACTTAACCATGTAAATGATATTTTTCATGTCACATTTATTTTTTACTTTTCCTGGAGATTTAGCATTGTGCAGTTAATATATATAATTTGAAGGGAGTGTGGGGGCCTTTCCACCCGGAAAATCACTTTGTTTTAATATAGCATGTTGTGAGGAGTAGAGATGGGTGTCAGCATTCATGTTTTGATGTTATTGGGCTGACATTAAGTGAATGGTTGGGAGGGTGGTTTACCTTATGTTGCGCATTCACTAGATTGATATCAGTTTGGTTGTCAGCATTTGCTTTAATGAAACAGATGACTGGCACGTGCACAAGACTGACAGTCTCTGGGCATGGCAGTATTCCCTTTGCCTGGGGAATGGCAGGTGGGTGGGCAAAAGGGGGATTGCCCCCCCAGAAAAACACTTGCATTTGGTTTTTGGTACTCAACTGTTAATCCTATATTGAGTGAGCAGTGTCAATGTCCTGTTTTTTGACATTATTACAGAAGCCAATCTAATCTTGGTTCGATGTAGAATAGTACACACACACACACACACACACACACACACACACACACACACACACACACACACACACATATATATATATATATATATATATATATATTGTTTTTTATATAGATAGATATAGATACATAGTTTGTAAGTCACACTTCTTTGAGTCAGCTACTCATCAAATTGAGACCATTGACAACAACCCAGTGACTTTGAAAATGGAGAACTAAATGGACTTGCTCCCCCTTGAAGGAACTATGGCAATGCTCACTTTCTTGTAGTGCTTTCAGAAGCATTGTTAAGTTTTCATTTTTGCAATGTTTATATATATATATATATATATATATATATATATATATATATATATATATATATATATATATATATATAAAACCAAAGTTAGTTACTTAATGATAAATGTTTCAACTTACTTTTAGTTACATGCATCACATAGCTGCAGTTGACATGACTGTATTTAATGTAGGCAGATCAGAGCTAGCCAGTACGACAGGTGCAAGGCAAACAAACATGTATACAACAAAAAAGAAGCCAGCACCTAGGACGAATGAAGAGAAATTTATTGGAACTAGACCGGTTTCAGCACATAGCTTTCATCAGTAGTAAAATTACTACTGATGAAAGCTATGTGCTGAAACCGGTCTAGTTCCAATAAATTTCTCTTCATTCATCCTAGGTGCTGGCTTCTTTTTTGTTGTATGACTGTATTTAAAAAAGCATTTAAGTCCATTTCTTGTCATCAATAAAGTCTCCTTCTTACATTGTATTCTACTGAATTGCAATCTTTTTCACCAGAGCCTATTTACTAAAACAAGAACCATAACGGTGATAATTTGAGTGCAATTATGGAGAAATATACACAAGCATGCATGTCTGTGAATCGATTAAGCACCTAAAATGATCAAATGGACAGCTATCACTATCCTCAGAGTTTATTGGCAAGTAAGGAAAGGAACTATATTTCAGGTCTTATTTCCATATCACATAGTCACATGTACACCACACACACACACACACACACACACACACACACACACACACACACACACACACACACACACACACACACACACACACACACACACACACACACACCTCTGGACTATTTGGATTCAGTAATCCATGTACTTTTTGGGATGTGACAGGACACCAGAGCAGTTGAAGAAAACCTAGGTGATGGCAGTAAGGCCATGCAGACTCTAAATGCAAGGCACCCCTTCTGATATTTGAACCAGATAATCTGTTGTGAAGTTACATTGCTTCCCACTGTGTCACAGTGCTAGGGAGCTATGTGTTAACTTCATAATTGCTGTTTTGCTGAATACTCATGGTTGGGGGGTGAGGTGGAGCTCGCCCCTGCAAAAAAAATGCTTTCAATGTGCAACAGAGACCATCAAAGTGTACTGTTGCTTGTAATAAAGTACACTTACATTTTGTAGTTTTGTACTGTTGCTGGTATTAAAGTACACTTACATTTTGTAGTTTTCGGAGTTGCATTATCAAGAGTCAAACTTTCAAAAGTAAGCCATCAAAATCTTACCTCTCCCCCTTTTTAAAGTCCACTTCTGGAAAGTGTAACCTCATTAGCTGAGGGTAGAATCTCACTCTGTGTCTCTTTTCTTTCTGAAACGATATGCCAGTTATCATCCCATGAGGATGCAATACCATGCCTCTTGTCAAAGCTTGGTCTTAGCCTTTCAGTCTTCCCGGTTGATAATTCTGTGTCATCATCCTTTCTGGAACGTGAAACTCTTCATTTATCCGAATTCCCAGTTCATACTGGTGTCTTATCATTATTTACCTAAACATCTGATCGAGCATGCCTCATGAAGTACTTCTGTTCTTGGCTAGTCTTTCAACCATGCAGTATAGTTCATATGTACAAGTCTGTTCTGTGTTCTCCCTTTGCTTATTGTGTGTTTCTTTAATGCTTAGTTTTCTTGTCATTGTTTCTAGACAACTTGCCTTAATTGTTCTGTATGTCTTCTCTGTGTACCTTGCCTCACCTTGCCAGTATTCATCCATTCTGTACTACATGGTCAGCACCTGCTAATCCATTATAAAGGCTATCAGTGATCTGACTTTCATATGTTGAAACTACCAATAACTGGCTTCATTTGATCCAGTCTAGAATGTAAATTTTATGTTTAAAAATAACATTGCTGGTTTGAAATGCATGACTGCATGTATGGTATTATGGTAAAAATAATATATATATATATATATATATATATATATATATATATATATATATATATATATATATATATATATATATATATATATATATATATATATATATATATATATATATATATATATATATATATATATATATATATATATATATATATATATATATTCTGGTCATAGTTGTTACCACTGGGGCTCATAACTTTTAAAGACTTTCCAAATATTTGCATAAATCTTTCAAACAGATAATTGTAGCCAGCTTGAAAAATGCAGATGCGAATTATCTGTTTCGTAAGTACATTATACCGCTGGTGTAAAAGATGACAAAGTGTCTTGGCGTCAAAAAGTCTACACATTGTACAAGGCATATTTACTAAGTTGAAGAAGGAATAATCAGAGAAATAGTTAGATTAAAAGCAATCCAATAAACTCATAAAGCATGTTTTAAGAAAAAATACCTCCTAGTTTGATCAAAACAAACCTTCAGAAGGTTTTTTCTGACTGAGGTGCTACCAGTGTCTGTTCTTATAACATTATCTTATATGGCTTTTTTTGCCAAGACACTAAGATGTTTGTATTCTTGTAACATGCTTTTTACTTTTTATAAATATTCCATTTTATTTGAACAGCAACAAATAAAGAAGAAGAAGATTTTGTCTCCACATTAAGTCATACAGTTTAAAGAAATATTAAGACACTTCAGCATTAGTAGCAATGCTCTAAAATGCATAAGCATATATCATTATAATCTTAGCTTAATTATTTTATCTTAAAGAAAGAGCTCAATCCATTCTGCTACTCTGTGTAGGAGTCATTGTACGACTGAGTCCAGTATGGCCATTTACTTGTATAGCTATATCTAGATAAATCAGTAAGCTCCAGCATTACCTTCTAGCAATATCCTGTAAAACACATTCAGATCTTCTGTTTTAATGGAACCAGTAGTTTTCCATTATCTTGTTATTGCTTTTGTGACATAATAGAAAATTAAACTTAGCCAATGGAAAATACCTGGATAAGGTATCAAGGACTAGAAGACTATTCTGCTGGGCCAAAATCTGTTTAACAAATTTTATAACCAATGCCTGAACTTGCCTTGTGTAGGACAGTGCAAAAATATATTGCATCTCTATATCAAAGTCACCGTCTTCACATCCCCATCAAATAGTTGGCACTCCTGGGTACATCACACTCAGCTTCCCCACAGTGTAAACATACATACTATGGTACCTCAAGACAAATATAGGAAATTTTCTTCATTGTTTGCTAACATATGAGTCTTATATTCCATTCTCCACTCCTGAGTTGATATAGAAGTCCCTGAAACCTTAGACCAAGTGGTTATTGCTCTTAATGTTAGAAAATATTAACTATGTATGTGCATAAATATTGCTAACAGTGCATTTAGGATTTTATTGTTTCAGATGAGAATCTTGCAGAGAAACCACTGAAGTGAAAAATAATTTCGCTGTATTGGATCCTTAGTCTTCATCAATAAAATTTGATAAATCTCTAAATACTAAATAGTCTCATTGTCAACATTGTAAATGATTTTAAGCCTGTTGCCAAAAAGTTATCTCAGGACCTTTACGGAAATTACACCATTACAGCAGGTTTGGCTGTTCTACAACCGAATGCAGTAAATGATGATACTCAACCTCCTTTTTCAAATGATACTCATTGGGTGCTTTCACTGATTTACTCCTGATGTTTGTAATGGCCTATGTATGGTTTCCAAAATTCCTTCTAAACTGACATCCATACTGCCGTGCTCCTTCTTCCAGAACAAGGCATTGATAGAGATCCCATTAAATATATAAAAGCTGTAGACTAGTAGTTTCTAAGAAACAACATATCCCAGAGTAGTCAGTCAAGACTGTGCTGCTCTCCAATAAAGCCCAAATTTGTATAATTATTTGAATAATTCCCTTAGTAACCCTTGACTGGATTACCTTTGCCCAGGCTACTCTGATCCTGGTACTAGAAATGATTGACCTAATCTCATTATCTTATTAAATAATTGAGACTGATGTCAATTGGAAGAGCTGAATACACACACACATACACACACACACACACACACACATATATATATATATATATATATATATATATATATATATATATATATATATATATATATACATATAATACCTAGGCAGTATAAACATTTGTAAAACAGAAACATGCTAGCCAAACTCCAGTGGGACCATTTCCCACCTACTGAATGAAGTATGGCATGTACTTAATGCCATTTCATATATACCCCAGAACATGTCTTGGGCTGAAGAGTCTAACAGAACCCTTAAGTGCAAAAAAGTTGTATATTCCAACAAAGATGAGAAGTTCACTCTTAATCTCTTTCTGATATACTGAATTTCCTGACTAAGTCTTAAGTTTTACAAATGTTAATCTTGTGACCATAAAGACTGACAAACCTTTCCAACAACTGAAACCAATGAATCAAATCTTCATCTGAGTCTATAAGGTAAACTAGACGGTCATCTGTAAAAAGTCTCCACTAGCCAGTAGCCCTTCAACCTGAAGTCATCATGGCTGCTGCCAGATGTTCAGTTTGTTTTGCAAACAGGAGAGGGGATACCAGACGCCCCGATCTATCTCCTGTCTAAAGAAAGAACTTCTCTGAGAGGTCAGCATTCACCTTCACATAGGCTGTAGGAGAATCATACATGTTATGAAGTAGCTGCATACATTTTACCAGGATCTCAGACTACAACAAAGTCCTAACTTAGTAGATCCAATTTCCACTTTACAAAGCTTTCTTAGTATCTCTCTCCCCGTGGTGGTCTGCTGCAGGTATGGTCAACACCTCACATCCTTTCCCACACCATTTTTACCAGCTACTAAACCACTAGCTGATAGTTTAAGCAATTACTTTGTCATTGTTTGAGCTCATCCTCAGCTGCAAGCCTCCTACCTAAATGGCCAAATTTGCCAAATCATACCCATTAATGCACTGCTGCACCTATTTTTGTGTTGTCACCAGAGAGGGTGATCCTGTTTTCTTTCCCTCAGACGTGTCTCACACAAATGCAGTGATACGTACAGGACCGAGAGCAAACAACTGTGGTTTAACGTTGATCACTTTCCTAACTACTGACATCAGCTCCCTCATTACAGCATTTTGTGTCTCTCCATTTCACAATAGAGTAAACCACTTCCTCAGTCTTAGATTTACACCAACCTCTCCAGTTTTACTTTCACCACCCACCCACGGACCAGGTAAAAGCCTTGTTGAACTGCAGGTATACTGTGATTACTAATACTCCCCTTTCATTGTTAGCTATCCCAGCTGTAATACTCATTCATATCCGAATGATTGTTTCTTCTGGCCACAGACTCATGCTGGTGGCTATCATTGTAACTGCCATTTTCTGGAAATGCTGCCAGCTTTCCCCTCGGAATTTTCTCCATGATTGTTCATGATATTGTTCTTGGATTTCAGCAAATACAATGTAGACGAGTTAGCTGCAGTAAACCACCAAGAACACTGTTACTAAATTCATAGAATAATAAGTCCGCAGTAGTAGAAACACTTGAGATAAAAGCTTTCAGGAAATGATAACTGAGGAAGGATGTTTCCTGAAAGCTTTGATCTTGTATAATAAATCAAGCGTTTCTACTACTGTGGACTTATTATTCTATGCATTGTTCTTGGGTTAACAGTCTATAGTTCCTCAGATTTCTTTTTTACTGTTCCTCCATCATTGAACAAGAGTACTGCAGCTGCTATCCTATAATCTCTTGTGTCACTTCTGCACTAACTAAAGATCTATTGATGAGTTCTATCACAGGGTCTGCCTGAACAATGGTCAGATTCTTAAGGACTCTGAACAGTACAACATCAGGTTTTTGTTCTTAATCATGTCTACAGACAGTCATTTACTTTCTCCCTCTCTACTATTGGCTGTCTGTCCTCTACATACTCTGAAATCCATATCCCTTTTCAAGTATGGTACCCTCCCTCATTCCTTTTATTCATTCATCAGTGATCTTCCTTCCATCTTTGCTTAGCCTTATCAGGTCTGTTGCTGCTATCCTCTTTAATTCTATACACCTAAAAGCCCTTGTTTACTTATTGATTCCTTTTGCTTATTTGCTTTCAGTCTTTGCCTTTGATGATTTTGAGATTGTGTTCCCCTTATGCTAGTCTTTCTACTCTGTGCCTCCTGTACTTCTTCACGGCATCCTTTCCACCTACTAAAGTCCATATTGCTAGCCTTATATTCTTATGCAGCCATATCTGCCTTATCTTCTTTTGGCCTTTTTTGCCTCTTTCACACAGTCTTGTCCACAGCTCTGAATTCTCCATCCTTGGCCAATTCCCATACCTTGTTTACTTAATCAATTTGTTCCCATTAGCCTGACATATCTTTGACTTTCGCCCTTTGCAGAGTGTAATCAGGTCTACTCATGCCTGTCAATTTCGTAATGCAAGAAATCTGGACAAAGATTAAAATAATGGGGAGACAAACATAAAAAAATAGGAACAAAATTTAAATATTGCTCTTAATATTTGTGTCAGCATGCATTTTCTGAATAATATAAAGTCTACAAGTCAAATGTGTGTCATTAGTTAATGACTTCAGTCCTCAGCAGAAAACACACATTTTGTGAGGAACAGACTAAAAATATGAGGCAAAAATCTGGACATTCTATGAAATTCTGGTCATTTGACAGGTATGGCTCCATTAAAATTCCAAACCATCAGTTTTGTCTTCATATACTTACCAGTAATCTATTCTACCTTAAAACATGCAATAATAGAATGAGAAAGATTCAGTTTATAATGCATGTATTCACAAAATGCACAGACATATTATGGAATATAAAAGTGTATTGCTACCAAATATCTATATTGTGCATTATAACACATTACTCACTCTAGAAAGCATTGATATATGCATTGTTACAAAGACCTGGTTCAAGACCAATGACAGCACTCCATCATTGCAGGGCTTCAATGTCTAACACATGCTCAAGCTCACTGCACTAGATGAAGGCACTAACAATAGCAGTCTTGACTTGTAAGTAATAAACCAAACCAGCTCCAGGACAACCTAGTGCTTTATTGGACCGAACACTCGAAGCAACAATAGACAAAAAACGATAAAAACAATTTAGTCTTTTGTTGCTTTGAGTGTTCGGTCCAATAAAGTACTAGGTTGTCCTGGAGCTGGTTTGGTTAATTACTTACAAGTCAAGATGTTTTATTTTATTTTATTGGTGGACTAACAATAGCAGTGTCTCCATATTCTGCAGAAAACAATTGACCTCCAAACTCTTTATAAAAAATAATATCTTGGAACTCCTCCACATCCAACTTAAGATTAACAAAACCCTTTATTATATAATAGCTAATTATTGGACCCTCTTTATGTCTCTCTCACCCCATACTTCCTAACTAACTAGTATGGAGTTCCTATACATTAAGCCTAACACCATTCGCCTAAGAGACTTTAACTACCTCTCCATTAACTGGAAGACTTACACTACCTTAAACATGCATTCCCCAAAATTTTGGAAGTTCATCACAACAAGGGACAATGCAATCCTGTTCTTAGTCTACAGCACTATGGAGCCACTTAGTTCCTCACCAACTGTCACTTTCTCCCTGGCAAAATCAGACCATAAATTAGTCACATTCACCATAAGATTGAAGCCACAAGCATTACCCTGTACCTTGGTATTCGGAGATTATGCAAAGGCTAATCATCTAAAAACTGAGTCATGACTTGACTAAATTCAAAATCCTCTTCCAAACATGATGACCCTATTGTTTATGTGGAATCCTTTAGGGCCAAGATGAAGAGAGCTGCATAAATGCATTCACCCCCCCAACTAAATAAAATGCCAAATTTAAGGGAAAAAAATTATGTGGTGGAAACCAAGTATAAATAGGGTCTATAATAAAAGAAAAATATAATCGCATGCAAAAATAAATTTCAATTCTCAAGGTGATAAAAATGTTCTTGCCAAACTTAACATGGAACTTTGACCAAGTCAACCAAATTCAAAAGTGAGATAAAAATAGCTACAAAGGCAAAGGATAAACACAAAGCCTTCTTTAACTATGTTGGAAACCTCAGAAACAATGCACAGTGATTAACACGGCTAATAATAAATTATATAATGTACTTGGATCCAGAAGATATAGCCAAAATTCTATTAGAGAAATTTAACTTAAACTTCAGCATCCCATTCTCCTATATTCTGAAATCACATGCCCACATCTACACCTCACCCCTCAAATCTCCAAAGAACAAGTCCTCAAGACACTATCCAAGGCCAAAGATGCTATTTTCATGGGGCTGGATAACACACTGGGCTGCCTACTTTTCAAGCCCACACAGGACTCATCAGACTCCCTACAGAGGCTATTTAATATCAGACTTCAAACTGGTTTCATCAAAGATAATTAGAGAACAGTAACAGTCATCCTCTTGCACAAGGATGGAGCAGCAACTGAACTGAATAATTATAGACTTGTGACCCTGACCAGTCTCATCTTTAAGGCTATGAAATGGATATTAATGAATAAGGACATAAGTAACCTGCAAGCTACTGACCCAAACCAGTTCAAATTCATCAAGGAGAGATCCCAGTTTCTACTTAACCTGATTGATTTCTTTATGAAGGTTGCCAATAAAATTGATGAGGGCATAATAGAACACATCACATATCTAGAGATCACAAAGGCATTTGACATAATATCAAATTCAGATATCATCAATAAAACATTCAAGTTATATGTAAACTTTTATGTAACTCTTTGGCTAACAAACTGGCTCACAAATAGAATGCAAGAAATTGGAGGGGAGTGGATCACCTCTACCTTCTCCAAAAGACCTATCACTAGAGGTGCACACTAAATTTCAGTCTTTTGGCCACTCCTCTTTGGCATTCACTTCTCAGAGATTAAAGCAAATGTTAAGGGTCTATGAATAACTTTGTTTTTAGATGACTGTAAACTTAGTTCCATCATAAACTCCACTGAGAATACTAGGATCTTCCAAGATGGCCTTTCCCAAACAAATAGCCATTATCAAAATCAATGACTAAAGCTAAATGCCAAGAAATGTATAATAGTATCCATTAGCATGAAGGATCACACTTGTAAATACCCATTGACTACACCACCAGAAAGTTGATCCAGTAGTCAGGGAGCTGGGAACCTATATCGACAATGAATTGTCCTTTGATCATCACATATCCACTGTTGTACAACCACAACACTTTCTCACTAAATAAGTCAAAGGCCAAAACCAAAAAAAATATGCATACCATCTCAAATCTTTGTCCAACTTCTCCAGTCTAATAAGAGGTGAGTTTTGCCTCACTTATAGAACTTCTGTTGACCCTGTCGTTTCAGACTTATTGCACATTCACATGTCCAGTGGTAACATAAACACCTGATCAAATGATCTTAATCACTTTTGCAACACGAAGAAGACATCTTGGAGGGAGAGATATGTATTACAGAGAATATTGTTCCTATGAAATTGTCTTCCATTCTACATAAAGCAAAGTAATTAATTTACTCAATTCAAACTTAATTTGTATGATGTGATGGGAAACCATAAATTTAACTGTGTCCCTTTTAGATAGGAGAGAAAGTAATATCCCATCATATTCTTGTTCTGCCCAAAATGTACTATTCATACACAAAATATGAAGGCTAATAAACTACCATGGGAATGCAAGTCTAGACTTTTAATGATTCTCACAGATCAATAGAATAGTAAGTACTTGTGAACCAACATATATATATATATATATATATATGGTTCCCTATTAGAATCCTGAAACACTATAAGCCTGAAAGTCAAAATCCTGAAAACTAATGACTGAAAATGCAAAATCTCGAAAATGCAAAATCCTGAAAGTCAAAATCCTGAAAACACAAATAATGCTAATATGTCACTATAAAGACACTAATATCTACCAACTGACCCTGACCCTAACCCTAACCCTAAGGTCCGTCACTATCGCACACTCACCTGACCCGCGCCCTAACCCTAACTCACTTAAACCGCCCCTAACCCCAATGTTTGTCACTATTGCATACATGCCTAACCTGCGCCCTAACCCTAACTCACTTATACCGCCCCTAACCCTAACATAAAACCAACTGCACACTTACCTGGACCCAACGCATGACCTAACACCACAGGGCTAACAATAGCAAAGCCACAATGACGTCAGTATGTCCATTTTGTGTTTTCAGGATTTTGACTTTCAGGATTTTGCATTTTCGAGATTTTGCATTTTCAGTCATTAGTTTTCAGGATTTTGACTTTCAGGCTTATAGTGTTTCAGGATTCTAATAGGGAACCATATATATATATAGAGAGAGAGAGAGGGAGAGAGAGAGAGAGTTATGGGTGCACTGTGGTTCACTGACATGTACACTGAGCTTTTACTGTCATAATGCTCACTGAAAGTAGATGACTGTAATGATTTGTTAGAATGATGCACACGTCTGCTATTTGTCAGGGTTACGCACATGAGCATATGGGTATTTCTTAGATGAATATTTCAGGAATGTGGTATTCATATCTTGTCTAATCTCACATATACTTACCTTAGGTTTTATTTTTTTCAGGTTATGTCTACTGTGTTATGCGTTTCGGTTCTCTTTTTGTACATTTGAATTTCTCACTCGATATGATCTGTACCACATCTTCCAAATATATTACATATTCAGCTCTGCCACATGAAGTTTTATTTTTGCAGTGATTTAATCCACATTTTTAGTAAAAGGTCATTTGTCTCAGGCTACAGATGTTAAAATAATCTGATGTATAATTGGAAAAATGTTGGAAAATACAAGAATGTGTTTGAGAAATTAAAGTGTAGATACTAATATGCTTCTAATAAGTGTACACAATATCTAGATAGTTGATGTTAAGGAAAGGAAAAAAAAAATAGGTCCTGGCTTAAGCATCTGATGCAATGAAATGAAATGCTATAAAACTTAACAAATGTTACAGAATAAGTAACACATCTAAATATGGACTTCTGAACAGGAATTTGCAGCAGCATCAGTTATACAACAAAACATAATTTCAGTAGTGTTATGCCAATGGTTCATAGCCTGTCACTGTGCAACAACACACTGGCGCTATATATCTGAAAAGTGCTTCAGAAATACTGAAGGCAGAAAATGACTGTCAGGCTAGACATTTCAACAGCTAAGACATATACATCTTTAAGGAAACCAGTCTGGGCTCTTGGGAGGCAGGCTGATAGAAAAGAATGACATTTAACAGAAATTAAACTCAACAGCAGAAAGGCATACATTTCTAAGGATCCCAGGATGTCATCCTTGGGGGTTGATAACCAGGGAAAGGGGGATATGTTTCACAATTCAAGGCCCAAGCCAGAAATACTTTTTGTCAACTGATAGTACACAGCAACAGGAAACTTGAAACTACATATTCTTGCTAAAATTCAAATGTAAAAAGAGGAGCATGATGAAAATTATAAGTATGATTTCACTTCTCTAAACTACTTTCCTTGTCCTTAATTTTTTTGGTTGATTTTTTTTCTTTCAGACCATAGTAATTTATTAAAATTAGGATTTTATTTATCGCATGGTAATACTAGTAGTATACATTAATGAAATGCAAATCTCAAAATGCCTATTAGAATTTTAGACTATATGCTACTTGTCATTTAACACTATCAGACTGAAGAATTTGGTGGCAAATATCTAATTATACCTCTTACTTTTGCATACTCTAGAACCCAGCTACTGGGGATGCACAAGTCAGTGCATTTCTTTGTGCCGGTCCCAAGCCTGGATAAATGGGAAGGGTTGCATCAGGAAGGGCATCTGGTGTAAAATTTTGCCAAATCATACATACGGACAACAGTACAGATATACATACTGGATCGGTCGAGGCCTGGGTTAACAATGACCGCCACCAGTGCTGTTGGCCAACAGGATGCTGGTGAAAATTGGGCTACTGTTGGCCAAAGGAAGAGAAGAGGGGGAAGGCATGCCCGAAGGCAGCTAAAGGCAAGGATTGTGGTAGAGGGTTGGAACTTTGAATGTTGGCAGTATGACTGGTATAGGGAGAGAGCTAACTGATATTTCAGACAGAAGGAAGGTTGGTATATTGTGAGTGCAGGAGACCAGATGGAAGGGGAGCAAGGCTAGGTGTATCAGAGGCAGGTTCAAATTGTTTTATCATGGTGTGGATGGGAGGAGAAATGGCGTAGGGGTTATCCTGAAGGAACAGTATGCTAAGAGTGTTTTGGAGGTGAAAAGAGTGTTGGATAGAGTGATGTTTATTAAGCTGGAAATTGATGGTGCAATGATGAATGTTGTTAGTGCATATGCTCCACAGGTTGGGTGTGCGATGGATGAGAAAGAAAAATTTTGGAGTGAGTTGGATGAAGTGGTGATGACTGTACCCAAGGGTGAGAGAGTGGTTATTGGAGCAGATTTCAATGGGCATGTTGGAAACAAAGAGGATGAGGAAGTGATGGGTAAGTATGGTGTTAAAGGAATGGAGAAGGTCAGATGGTAGTGGATTTTACGAAAAGGATGGACATGGCTGTGGTGAATATATATTTTAACAAGAGGGAGAAGCATAGGGTGACATACAAGAGTGGAGGAAGATGCACATAGGTGGATTATACCTTCTGTAGAAGGGCCAATCTGAAGGAGATTGGAGACTGTAAAGTCATGGCAGGGGAAAGTGTAGTTAGGCAGCATAGGATGGTGTTTTTTAGGATGATACTGGTGATCAAGAAGAGGAGGAGGAGTGTGAAGGGCAGCACCGAGGATCAAATGGTGGAAATTGAAAAAGGGAAATTGTGAGGTCGAGTTCAGGGAAGAGTTAAGAGAGGCACTGGGTGGCAGTGCAGAGTTACCGAATAGCTGGGTAACTACAGCAGAGCTAGTAAGGGAGATGGCTTGAAAGGTGCTTGGTGTGACATCTGGAAAGAGAAAGGAGGACAAGGAGACCTAGTGGTGGAATGAGGAAATACAGGAGAGTATACTGAGAATGAGGTTGGCGAAGAAGAAGTGGGATTGTCAGAGAGATGAAGAAAGTAGACAGGAGTATAATGAGATGAGGTACATGGCAAAGAGAGAGGTGGCGAAGGCTAAGGATAAGGTGTATGAAGAGTTGTATGACAGGTTGAACACCAAGGAGGGAGTAAAGGACCTGTACCGTTTGGCTAGACAGAGGGACTGATCTAGGAAAGATGTGCAGCAGGTAAGGATGATAAAGGATAATGAGGGAAACATACTCACAAGCGAGGAGAGTATGTTGAGCAGATGGAAAGAGTACTTTGAGGGGCTGATGAATGAAGAGAATGAGAGAGAGAGAAGGTTGGATGATGTGCTGACAGTGAATCATGAAGTGCAATGGATTAGCAAGGAGGAAGTAAGGATAGCTATGAAGAGGATGAAGAATGGAAAGGCTGTTGTTCCAGATGATATACCTGTGGAAGCATGGAGGTGTTTAGGTGAAATGGCAGTGGAGTTTTTAACTAGATTGTTTAATGAAATCTTGGAAAGTGAGAGGATGCCTGAGGAATGGAGAAAAAGTGTTTTGGTACTGATTTTTAAGAATAAGGGTGATGTGCAGAGATGTAGTAACTACAGAGGGATTAAACTGATCAGTCACAGCATGAAGTTATGGGAAAGAGTAGTGGAAGCTAGGTTAAGAAGGGAGGTGATGACTAGTAATCATCAATATGGTTTCATGCCAGGAAAGAGCACTACAGATGTGATGTTTGCTCTGAGAGTGTTGATGGAGAAGTGCAGAGAAGGTCAGAAGGAGATGCATTGTGTCTTTGCTGACTTAGAGAAAGCATACGATGGGGTGCCTATAGAGGAGTTGTGGTATTGTATGAGAAAGTCTGGAGTGTCAGAGAAGTATCTAAGAGTGGTACAGGATATGCACGAGGGTAGTGTGACAGCAGTGAAGTCTGCGGTGGGGGTGATGGATGAGTTTAAGGTGGAGGTGGGATTACATCAAGGATCAGCTCTGAGCCCTTTCTTATTTGCAATGGTGATGGACAGGTTGACAGACGAGATCAGACAGGAGTCCCCGTGGACTATGATGTTGCAGATGACATTGTGATCTGTAGTGAGAGTAGGGAACAGGTGGAGGAGACCCTGGATAGGTGGAGATATGCTCTAGAGAGAAGAGGAATGAAGGTCAGCAGGACTAAGACAGAATATATGTGTGTGAGTGAGAGGGAGGATAGAGGAATGGTGAGGATGCAGGGAGTAGAGGTGGCAAAGGTGGATGAGTTTAAGTACTTGGGATCAACAGTTCAGAGTAACAGTGAGTGTGGAAGAGAGATGAAGAAGAGAGTACAGGCAGGATGGAGTGGGTGGAGAAGAGTCTCAGGAGTGATTTGTGACAGACGAGTACTAGTAAGAGTGAAAGGGAAGGTCTACAAGAGGGTAGTGAGACCAGCTATGTTATATGGGTTGGAGACAGTGGCATTGACAAAAAGACAGGAGTCAGAGCTGGACGTGGCAGAGATAAAGATGTTAAGATGTGCACTGGGTGTGATGAGGGTGAACAGGATTAGGAATAAGTATATTAGAGGGTCAGCCCAGGTTGGAAGGTTTGGAGACAAAGCCACAGAGGCAATATTACATTAGTTTGGACATGTGCTGAGGAGGGATGCAGAGTATATTGGTAAAAAGATACTAAGTATGAAGCTGCCAGGTAAAAGGAAAAGAGGAAGGCCTAAGATAAGGTTTATGGATGTGGTGAGAGAAGACATGCAGGTGCTTGGTGTGACAGAGCAAGATGCAGAGGACAGGAAGGAATGGAAACAGATGATCCACTGTGGTGACCCCTAACGGGAACAGCCGAAAGAAGAAGAAGAAGACTTTTGCATACTCTAGGATTTCTTCAATGCTATTGAACTGCTTCATGGTGATTTTTTGTTTTTGCATTATCTTTCCTGTCTATATTTTTGCAAATATTTTTATTAAAGTTTTATATTTTATCAAACATCATAAGAACAATAATTTACTTTCAAAAATCACATAAATTTTCACAAAACAAGAAATACTAAGAACTATATACAATAAAGAATATAAAGTTTACAGCAAAAGACTTCTCCTTTGGGTTACCATTTTGGTAGGAGAAAATGGGGAAAACATAATATGCATGAGAAATAAGATCTCTATATGATAAGTTTAACAAACTTAAGACAGAGTAATATAAACATTGGAGAATAGGTGGATTGTTGTATTGGGAGTTATATAATACAAGCAGAGCAGTGTAAATGCAAGCAATTATGATTTGTGTGAGATGTTATGTGGGTTATGACAGAATATTCATTAGTATTTGCCAACCCTGCAAATTAATATACATGTTCTTGGCATGAGGGATACATTTGGGTAAGATGTTGAGTGCTCTTAGATATTTAATTGAGATATTTCTAAAGTTATGCCAGGATAATAATTTTAAGGTTTAACCAGTTTTGAGTATTACATAATTTGAATAAAAAAGAAAGTAATTGAAATAAATAAATTATTATTGTGAGAAGATGAAGTAGGAGTATGGAGAATTGCTAGTTTCCAGGGTATAACTTTAATATCTGGAATATGTTTTTGTATCTTGGATATTAGTACAATCCTTGGCTTCATAGTATATATAAAATGCCAAAAAGTATGTAAAATGTTGACATTGTCTTCAACACATTCTTTAAATTTTGGGGAGGACATATTGGGCTTTTTATCGGAGTGAGATAAGAGTTACTAAGGATCATAAACTACATGCACTAGAGTTTTTTGAGAGGGATGAATTTTAAAGATTTTTCTATGGATTTTTTAATGGGAAAATTGATGATTTATTTAGATTACATGCATAATTAGAGCATTCCAAAAAAGTGTGCATGGTATGTAGTATATTAGAAAGATCAGAATTGGGGTCAGTTAGGTAAATATTGTTATCATCAGCAAAGACAGCTAATGAAACTGTAGGCCCAAAATAAATAAATAAGGCTATAAGTTTTATGGGATAGCACAAGGAGTAATGGTTTTATATACAAGTTAAATAGATTTGGTAAGAGGGGCAACCTGGTGTAATGCCACTGGTGAGGTTGATTACTGATGAAGTAAGATTGTTGATCTTAATTGAGTAGTAGGGTTATGGCATATACTTTTTCACTGAATTAAAAAAAAAAGACTTTGGAATTGATTTTTTTCCATTACAGAAAAAAAATTGGATATTAACTCTACCAAATGCTTTGGCAGCATTAACTAATAGTACAAAAGTGTTAGTTTTTTTTTTATTTTATTTCTGAAGTGTATCTAGTGTAAGGGTTTGATCAGTTGTCTGTCTGTTTTGCACAAAACTAGATTGATATGTAGATATAACTGTGGGCATTATTTGTTTATATCTGATGAAAAAAATAGAGGCAAAAGTGTTTATATCCAAATTAATGAGGGCTATCAGTCTATAGTTTGCAATTTCAGCAGTTTTTTTGTTTGTTTATTTGTCTGGCTTAGGTATTAAGATTATTTTGGATAAGTTAAGTTATAGATCTGAAATACAATTTTATGATAAATTCAAAAACTGCATAGATTATTTTACATGGGGTGTCTGTAAAGGATCAGCTAAGTAACCATCAAGGCCTGGATCTTTTTCCACATTTAAGCATGTGATACTTTTTTTTCTTGTAATTTAATTGAAATAGCTAAAAGTATAATATGTTCTTGTTTAACTGTGGAGAAATTTAGCTGATTTAAATATATATCAGTTTTGTGTAAATTGATATTTGTAGTGGGGTTGTTGTACAATTGTCAAAAGGTATGAAATAGATTTAGAATGTCATGGCCTAATGCATATATTTTCCCATCCATAATAATCTTGTGAATAATTTTATGAGTATTGTGCATTTTTAATAACTTGGAAAGATAATTTAAAGGTGTTTGAGCCTACTAAGATTAATTGGCCAAGACTATATTTTCATACCACAGAAGTTGTTTCCTATAATATTGGTACAGTTCTTGTCGGGCAGAGGCAATTTATTGTTCTAGATCATCACTGTTACATTACATTTGCTGATTCTGTAGAAGGTTTAATTTGCTTTTAAGTTTTGCTCTGTTTATTTTTATAGTATATGGCTTTGTTGATCACATAGCCTCCTATGTGGGCTTTAAGCATGGCCTTTTCTATGTCTAATTTGGATACTTTTTGGTATATCTGGTCATAGAAATTCCTTAGTATCTATGTTATTTCTGACATGATTTCTTCAATTTCTTATACATTTGGATTTAGGTTCCAATTATTGAAGTGGTGTCTAGGAAAATATATTTTGTTAAAATCAATTTGGAGTTAAAGTTTGGAGTGATCTGAAATATGTAGTAGATAAGTGATTATGTTATTGATGCTGCCTATTAAGATATTTGAATTGAAAAAGAAGTTGGTTCTTGACCATGATTTGAAGGATATGGAAAAGTAAGTGAATTTATTTTTGAGCGTGTCAGCATATCTAATTGGGTCAGATAAGTGTTATTTTTCTTTTACATCTAATAGGTTGAGTGAAGCATTCATTGTATTTAGACTGGTGAGAAGGATTCTATCAATTTTAGGATCAAAAACTGAATTCTAATATCCACCTATAATATAATAGTAGTTTTTCATTAGATAAAAGAGTAAATATTTCAAAATAAAATTGGCTTGGTTGTAAAATGGTGTGTTTAAATTTAGTAAGATGATTGGTTTATCTACTGATTTGTGTTCATGTCTAACATAGTACCATCAGCCACTAGGGTATTTTCCTGAAGACTGTATTTCACTAGAAAAAAATGCTTTAATCAAAATGGCTATTCCAGCACTTTTTTGCTTTTCCCTGATGAAATAACATATTGTAGCCATTTCTTGTTTATGGTATATCATTGCTTGTCTAACATATGTGTTTTCTAGATAAACACAAAGTGCGCCTCAAATTTTTAAAATAAATGTAGTAAGAGCTTTTGTTTGTTACTTATCTGTAATCCATTTATATTCCAGCAGTCAGTTTATCAAATTATGAGCTAAAACAGGCTAGTAAGAATAATAAAAGATTATCAGTTGTCTATTAAAGAACAAAACAATGATCTAAAATAGCAAAGAAATTTTTTTTTTCAAACACCTTTACTGAATTATCACTTGTGACATAGGCAAATTTACATTCATATAAATGTAACCACGCTATAATTAACATAAACATTATACTTAACATATACTGCTATATATCATATAAACTAAACAATATTACATAAATTATTAAATGTATGACTTTTTTAAAACAAGAAACATCTTTATTAAATCATCACTTACTATACAGGCAATTATACATTTATGTAAATGAAAACAAACCACACCAACACAATCCTAATTGCAAGCATTTTACATCATAAACCATAAAGACAGACTCCCAGTTTAAATATTATACATCACATAATGAAACAGAGAGGAAGCTGAAGAAACAAGGAGAGACTGGCATTTTGGATGCAGGCCTTTACGAAGAATAACAATAATGATACATAATGGTATATCCATAAAGTAGCAGAAAGTATGCTTAGAACTAAGGCAACATGGAATTGGAGAAAGGAGATTCAGCTGATAGGGATGACTGCAATTATGGATATAGACAATAGAGAAGAGGGGGCTTGAATTTATTGGAGAAAACTGGCAAAGGAACCAATTTATTGGGAGCAAATAACTACAGAGGGAAAGATGATAGAATGAGAAGATGCCAAAAATAGCACAGAGATATACCTTACATTCAATAACAACAAATGCGGTTTAATGTTTTCATATTTAGGAGTAGCAATAAATAAGGTATAATTATTTAAGTAAAATGTGTCTTTTATTAGTGCAGTCATGATTCCAGGCATAGTTACTGTCCTTCAAGCTAACAATTTGCTCCTATTTCAGGATAGGGCTATGTTGACTGATACAGAATGTAAGGTGTAACTGGTGTTAAAGTCTGACATGACTTTAAGGATGGCAAAAAATGTTGTTCCCTCTTCCCAGTGGCTCCTAGGTAGGCCATGATCAGAGTAGAAATAAGATTCACTTGAGGAAAAAGGTTCATACTCCTCAATTAGATGTCTAACAAGGACTCAGGATGCCATGTATAATTTTCTATTGTCCTTTAGTTATCCAGCCCACCCATCACTCAGACACCATGTAAAATTCAAGTCCAGCTTGCCAGTTTGACTCAGTGGGTGAGTAGGTGACACTGAAGGCCGATATAAGAGATACTACATACTAATTTCTGCATCTAGGGGATGTTTCCAGCATGATGTTGGTTAAATGTAATTGTGAGATATACTGATGGAGGTCCAGGGAGCACACAAGTCCAGTATAAACCACACAGCTAGTAGCAACCACCAAAGATTTATTGAGCAAAAACAGCAGTCAAGCACTTTCATCTTACATCAAGACTTCATCAGAACTGCAGTGATCACATAAACCACACAATATAAAGGAACATCCTGTAGTTGTGTGGTTAAAACCAAACAATACAGATAATGCTTAAAAAATAATTAATTAAAAACTTGAAAATGTACTGACAGTTTGAAACAGTGTGTATGAGTGAAAAAACAGTGCCAAACATATTACAACAATGTATATACAACAAATTATAAACATGACTGATGAATTCCCCCTCCATACTTTACAATTTTAGGATTGGGGCAATGGAACAGCAATCATTAAGCCCAGGGGGAGTAAGGGCATCACACATCAAAATCCAGATTAATTCCTTTCTGTTGAGGTGTTCTTCTGTACTAAAACCCCTTGCATTCCATCCCATATAGTCCAACACTACAAACTTGAAGTGGTGGTCAGGAAAAGCTGAAATATGCCTATACAAGGCATTGGTGTTCTTCCCTTTCTTGATGTCATTCAAATGTTTATAAAGTCTTTCTTTCAGCTTATGACTAGTCTTTCCAATGTAGAATGCCTTACAACATTGACAAAGAGCTCCATATACCACCCCCTTAGATATACAACTGAAGTGTTTTTTTACCTTAAATTTCTTATTCTTGATGAAAAATGAGTTGCACAATGAAATATGCTGACAATAATTGCAATGATTGGATTTGTACATGTCCTTAGGTCTACTTGAACAACTCATGTCACCTTTCATTTCGAAAAGGTTCTTAAAAGACTTGCCCTTTCTGAACACAACCTTTGGCTTGATCCCAAACAATTCTTTGCCTTCATTGATAATCATCACAATTGGTGAAAAAGTACGCACTGTGTTCACTACATCATAGATCTTAACAGAAAAAGTGACTATTAGTGAACGTTCAAAAGGGACAATTGATGGTTGTGTTTCTTTGAACAAGCTATTACCAGCCAAATGGTCATCAGTTCGACCATCAGGAATAGGCAGTAGCTGTCTGTAAAAAACATTCCTCCTCTTACCCTGGACTTCTTCCTTAATACTGTCCAATAACTCATGGGGGTAAACTCTTTTACTGAACATGCCAATCAATGTGTCTATTTCAACAGTGAAGGTGGCATCATCAGAAATCATACGAGCAAGTCTGAGCAACTGCGCCTTCACCACAGCCCTCTTTTGAAATTGTGGATGCCAACTGTCAAAATGGAGGTAAGAGTTGTGTGGTTTATGTGATTACTGCAGTTCTGATGAAGTCTTGATGTAAGATGAAAGTGCTTAACTGCTGTTTTTGCTCAAAAAATCTTTGGTGGTTGCTACTAGCTGTGTGGTTTATACTGGACTTGAGTGTTCCCCGCACCTCCATCAGTTTTTCTTGTTTGGTTCCTAGTTTCTCTTGTTGTAATTGTGAGATATGTAAACTTCTTCTACAGCATTTCTTTCAAATGCCCTTTGTTCCATAAATTTCTAAAGTGGGATATCAGAATATTTTGTAATATCCAAGTAAATTCATGGCACCTAAAAATTAATATGTAAATTGTTTTGAAAAAGCTTACTTGAGGGAGTTTGAGACAATTCTGAAACTAAGGCTATTCTAATGTTACTAAAAGAGAGAGAGAGAGAGAGAGAGAGAGAGAGAAGCCATAGATATGTTGAGAAAAATGTGAACCTTTGCATTTGCTCAGCAGACATAGGTGTTGGAGTAGTAGTACTAGTAGTAATATTAGTAGGAGAAGGAGGAATAATAGTCATAGTAGCAGTAGTAGTATTAGTAGTAGTAGTAGAAGAACTAGTAATTGTTGTAGAAGTAGCAGTAGCAGTAGAACTAGTAGTAGTAGTAGTAGTAGTAGCAGTAGTAGTACTAGTAGTACTACCAGTAGTAGTAAAAGTAGTAGCAGCAGCAGTAGTAGTAGTAGTACTAGAAGTAGCAGCAGTAGTAGTAGTAGTAGTAACAGTGGTAGTACTAGTAATAGTAGTAGTAGTAGTAGTAGTAGCATGGTAGTATTAGCAATAGTAATAGTAGTTGTAGTAATAATAGCAGTAATAGTACTAGTATTAGCAGGAATAATAAAAATAGTAGTAGTAGTTGTACTAGTAGTAGTAGAAGAAGCATTAGTAGTATTAAAAAGTAGTAGTAGTAGTCATAGTAGCAGTAGCAGTAGTAATAGCAATAGTAGTAGTAACAGTAATAGTAGTAGTAGTAGTGGTAATAGTAGCAGTAGCAGTATTATTATTAATAGTGGTAGAACAAGAAGTAGTAGTCATAGGAGCAATAACAGTATTAGTAATAGTAGTAGTAACAGTAGTAGTAGTAGTAGCAGTAGTAGTAGTAATAGCAGCAGTGGCAGTAGCAGGAGTAGCGATAGTAGTAGCAACAATAGTAGGAGTATTAAACAAAGTACAATTATGTTAAGCTAATGCTTGTACAATTAGAAGATAAAGAAATCTGTGAAGAGATATGCTTGATCCTATAATTATGTTTAGGGAGAAGCTTGTTGAGATAATGGAGAGATAAGTTATCCAGAAACCTTTTGTTTTTTTACACAAACAACTGAATTTATAAAAGAAAATAATGGTAGGGCTGCACTAATGTGTAGATTGTCCAAACTCCATAAATAGTGAATGGGTACTCACAGGTAACCCTAAACAAAACAGCCGAGAAAATATGATAGGGAAAACAAACACTGGATATGCCACACACTCCGGGGGAAGAAAAGAAGAACATTTAATTTGATTTGTAGCCACTTCTGCTGAATGTTTTTACAGAATACAAACTGTTCTGAGAGTAGTGCTATATTCTGAAGTGCAAAAATAGTCTAACTTGTTTTAGATCAAGGCCCTGTGTTTGTATGTATAATGCTGTATTCTTAACCTGACAATTATGTCTATACTAAGTTGGGTATGTATGTAATGAGTCTTTGGAGCTTTTCTTCCCCTGGTCTCCACTGAAAATGGGCTCTTCTTGGCCCAGTGGATTTCCCTGGTCATCAAACTGAAATAATAATAATAATAGCAGCACAAAATAAAAATAAAACAAACCAGCCAAAACACTTTGCCGAGACTTACACCAACTATATAAAAAAACAGTACTTGTTAAATGAATAAAAAGTTGGTATCAGCTCTTGTAAACCACTCAGTTCTATTCAAATGCAGAATATGTGTGTTGTGAATAACTTTCAATCCAAGATAAGACAAAATTACATGGATTCCTTGTAAGCATATCAATAATGAAGATCTTAATCATTATTTCAATGTTATGACCACTAAGGAAGCAAAAAACTCCACTGTTGTTCTCACGCAATGTATTATTACAGCAGTAGAGAAAGACCTCTACTCCATGCATGGTAGTAAGACCTTTTATATTAAACATAGTAAACAATTAATTTATTTTATATGCACTTTGATTTATAACCTGAATTATAGTGAACTAAGTAGATAATAATATAACGATTAAACCAGCGGACAAGGGGGGTCCAATTGTGGTCTTCAACAAAATAGATTATGTAGGGAAGATGTTGAACCTACTGGGAGATAATAATACTTTCATTCATATTTTAAACACATGAATGTTTAAAGAATAGATTTTTTTTCATATTTTTCCTCTAATTGTATGTTTATGATAACCTTGAGGACATGTGTAAAATGGGCTTTAAATCATATATGAAAAGGAAAGCAGGTATAAAAAATATATCACCACCTGTTTAGTAATTGGTTTGTTTGAATATTAAATTCAAAAAGAGGCTATCATCATAAGAGTAAGAAAACACATTATTTAATGTGGCAACACCAACAAATATTATAAGGAATTAGACCGGTTTCGGCAACCCTGCCTTCCTCAGTGACACACACAATAATTAAGTGCTGTTATTTATACCTTGACTAAATATCATTTAAAGCAACATCACCCAAAAGGCTGTAAATCCCAAAACACAATAATTATAAATGCTCATTAAGACCTGGAGAAAATAATCCACCCAGTCTAATGATCCAACTTGTTTCGTTCCTATTAAGCAAGGCATGCCACCCCAATTTACTTGTTCTGTCCCCCTGAATCTTGTCAATAATCATAAAATGAAAGCTGACTGTACTGTGAGTGAGAACATGTTTGTATAGAGCATTTGATGCCCGTTTGTTCTGAATGTCACTTAAATGTTCAGACATACAAATGCGTAGTGACAGTGAGGTTTGTCCTACATAAAAGGAGGAGCAAGAACATGTTGCCAAATAAATCAACCAATCTGTCCCATAATTGGCAAAACATTTTACATCATAGACCTTGCTAATGTTCTTGCTTGAAAATTGCTTTGATTTTAACATGTATCTACAAAAGGAACAATATCCACAGGGGGAGGATCAAAATTAATCTCCAGTTAAACTTAATTGTTGGTCCAAATGTTTAACATTATTACCCCATTTATAATGATTAAAATATGAGCCAAGGGTACGCCCTCTCCGATATGAAAACTGACATTTAGGTGTAAGAATACTAGAAAGCTCCTCATTAGCTAGTAGAATGTTCCAATTATAATTTATAATGTCCCTGACAATGTTAATGTTTCTTCCATAGGTGGTCACAAATCTTACGGCATTCTCATCACTGTAGGATTTATCCCTATAGTCCAATAGTTCTGACCTGCTTTGACCCACTGCCCAGCTGCTGGCAGATATAATATTATTGCATTGGTAACCCCAGGTTCAAAATCTATGTATAAGATCCTCCTGAAAATGTTCATAACTATCCCCTGTGGAACAGATTCATTTAATTCATAAAAATTGTGATTTAGGTATATTTTTGATAATGTGACATGGATGTAGGCTAGTTGCATATAATAAATTATTGTATTGTGGATGTTTAAGAAAGACCTGTGAACTTAACGTATTATCAACATTTCTTGTTATTGTAACATCCAAAAAGTTTATTTGTTGGAAATCCATGTTAAGTGTAAATTCAGTACCCCATTTATTATCATTTAGGTATTGAATAAATTCCAATAGATATGCTTCATCTGCCCACCATATCATCCAACAATCATCCAGATATCTTCTCCAGATATCCATTTCTGCCAGAAAGATGTTATGTGAACTGTCCTAAATAAGATGGTCTTCCAAAAATCCCATAAACAAATTGGTATAAATGGGGGCAAAAGAATCCCCCATAGCCATCCCTTGTACTTGCCAATAACAGTCCCCTTGAAAGTAAATGACATTTTTTGTTAAAACATGTTCAGCCATGCATATCAGTAAAGTGTTGAAACCAGGAGGGTAAATGTCTGCTTTATCCAATCAATATTTGATGACTTCCAATCCGGCCCAATGAGGGATACTAGTATATAGGGCCATAACATCTAAGGTGCACACCAACCAACATGGCTCCAATTAAGAGTCTGATATAATTTTCAAAAAATCAGTGGTGTCCTGAATTCTAGATTGAACTAACTTCAACAATGTCTGTAAATATTTGGTCAAAAAGACAGACAAGGGTTTGGTAAGAGACCCTATGCCAGACACAATAGGCCTCCTCTGTGGCTTCTCCAAATTTTTATGGATTTTTGGTAACAAATATAAGTATTGTTTCTGAGGGTCCCCTACTGTCAAATGTTTTTTAACAAAACAACTAATTATACCCTCCTCAACTGCTTGTTCAAGAGAAGAGTCATCTCTTTCTTGAAGCAAATCGTGGGGTCCAGTGGCATGAACATATAATGCCTAACACCCTGTAAATGTTTGTAAGCTTCCGCTTTCCACATTATATAAAGAGTAATCCCAAGTGCAAATTCAGCCAAAATGGACACTAAGTACTTCTACAGTCACCAGACCTATTTAATATAAAAATAGACTTTGTGTCTTGAACACATCTCCACATAAGATTCAGAAGGCAGTTACCCAAAAGAGACGGCAAGCAGTTTTATGATTGGGAAAAGCCAATGGTGGAGAAAAATGAATGGTGATCCAGCCATGGAACTAAACAGTGCTTACTCAAGGCCCACACTGAGGAAACACATCCAACCGATCCAAAAGCATCATTATAAATGGGGTAATACTGCTAAACATTTCGACCAACAATTAACTTTAACTGGAGATAAATTAATTGGATCTTTCCCCTGTGGACACTGTTCCTTTTGTAGATACATGTTAAAATCAAAACAATTTTCAAGCAAGAACACTAGCAAGGTCTATGATGTAAAGTTTTTGCCAATTGTGGGATGGATTGGTTGATTTATTTGGCAACATGTTCTTGTTCCTCCTTTTATGTAGGACAAACCTCATGGCCACTACGCATTCGTATTTCTGAACATTTAAGTGACATTCAGAACAAACGGACATCAAATGCTCTATACAAACATGTTCTCACTCACAGTACAGTCAGCTTTCATTTTATAATTATTGACAAGATTCAGGGGGACAGGACGAGTAAATTGGGGTGGCATGCCTTTCTTAATAGGAAAGAAAAAAATTGGATCATTAGATTAGGTGGATTACTTCTCCAGGTCTTAATGACCATTTATAATTGTGTTTTGGGATTTACAGCCTTTTGGGTGATGTTGCTTTAAATGATAATTAGTCAAGGTATAAATAACAGCACTTAATTATTGTGTGTGTCACTGAAGAAGGCAGGGTTGCCAAAACTGGTCTGATTCCTTGCATTATTTGTTGGTGTTGCCATATTAATTAGTGTGTTTTTCTTACTCTTATTGTGCTGGCGTTTTTTGAATTTTACTGTACTGTTTTTGGCCTTCTGCACCTGCCATACTTGGGAGGGCTGCTTTTGGATCAGTTGTTTGAATATTAAACCTGAAAATGTTGTGCAAGTAATTTGCCTTGGCAAAGTTTGTAATAGTGAAAGTGCTTAATCTATATAGTTTGTTTTTTTTTGTAAAAATTGCTCCTGGGAAGTAACAGGTATACTGCTGGTTTCTGTGTGATTTGTACTTTGTTTACCAAAATGGCTTTTGAACACTAAAGAGAAGCTCCTGTGTTTATACTTTACCTAGTTAATACAACCTTCATCTGGATACATTTAATTCATAATTGATTTGAAAAGAAATGATGGGTATCTTTTTTTGGAAAGCTAAGACAATAAAGAATTCTTCAAACAAATAAATAAATATAAGAATGTGTGTGTGTAAAATGCCCCAGTTGCTACATGGTGGTGGGTAGAGAATAAGGTGTGAAGCCTGTACCTTGGGCCCAAGTAACAAGAGCCTGAATTCCTTACCCACCACCATTTGTAAAACATTTGCAGAGTTTTGCCTCATATTTGTTCTGTTCTGTTCCTCATAAAATCTGTGGTTTCTGTATGTTTGTTACTTAACACAGCCAGTAGTGCAGTGGTGCAGTGGTAGCATTGTTGCCTAACATCTATAGGTTGTCTGGTTTGATTCTTGGCTGGGGTGCCTTCCTGTGTGGAATCTGCATGTCTTCCCTGTGTTTGTGTGAGTGTCCTTAATGGATATCTGTCCCTATTTTTTGGACTGTATTCCCCCATTATTGGCTTCTTCCAGTTTTTTTGTGCCAAGGTTGAGAGCTATGGTGATAACTGAACTCACTGAATATGTTTGGGGGCTGTATTCCCCCATTATTGGCTTTGTTCAGGTGTTCTGTGCTAAGATGTTGACAGCTATGGTGAGAATTGAATTCACTTAATGGTAGCCATTTAAGTTTCTGTCTTCCTTTCTTTCATAAAACAGATGGTTTGTCATAGTAGTATGTTGCTCTGACTGTTTTGCACAGGGTCCTGGGTTCAATACTTAGCAGTGAAATGTATGGTGGTAACACACCATTTTATTCTAACAACTTTCCAACATTATACAAGCAATGTTTAAAAGGTGTCCTTATGTTTTGGTCATTTGCCTCCCCACCCCTAAATTTTGGATTTTTCCAGATTTCTTGTGCTGCAAAGTTCAGAGATGCAGCTGAGTGTCAAGTAGATTTTGCAAGAAGCTGAGAGCTGCAGAGGAACAAAAGTTTAGTGCTGTTTATGCCGAGTCTGCTCATGTTGTTAATAGCACAATAGGTAGTGTAGTTGCTTTTTATGCAGAAGGCTGTGGGTTCTACTCCCACAGTAGGTAGATGCATTGCTCCTACTGTACTGTATTGTAAAGGGGGTGGATGCTGCTGTCCTCTTTGGTGAAGATACCTAGTAACTATCAACCTGTTATCAGTTTGTCATCCATTCCCTATTGCAATATTACTAGCTTATCATTTTTTAATGCAACTTAGGCAATGTATTCCTCAAGGGCAACAGGCACTTTATTTGTAGATGAAACAATGAAATATAAAGTTGTTTGCTAGCAGCAACCTCTTCATTAGTTACAGATTTCTTTAATGTGGAATTATTTAGATGACTTTTACTTCTTCAGAGATTGTGCATATTTACTGATACTGGTGGACTGTAGAAGTTTGATTAGACTTTTATGATAGAAATGTTCTGAATTGGGCAGTTTTATTGGTGCATGCATTTTTGTTTCATTGTTTACTGGAAACATTTTCTGAATTGGGCAATTTTGTCATTATTGGTGCATGCATTTTGTTTCATTGTTTACTGGAAAAATGTTCAAAACAAATTTAAAATGCCCTCTAACAACTGTACTATATTGTACAAGGAATATAATTTAATACAATCAGGAAGGTGTATCAAAGACCACGTGTATGTTTCATGTGCAAGGGGCCTATGATTTGAAAACAGCCCAAAGTTAATCTTTATCTGCCACTGGCAAAATGTATTTTCTTTGAATCTGAGTTTTAATGCTGTTTCAATGAATATGAGTTTCAAGGGCAGAGAAGTTTTAATGCTAAGTCTGTTTTCATTTTGAGATTGCATTGCTTTATTTAGCATATGTCTTGGTGTTTGTGCTGTAAAAGGCAAAATAAAACTTTCAAATGAAGTCCAAATCATCGTAGAAGTAAAGCAGTATGCACATTAGTGTTTATGGTAAATAGAGTGAAATAGCCAAGTAATAGTTCATTGGAATGGCTGCAGGGGGAGGCTCCATTTGACCATGATTTTGTGAGGGGGAAGGGCGGCAAACTCAAAGACAGCCCTGGCTGAACTATACCTCTCAAATGTCCAGATTTTCACAGAATTAATAGATTTTTGCTTCTTATTTTTGGTTTGTTCCTCATAAAATGTGTGATTTTCTGGCAAATAATTTAGGAATTAAGTCACTAAATAATGACAGACACTGAGTTTCATACTTTATAACCTTCATAAAAATGCATGCTAAAGCAAGAACTGTTATTCTATCAATTGTCTCAGTTTATACAACAATTTATAGTACTGTTTATATGTTCCCCCAGTATATTTGTCCTTGTCCAGATTTTCTGCATTAACAGGTTGAGAGGTACATGCAAATAAATTGCTTTATAGAATTAGGCATATCCAAACCTCTCAACTGTCCCTGATTTTGGCTCAAAATGTTGCTCTTCCCCTAATAATCCCACCACAAATTGGCAATTTTGGAAGAAAACGTGGAGGGCTTACAATTAAGAAATAACTGTAATAATCAGAGTTATAGATTACTTTTATTTCAGAAATGCATGTAGATTATTTTATTTTGTTAGCTGCTCAAGTTAGCAGTACTAATATTAAAAAAGTGTCCCTTCTTTGACAGGTTCCCAGCTGTATTGTGTGGCTATTTTATATTTTTGCATCACATTTTTGGTCCATTTTTCATAAAATTGTGTTTTTTGGCAAATTAGTGGCAAATCATTAAAGACTGAAGTTAGAAAATAATGACAGATATTTGAGTTTCAGATTTTGTACCTTTCAGAAAATTCATACTAATGCAAGACCTACTATTCTATTATCTTTCTAAGTTTATAAGAGCAATATTTAAAAATTGTCCTTATTGTTGGGCCTTTGTCCCACTTCTATGTATGGCTCTGTCCATATTTCTTGTTCTGAGGTTGAGAGGTATGACAAATGTGTCAGGGCCATCACAGTCAGCCAGAGACATTTCAAATTGTGACATACTTGTTGCACCCCACTCCCCAATGTAGTGACTCTGGATGTGTCCAAGCAAGGCAAGGAGCAGTTATGCAGTGTAAATGTGCAGATTATCCCCCCATCCAAGGTAGACACAAGTGGTTCTTTTATACAATCCTTGATTCTTCAGAATGTTCTGGTTTCTGCCATATTTTTATACTGTTGATTTATCCTTATTATTATTCAGAAAGTGCCTGTTGCTCTGTGTTTAAGTAGCAATGCTTTAATGATCATCAGGTAAGCTTGTCTGAGATTGTAAGATGTAAGCTTTAATAAGCATACTGTTAAAGAATTGCCAACATTGAAAGCCTTTCTGTTGTTGCCATGCAGAGAATACTTACATAACTAGATAATGTATAAGCCTTAGGTATTATAACACATATGACAGTATTTGTAATAAAGGACAGGATTACATTCTTTTAAGAAGCTCATTACATTTGTTGTAGACGTGCAGTCATCTTTGCAGGCTTCACCTGTAAACCAAACAGAATGCCAATCTATCATGTGTGGTCCATTACCTGTACAGGAATCCTGTAAGCAATGTATCCTGAGCTTGTTTCTTGTTTGCTTTTCATTTTTTACTTTGATCATGTTTTCCCCATGAAACAAAAAGATAGTTGTCAGGCAGCAGGTCTTTTTTGGATAAGAAATATTTTTACAAGTGGGGGTATCACAGAGATTGCTACTTTCAGCATGTTACTTGGTACTTTTATAACGCTGAATATAAATTATAATTAGAACTGCAGTGTAAGGAGAAGTGGTTTGAGTTGAGTGCTGCCTGTTTTTCTTATATTTGATTTTGACTGGCATTACAGTAATGTATTTAAAAAGTAATTTATTTTTTCATGCCTCACAATCTTTTTGTTTCCATCTAGATATTAAGCAAGCTGTCATGCAGCCAATGCACTGAGATATATTTTTTCTTTTACACTTCATTTTGTCTTGATTGGACTCTCATAATGATGGTTTGGCACCCAGGGCAGCATATTTACTTAAATTTACAGCTTTTGTGGTTTTGATCATAGCTCCTCCCCTTTCTAGTTTGACACACCCCTTCCCATTGACCCCACCCATTCACCTGTCTCCTGCAGCCCCCTTTGATTTGAAGTCACCAGCCGCCGCTGCATAGCATAATATACTTATTGTTTTCTCTATCATATTAGATGTCTCAGTTAATACAATGTAATAGCATTAAGTTGCTTGATTTGGGGAGATATTCTTGAGGAGATATTAATTGAAATACTGAAACAGTGCATACATTCATAATGACTAACAGCTAGTAATGTTCTAGTGTATAGCATACAAATGTATTATTTTGTCTCCTTTAATGACAGTTTTCACAATGTTGTCAATAATTTTAATTTATTCATTTATAAAAATATGTATAACTTGGAACAAAATTCTGTAACTGTTCCATTGTAGTGCTTTGTAGGCAAATAGCCTTTTTTCATTTTATTTCTCACACCCTAACACCCTGATCTTTAATCGCACCACCTCTTAGTTTAGAATTTACTTGTTTAAGGAGGACAAACAGTCCCAGGCCACATGATGTGGAGACAGCATAGGGAAATATACCAATGATGTATGCATGAGTTAATAATTTAATATGTTTATTTTCCTCTTTAGCATTTCCAAGCTCAGTACTTCAATATATTTCACCCCTTTATCACTACTACATTTTACATCTCTTGTATATAACTAACATGCATGTTTTTTTTTTAATTCTGTTCATGTTTTTTCTCTTTTACATTTTCATGTTTCATGCATTCAAAGGTGACTTATACTCTTTTGCATACAAACTAACTAGTACAGACAGAATCAATACCACAGATAATTAAACTATATTTTATTGTATAAAATACAACCAGTGGTGTATTGTACCAGAGTTATTATGCTCAGCAATCAGCAGCCAATCACTAAGTGAAGACCAAGGGCCATTAATACATTCTTTTTACTGTTGCCTGAAACAATTCTTTCTTAACTTGTATATATGATTTAATCTCACATTCAAGTTTGCACAAAATAGGCAGTTCATATTCCAAACAAATTTCAAAACTCATCACTTGTAGAGATCTTTTGTCTTCATTTTATATCTCTACTGCTCTTTAGGAATCTTTGAACTTACTTTTTACATCTGATCACAAAGATGGTCCAGTGGTGTTTGTTGCCTTTTTTCTTAGTTGTTCCCAAGACACCTCTATCCTTATATTGATCATACCAGCACATTTAACCCTTTCTGTTTGATTTACACTTAAAAATCATTATTGTGCTTTTGTGAATGGTTTGTCCTCATCCTGCAAAATATTTAGAAAGGTTGTATAGCCTTGTGACTCATACACTAGGTATGAAGTCTGCTTTACTGATATACAAGAATAGTTAAGTAAAAAAAAGAAAATATGTTATTAAGCACAAGATTTTTCACTTAGATAGATAACATGTAATGTGCTTCCCATTTACTCTTCAACATTCTACCAATTAAAAGAGATGCCACATACATGAAAATGAGTGATGATAAAATGAAACACACTGGCTCATAAACTGGATAAGCACTTTTGGTGTAATACCTTTTTCAAATCCTAAATGTTAGCCAGTAAAACTACCTGTTAAATACCTTCATTCTCTGATATTCACTAATTCAAGAATACTTAGTAGCCATAGCAACATATATACCCTTCCAATTAGGTTATTTTGAATGCTGGAGAGGTTTGCCTTTTAGTGCAAGTTTTAAAGGAACAAATACATTCAGACCTGGTGGTTGATTTGAGTGCAAATTCATTACCCACTTCATTTCTTTAATTTCCATTAGATTTACTAAATCACCACCTCTTAATGTTTCATGAAGCCTAGTTAGTATCATAAACTTAAAAGAATGGCTGCCATTTGCACTAATATGCATATAAAGTGCATTGCTGGTAACTTTGTTTCTTATGTTGGATAAATGCTTTAGGATACATTCTTTAAGCATTTGAGTCGTTTTCTTTATGTAGTATGCCTTGCAGTGACTGCAGGTTGCCACATAGATGATGTTCATAGGTTCATAGGTTCATAGATAGGTAGTAGGCTAACTGCCCAAAGTCATTTATAAGTCTAGCCGGAATGTGTTGGCTTTTATCGCCCCCTTAGATTAGTTCCGTGTGCCTCTGTCCAACAGAGCCATTGAAGTGATCCCCGGGATAAACTTTCTGTTTCCCATCCACTCGTCAAGGTTTCTCTTGAAGAGGGTTAGTGAGGAACTCTGCCTAATGTAGATTGGAATCTTGTTTCAGAGCATGGGAAGTCTCTGGGACAGGAATCTATCCCTCCAGCATGTCCTATTTATTGTTGTGGTGAGGTTTAGATCCCGAGAGCAAATGGCTCAAGGGGATATGGTTTTCTTTAGGTGGAGCATGTCCATCAATTCTGGGTTGGACATGGCTTTGTATGTCAGGCAGAGATCACCTCTGAGTAGGTGGTACAGCTGGAGTTTCTTCAGTCGAGCTGCATAGGGCATCTGTTTGAGGCCAGTGATCCTCTTGGTGAGGTACTTTTGTGGTCTTTCCAACTGTTGCAGGTGTCTTCTAATGTACATCCCAAATGGAGCATTGTACTCTATGATGGGTTTGATGAGTGATGCGCAGAGGGGCACAATGACCTATTTTGATCAGGATGCAAACTTTTTTGTGATTAGGTGGGCTACATAGAATGATTTTCTAATTACTTTGGCAATGTGATTATCAAAGGAGAGGTTACTATCTATTTGGGTCCCCAGATCCCTTATTACATCTTCCGTATTTAGGGGGCTACCACTTATGTGGTAGTTTGTGGGTACTTTGTTTTTTCCAAAGGGGATGACCATGCACTTTTTGGCATTTAGCTTGAGGCCATGGTTTTGACACCAGGTATCTGTCTCAGTGAGACCCTTTTGGAGGATGTCTGCTTCTGCCGGAGAGTCAATTATAGCCCCTAATTTGCAGTCGTCTGCAAACGTGGTCAGCCATAGTCCTTCTGTGCTTGCCTGTACCTCTGAGAAGTATATGCTGAACAAGAGGGGTCCCAGGTCCTAGGACTGAGCCCTGGGGAACACCGTTTGTAACTGATTTAGAGTCAGACCTTGCTCCCACAACTCTTACCATGTGGGTTCTGTCTGAGAGCCAGTTGGCAACCCATCTCGTGACATAGGGGTTTATGTTCAGGCTGGTGAGCTTGTCTATAATACCTGAATGGGGAATGGTGTTGAAGGCCTTTGTGAGGTCTAGATAGGCTGTGTGGACCACCTTTCCATTGTCTATAGCCTTAGTAACTGTCTCAAAGATGTCCACCAGGTTTAGGAGGCATGATCTGCCCATAACAAAGCCGAACTGGGTAGAGTCCAGTGTTTGGAGGTTCCTAATGTCTCTGTTTATGAGATCCATGATGATGCGCTCCATAGCCTTTCAGACCAAGCTAGTCAGGCTTATAGGGAAATAGTTCCTGGAGTCTGTTGTGGCTCCATCTTTGTGGAGCAGAATAACCATTGCTGTACACCAATTTATGGGCATGTAGCCTGTGGAGAAGCTGAGTTTGAACAGTGTGTTTAGGTGAGGGGTTAGTTCATCTTTGAGCTTGTGTAGGACGCAGCCTGAGACTCCATCCGGTCCCATTGATGCTGTGTTTTTGGCTTTGAAGAGAGCTGTTTTAACCTGAGCATCTGTGATTTTAGGGACACTACATTCTTCTGGTATGGTTATGGGCCCTTTTGGGGGTGAGGGGGGGTGAAGTTTGCACTGAACCTGTCTGCCAGGATGTTCTTATTCCAACAATTGTCAAATTCTTCGAATTTATAATTCTTCTTAGTTAAGGGACGTATAAAGATATTCGAGTTGTTAATGTAAGAACATGCCTTGCAACTTCCACATCTGAACTTACCAATTCTCCTACTCATTTGAAAGCTCCTGTTTTCATAGACGGCTTCAGTTTCTGTTCTGTAGCATAGCAGTCTTTTAGATTTTTCCTGTTTTTAAAATAAAAAACTGGGTTGATCTCCAACAGTTTCTCTAATTTTATTGTCCGATATTAACACTGGCCAAAATTTCCTGATGATGTTACGAATAGCAAGATTGTCAGTACTGTATGTTAGCTGACATTTCAAATTGGACTTTGCCTCTTTTTGTTTGGCCTTAGTTATTCCTCTTTGGTCTTAAAAATAAGGTCTTACTCTCTGAGATTGTCGTTCCAAAGTAGTTTCTTCATTAATTTGTGTTTCTTTGATTTTATGTCCTCTCTTGGTAAAGTCATTAATGAGTTTGGTTTGCTCTACCATATAATCTTCATCCCTCTTGCAAGGTTTAGACACTCGATTTAATTGGTTGGTCACTATATTGTCAAGGACATGTCTAGGATGCATACTGGTATTGCGTAACAGATGATTTCGCCATACAAGTTTTATGTCCATTCTAGTACTAATACATCCTGTGTCATCTAACATCAACTTAACATCCCAAAATTCTATCTCCATATTAGAAGAGATCACCTCAAACTTCAAAAACAAAGTTGTGCTGGTCAAAAAATATACAAACTGGACCAAGGAAGTTGAAGCACCTTCCCATAGAAGAAGAATATCATCCATGAACCAATTGTAGAATACTATATCATTATTCCATTTGTTATTAACATCCACTTTCCATAGCTCTTCCCATCTTGCCAGGACCAAATTAGCATAGCTATTTGCGCTTGGGGTTCCCATCGTATTTCTATATGGTAGTGTCTATTATCTGCAGAAGTCAGGAGTAGCGATGGGAACCCCATGCCCAAATAGCTATGCTTTATGAAACATTAAGAGGTGGTGATTTAGTAAATCAAATGGAAACTGAAGAAATAACATGGGTAATGAAATTGCGTTCAGATCAACCACCAGGTCTGAATGCATTATTTTCCTTTAAAACCTAAACTAAAAGGAAAACCTCTCCAGCATTCAAAATAACCTAATTGGAAGGGTATGTATGTTGCTATGGCTACCAAGTATTCTTGAATGAGTGAATATCAGAGAATGAAGGTATTTAACAGGAAGTTTTACTGGCTAACATTTAGGATTTGAAAAAGGTATTACATCGAAAGAGCTTATCCGGTTTATGAGGCAGTGTATTTCATTTTATCATCGCTCATTTTTATTAAAGTTTTAGTTTTTAGCAGGATTGGTGGTGGAACCATTCATTCTCTGAATTTTGTATTTTGATGTACTCTGACTTTGGTGACACTACCTACTTCTTCTTTTTTGCATGCCACATACATGCTTTGGTAAACACCCTTTGTTGTCATGGTTTGTTTACCTTACCAACATCTCTGTACTTTTGGCTCTTACTCTTGTCAGTCAGGCTGATTTTGTTACATTTTACCTCATTAATTGTCATTTACTAACCCCCATAACCAATTTATTCTATCTTTAAACACTGCTACATCTTGAGATGATGGTTCAGGCACTACCTAATCTACTGCATATATTACAATTATCACTCTTTCTCCCCATCCAGTCTAATGGCATTAATTGATAAAGCATGACTGTGACTCAGGTGACCCAAATTTGATTAATAGCTGAGGCACATGTGGGAGTTGGCATGGAAGGAGAGAAGTGACACAACTGATTAATAGCTGAGGCACGTGTGGGAGTTGGCATGGAAGGAGAGAAGTGACACAACTACAGACGGTTACATCTCTTAAAGGGGAATGCGCATCTCCAGCATTTACCTTCTTGTGATTTAGTCTTCAGTGAAGACAACAGACATGTGAGCATTGACTTCAAAGGTGTTAGGGCAGTCTTGAGTGGTTAAACCACCCATGGAAAAAAGTAACATACCCACACTGCTATACCCATTCCATTCCCAACCCTGTGCAAGTTGTTGGGTATGGGGATAAGGCTAAAACAATGAAAATCTAATGGGGAGTGGTTTCAACAAAATGGTTAAGGTCAGAGATACTAGGTATAGAAATTGATTCTGATTTCTGGTTATTGGCTAGGCTTCAAATGGCTCTTCATGGCAGCTAGCATAGTATTCACCTATGAAACTATGAATCCTTGTTCCTCCTTTGCATCAATGGGCCCCAATAATATCCTGGCATGTTTAATAAATAGCATGAAACATGACCTCTCTGGTCCACTTGAATCATTTTTGAACTGGAGCCTTCAGTCAGGTTTTGTACCCAAGGAATGGAAGATGGCTACATTCATTCCCCTGCACAAAGAAGGCTCAACCAGTGATCCGGGTAACTACAGGCCCATAAGTCTTACCAGCCTTGAATGTAAGGCCATGGAAAGAATTATCATGGATATGATAAATGAGGAAATAGGTAACCTGCAAACTCTTGACCCATCACAGTTTGGCTTTGTTAAAGGAAGGTCATGCCTATTAAACCTGGTGGACTTTTTTGAGAGACATTGGTAAGACTGTGCATGCAGCTTACCTCAACTTGACCAAGGCTTTTGATAAAATACTGTACTCATTCATTATAGAAAAGCTCACTAATTTAGGTATAGACCCTTCTATCATCCACTGGCTAGCAAACTGGCTCACTGATAGGACCCAGGATGTCAAAATAGGTGAGACAACCTCCACCAAGTGGCCAGTCACTGCCAGAGTCCCCCAGGGCTTTGTACTGGGTACATTCCTTTTTGTCATCTATTTCAATGAAATGAAAGCAAATGCTGAAGGTTTATAGCTGACTAAGTTTGCAGATGATTGCAAGCTGGGTGTTATCCTCAACTTCCCTGCAGACACTGGTAGTCTTTAAGAAAACCTATCTCTGAGTAACAAGTAGGGCCAAAGCCATGGTCTTAAACTAAATCCTAAGAAATGGTAACTGAACCATCTCAGTTAATTACCATGTTGGTAATACACCCCTAAGAGTCAACCCAGTGGTCAGGGATCTGGGTACGCACGTAGTGGCCTTACCTTCAGCCACCATGTGTCCACAGTGGTGTGGAAGTACTTTTATGTTGCACAACTTATACATAAGGGCATGATGTCTAGGTCCAAAGCGATCATTATCTCAGTGTACACTGTGCATATCAGACCAATCACAGAGTGCAATGCTCTCTTTAGTATGCACCTGACCAGGCATATGCAGCAACTAGAGCAACCTCAAAGGTTCCTTACAAAAAAAATACAAGGCGTAACAAACCTGCCTTATGAAGAGTGCCTTAAAGCCCTTTCCCTCTACTCAGTCTCCTATAGATTACTGAGGGGTAATCTATACCTGGCTTACAAAGCATCCACAAACCCTACACTTATGAATCTCCTACATGTTTGTAAGTCAAACAGCACCAGATATACACAGTTGTGGGACGCAAATTTTGTCTGTGACTTAAACAGAACATGCTGGAGTGACAGATATGTGTCCCAGAGACTGCCCTTCCTATGGAACATGCTTCCTATCCACGTGAAGCTGAGTTTGTCCATTACCCGGTTTAAGTACAACCTAGACCAGTGGATGAGGACTAGGAAATTTGCACGAGGCCTGGCATCCATGTCCCTTATGGACAGAGGTAGCTTATAAATGCCTGGTCCTCAATGTCCTGTTTGGATGCAGGACATCATTATTCTTTCAGGACAACATGGCTAGGCTTAGAAAGGCCCCCGTTTGTTGGCATAGTAACAGTCTATGAATCTATGAATCTACATAGACAACATCCAGTCCTGGCCCATACAATATCAAATTTAGTGGACATCTCTCCCTTTAACTCTCTGTCTCTCTCTCTCTCTCTCTCTCTCTCTGTTTGCTTTGTCTGTTACACCTATTCAGTAGCTGGTTTTGAAGCTTCTTTGGTACCTTAGACTGTATTACAAGTCTATTCTGGTACCTATTGCCATTTTTTTTTTTTACCTATTCAGTTACTTACTAAGGGATATAACTCAATAGTAATATCTTTCCTTCATACTGAGTTGCACTATTAATTATAGTATGCCATAATATGCTCTCCCTTGAAAACATTTCATACCAACAAAAAAAAAATCTGTTTTGCTTCTTTCATTAAAAGTATGAAATTCCTCTTAATAGACTGCTAAGATGGTCAAAATGTTTCCCTGCCCTGTCATTATACTGTGAGTTATGTAGCATCTCTAGTATATCACACTTAAACTCATCATGGCTAATTCAATTATTTCAATTTATGACTTAGTCCACAACTGGGTCACTTTAATGTTAGCTGTAATAAAGAGTGATTGCAAGGGAGATATCAGCATTAAGATATTGGAGAAGAGACTCCCTTCCACATAAAGCAATGTTAGCAAATCAGTTTTAATGAGTGGAGTTGTAGGGGAGATGAATCACATCCATCTTTTCTGCTACCAGTAGTTTTATTCTTTCCCAAAATATAGGAATTATTATCACCTTTCATCACAGTTATTCCTAATGAATTTTCTGTTGACTCCTTCTGTTTTTATGGTGAAAAATAATCAGACAGTTGATAATGCTTGGATTGACTTTACTCTACCTACTGCTATAATTAAAATTAAAGATAATGCTTCTGGTGCCCAATTCTTACATGTAGTATATATTCTTAAAGCATGGTAACAATTAATGGTGCACTACATCTCCCAACCATTTGATTATGTCCTCCAACTCCTATTCTATAACTTTTTTTCACAAGCAGGCTGTGCCCCTTTGACACATCAGTTTGCTTACTCCCTTATCTTTCTTTCATTTCTGCCTCTTCCAAAACCCACAAAAACTGCCTTTTCAGGAATCTCTCCAGTGCTCCCATTCTGCCCCCCATTGCTGTTAATTAGTTCCTTTCCTTTGACTTAACGTTGAATATCCTTGCATTTCTACAATATTTATCTGTGTATCACATCCCTGTTGTCACTATGTCCTCTTTAATCAATATTGTTATTCTCCACTCATTACCTGCTATGCATTCTTCCTCTATGAACTAGCACTAGGTAGCAGGCGCTCACTGCAGTCTCCAAGGCCAAGAACATTGCTTCAATTGGTACTGATGATATCTCAGAATGCCTCCTAAATAGAATCAAAACATGACTTGCCATGTGTGCTAGAATCTTTATTTAACTTTAGTCTCCAGACAAGCTTTGCACCAAGAAACAGAGGACTGTAACTGTTATCCCTCTACAATGTAGGTGGCCTTCCACAAACCTGGGAAAATGCAGACCCATAAGACTGACTAGTCTCATATGCAGGGAAAGAATTATCATGGATCTGATTAACAATGACATAGGAAACCTACAAACACTGGACTCTACCAGTTCTGTTTTGTCACTGGCAGGTCATGTTTACTTAATTTGGTGGACAGTTCACAAACTATGAACAATGGCAAAACAAATCCCTACTTTGACCTGACCAATGTGTTCAACACAATATCTAACTTAGGCAATATAGATTTATTTGTGTCTTTCGGCTTTTCCCGGTTAGGGGTCGCGCAGAGAACTCCGGTCCGCTAATGATTGGCAGTAGATTTTTACGTACTGGCTTGCCGGGCCTAACGCACAACCTTCAATGAAGGAACGCTCATTCACACACGTCGCTACACAGAAGATGCTCTAACTGAGAATCGAATGGGCAACGTCTAACTGTGAGGCGACAATGCTACCGCAGCACCACCACCACAGTTAACTTAGGCAATATAGATAAACTTACAAAATTAGACTTAAACCCATTGGCAATCGATCTAGGAATGTATTTGATGGTAACCTGACCTTTGACCATCTTGTGTCTGCTGTGGTGAGTAAATCATTATACATTTCACCACTTATAAGTAAGGACATGGCATCCAGGTCCAAGGAGGTCATTCTTTCACTGTACTCATCTCCCACTAGACCATTTATTTAGTACAACACATCCTTCCAGACCACCCATTTGAAACAGCTTGAGAGACTACAAATATTCCTCACTAAAAAGCACATGGAGTAAACAGTAAGTCCTAAGTGAATAACACATTTAGAATGGTTGCAGTGCTGAATATGACCTATTCCTGTACTTGATCTCCCACAGACTGTTGCATGGCAATCTACCCCTAGCCTACAAGACATCCTCTGATCCCATACTGATGAATTTGTTGCACTTCCACAAAACAAATAGCATTAGCAATACCCATTCTAAGGACCTAAACCTTCTTTGTGACATAAAGAGGACATGCTGGAGGCACAAGTATGTCTCACAAGGATGACCCCTTCTCTGCAATAGGTTTCCCATCCGTGTGAAGCAAAGTTCATTCTTAACACTATTCAAATATAACTTGTACCAAAGGATGGGAAATCTCAGATTTACCTCTGGTTTTGCACATATGTTAACCAATAACCCAACCACTGAGATGCAAGCGAACAATACAAACCACAACCAAAGTCAAAAGTTCACAGGAGAAATCCAAATGAGGGCCCGAGTCCGAGGAATAAACAGTTTATTTTGCCACTACAAACGAAAATAGTGAAACACGTGTGTAAAGCACCAAAACACATAAACGCTATAACAGGTAGTAATACGTTTTCGTACAAACTTCATCAGATGTGAAATACCCCTGAACTAAAAGACATGAGCTTATATACGTGGCTAAGAATCTTTGACCAATGTCTGACAAAAAACAGTTAATTTAAAACCAATGAAATTCCCTATCTACTTTTTAAAAAAACATTAAACATTCAATTACAATCAGTAATTTAAGATACATATAAATATAAATAAATAAATGTGTGTTTAAAAATAATATAAAATGACCAGTTGTAAGTATAATATAAAACATTTTATGATATTTGCTATACCAAGTAGAACCATTAAATAATATAGCAATAACCCACGCCCAGGGGTTATTGCTATTATACAATGACATTATTTAAGAAAAAAAATAATTAATTTTCTTAAATAATGGCATTGTATAATGCCTCCTTGCTACCCTTCCACAGCTATCTGGTATTCTGCGGCAGTTCTGATGTACTATTCATGTGTATGCCTACGCAGTACATCAGAGCTTTGGGCAAAAGCAACGGAGAAAGCAAGATCTCCGTTGCTTTTTACAAACTGTTTCACTATGTTAAATGGGTTTAACACAGCGAGACAGCTTTAAAAAAAGCAACGGAGAATCTCCCGTTGCTTTTTCTAAAGCTGTCTCGCTATGTTAAACCCATTTAACATTGCGAGACAGTTTTGAAAAAAGCAATGGAGAAAGCAAGATCTCCGTTGCGTTTTACAAACTGTCTCGCTATGTTAAACTCGTTTAACATAGTGAGACAGCCTTAAAAAAAGCAACGGAGAATCTCCATTGCTTTTTTTAAAGCTGCCTCGCTATGTTAAACGAGTTTAACATAGCAAGACAGTGTAAAACAACGGAGATCTTGCGTTCTCCGTTGCTGTAAAAAAAGAGTTATAATAATGGAAAAAAGCCAGGCGACCGGACCTTTTTCCATTGCTATAACTCTAATTTACAACGTGCACGCTGACCAATCAGCGTGCACATTTTTGAATATTAATGGGGGTCGTTGTATAATTGTTATAAATGAATATTTAAATTAAAGAATGCTAGTGTGTTGGTGAAGTACTTTGCTACCATCTAGTGGTCATTTGGCAGAATTAAAGTTTGGCAACTCTTAATTTAAGAACTGGAAGGATAGAAAGCATGTCATTCAAACCTGGATTTCTTGTAGCTTCAAGTACAATCTGCCAATAAAGCTCCCGATATTCAAGTTTGGCCTCCCACCACTTCCAATACAAAAAAAAGAGAAAGATGCCTGTTGACATATAGCTTTATGACGGAAAAGGGCATTGTTTATGTTTTCTTTCCTAATTTCATAAAAATGCTCATAAATACGTGTTTTTAATTTTCTTTCCATCTTGCCTATGTAAAATGATTCACATTGCTTACATAAGGCCAAATAGACCAAACCACTAGTATTACAATTTGAAAAGCAGTTACTCTTTATGTTCCTGTCCCTACTGACAATTTCTATAAAGGATCCATTGTGTATGTAGGGGCACTGAGAGCACAAACCACATTTGTAGGTGCCTACCTTTTATTATTGCCTTGTACTAAGTACCCCCCTCCAAGCTCAAATAAATTCTTAATATTTCTGTCCTTTCTGCATGTAAATTTTAAAGGGTGTTTAAATAGAGTGTCTACATCTGAAAACTCCTTAAATCTTTCCCATTCTTGGGTAATGGCCTGCCTGATAACCCCTGAATCCCTGGTAAAGTCCATAAGAATCATCTCTATCCATAGGATGTTCGTTGTTATTTAAAAACCTTGAAGGGGTATCCATAGGTATGTTCTTTCCAAGTATTGAAGCAAATCTGTTCATTCTACCTTCAGAAACTTCTGAGGTAACTTTTTGGATTAAACTTACCGGGTACCCCCTTTCCTTAAACATATCCCCGAGAAGACAACACTCTGTCTTAAAATTGTTGTCTTGAGATGTCATATGACTAATCCTTACCAGTTGGCCTTTTATAAGATTTTTCTTTTGAAAATAGGGGTGTTCACTATTGTAGTGGAGATACGAATTTGAAAAGGAACTTTTTCTATGTACTTTAGAAGCAAACTTGCCATTCCCTTTGGAGAGATTAACATCTAAATAAATTAATTCCTGGTAAATTAGTGTTATAAGTAAAATCCAGGAAATTGGTAGTACTCTTTAGATAGGATAAAAATTAAAAAAAATCTGTCTTCACTGTCTGTCCAACAAATACAAATGTCATCCAAAAAACATTTATATAGGAACCAACTACTATTAAATTTACTATTAAGCACAAATCTATACTCCCACCAGGTTAAAATAATATTAGCATAAGTCGGGGCACATATTGCCACCATTGCTACCCCTTCATTCTGCTTGTAAAACTCACCTTCGTAATACATGTAATTATTTTCAAGTATTATTTCCATTAATAATAGGCAATTGGTAAAATCATTATTATTAAGATTTCCGTTTTCTCTCACGGAATCTTCCAACTATTATAAGCCTATATCATGGGAAGTAGAACCAAATAAATCAACAATATCTAAGGTAACAAATAACAACTCCTCCATATAAAGACTAGGTTTTACTTGTCTGAGAAAATCCCAAGAGTCCTTAAGTACCGCTGGACCTTTTAAAGATAAATCTTTTAATTTCACATCTACAAATTTTGCTAAAGGGCTGTAATAGAGCCTTCTGAGGACACTATTAATCGAAGTGGTGGGTCCAAACAGTCTTTATGGACTTTTGGAATCCCAAATACTGATGAAACCCCGGGGTTCTTGTTTGTTAAAAAAATAAAGGTATCCAGGTTAATTAAGCCCTCAATTAATAAATCATTGAGCATAAGACTGATTCTAGAATTGGCAATGTTTACCTCGTTGATAGAAGCCCTGGAGTATTTGTTGTTATCACTCAACTGTTCCTTCATTTTAGATTCATAAAGAATACTGTCCATCAATACTGTACCACCCCCCCCCCTTTTCTGGTTGCATGATTCTCACAGTTCTTTCAGCTTTGAGGGAGTCTAATAAACACTTTCATCTTTGGTAAGGTTAGGGTAAACCCTATGATTATTTACTTCTTTCCTGATTTCTCTTTCCAGAATGTTCTCTATTTTTTTAAGTTGGGGGTGGAGGGGTGGATTGAAAGTACTTTTCTTTCTCAGAGGTGTGGAGGGTTGCCTATCCTTTAATTCTTTACAAAAAAACAAGGCCAAATTCTTTTTCCTAATAAAAAGTTTCAAATCTACTATGGCTCAGGAAATATTTGCTTTCCTGGAAGGTATAAATTTGAAACCCTTTGAAAATAAATTGAAGTGTTGAATGTTAATGTCTAAACCACTGAAACTGAAAATGTTATAATCTTTGAAAGTGAAAGTATAGTCATGTTTTATAATAGTATCACAAAACCACCACCCCAATTATATATACCAACTCCGAGACTGCACTACAGTGGGGAAAAGGGCTTTGAAATATTGCTGTGTGCAAGTCAGGAAAGTGTTGGCCAACTAGTTACTTTCTCTGTGTCACACGTTCACTGAAATGAACATTCGATGAATGAATATTTGATGAATAGGGCTCGATGTTAGCCATTTAATAAACATTCCATTCGATGGTTAAACATAAACCCTTCACAAGTAGAGCATGAATGCAATATCACTGGTGTGAATGCATGGCTTACAATACTAAATGAAAAAAAAAGCCTTCCAAATTGAGTATTTAGAAAAAACATCCAAAATCCTTTTATGTAATAAAGATGCATATAATACACATACTCAGAAAGACTCTCTTAGCTATCTGCTCTGTGCATCAGACATATATGCAACCCTAAGTGAAACACAGATACACAAAAAGTATGGCACAGTCATCATCGTTTGCATGGGGGGGGTGGCAGTAGGCCAAGGCTGATGCCAAAGAAGAGACTGTATGTGAGTTAGAAACCCAGAACATGCAGTTAAGTAGGAAAAATCTCTGGATCACTAATAGGAAATATATCCCAATCAACATTAAGGTTTCCTGGTTTACATGTGTGTGGGTCAGTATGGTTAGATTTTGGGAGATGTGTGTGGGTCTACATTAACACAATCAAGCTCTGTGCAAACATTATGTCCTGCCATGTTGAATCCATGTGAGCTGTGCATGGAAGAGTTGCTAGTTCCTGATGATGCAAACTGCCTCTGTCAGGAGTTGTATTGCACTTCCATGTCCCCAATTCAAAGTGGGGTGCGACCTCAGTGTGAGTGTTGTCTGCTGGATGAGCTCTCTTCATGACTACATCCAAGATCACATCTCCATGGCTTACAACATCTGGCTGTGGACACCTCAATCACTGAGGGAACAGTGGAAATAGTGCTATTACAGGAAGTGACACGGCCACATCAGCTAACACCAGAGGATGTTGTGCCTCTACAGACACATGAAAGCCATCACTCTCACAGAAGTTGTACCATCACAGACACTGCCCGATCAAAAGTGTTATTCATCCTATCCAATGAGTCACCCACATGGTTGAGGCAGTCATGCATGTCAGAATTCACCACATTTAGGACTTGTACTGTCTCTTTTGAAACCCTGGTTGAATGTGCCTGAGCCTCCATGACAGCTGTATACACATGGCTGGTGGCATGCAATGACACACCAGCATCAGTATAAGGGTGGACCTTAGGCCTCCTCCTAGCAGCTCTACCAACCTTCCTGCATGGCACCACACCCTCACAATGGTGCTGGTGAGACTCAATCAGCTCTGCAACTGGAGTAACCACATCAACCATGTTATCTTCAAGCTGTCCCATATCTGAGCATTCAGTGGAATGGGTATGCATAGATATACTGACTGCATTCAAAATAAGGCTAATAGATGTGTGAGCTACAAACTCAGTGTTACACAGAACCTCTGTGCCCCCTAACTGATTGCACACTGCCACTATCAGGATTACCTGTGGCAATCAGTAACAAACACAAGGAGAGAAATAGTGACTGGAAATGATCCAAACTGTGTTCTAAGCACTCATGCTAAATAAATTCAGATGTTCATTGAATACAATGCTTTTACTCTTGCCTCAGATTTACATCTAACTAATACTTATTAGTAATCAAAGAAAGTCTGTGTTTTTTTTATTTGCCTTTGTAATTTTCACGCTGCTTAGCAAAGCACATAGAGGGCTCACAGGTGAACGAAAGCATGAACAATTTCATTCCTGAAATCTCTTATTAGTGCAAACATTTTTGTTACCAATGCACGGTATTTGTAATGAGTGAGTGATGTGCACATGATACATAACTCATTCTGTGGCACAATTACTAAATGCAGTAACACTGGACCAATAACAGAATTGCTCTGGGGTTCATCACAACTTCATATTCTGTTTTTTTTTTTTTTCTTCTGTTTCTTGCCTTCTGCACTCGGCTTGCCTGCTTAAAGAAAAAAGTGGGGGAAAAAGTATTTGGGCAGACCTCTGTAGTGCAAACAGGCTTACCGGTGATGTGTGGACATCAGTAATCTGGGCAGTACTGAGTGGAAAACATCCACATGCTGTGCAACTGTCTCTGTGACACAAGATGTAAGTGCAGTGACTTTACAGACACAGGAGATCCATGGTTTAAATCCAGATAACACATCCTTACAAAGGGTGTCAGAATACCATTTCTTGGAACAGTTTGATTAAGAAGGTAACAGTGCATACAACTGGCTATCATAATTAGGATGATTGCAATAAATGTCTCATTAATGATTTGATAACTATATTTCTCTAGGTAGCATATCTCATTAATGACTTACTTATGAAACCCATTTGATTGTCTGTGTAATTGTTTAGGCAAGATAATTATGATAATTAATTAAAAAATGCACTTTCTTATCTATGATGGACAAAATACTTAAGTTAAAATCATCTTGACTTTTCACATAGCCCAACTCTGTGTTTAGGACAGGATGTATAGTGAGGTATGTCTGTATCATTCCTCAACCTGTATTACTCAGCTCAGGAAAGTCTGCCTCTTTCATGGGAATGCATTTCACAGGACTTCTTAAAGTCACACACACACAAGCCTAGTTGAAGTATATCTCCATTCACACTGAATGCAGCATGTCTGTAATTGACATAGTTGAAAAGGGGTTCTGCAGGAGTTATGCTGTAGAACTGACAAAGCATAACCTTGTTTGAAATGTATGCATTATTTATTTTATAGGTTTGATTTCCACATTGTACAACTAACTTTTTACATGTGTAATTCCCAAAATGTATTTGGCACCAATTCAAACAGAGGGTTGTTGCTTGACTTCTGCAGGCATAGTTGGTGCAGGAGATGAGAGTGCTGAATTTGGAGCACAGAGGTGGAGTTTTGAGGATTCCAGGATTTTTGTGGGACTTATCAAGAAGCACTACAGCTGTAGGCTGCTGGAGGCAGACTATAGTGGGAATCAGTATAAGACTGAGGCTTGGTACAACTGGCAACCCATTCACTGGAGAGAATTGTCACCACCACTATAGTGACCTGAACAGTACAAGAGGGACCTCCTTAGCCAATGGGAGGATGAGTTTAGAACTGCTGACACCCCTCAGTTGTGTAAGTATATAGACCCATCAGCATTACGTTATACAGGATGCAGTAGACAGCTAAGACTATCATTAATTATGCTTTGGTGTCTCTTGTTCTTGTCTTCTCTATTGTACAGCTACTAAAGACATTGCAGCAAACATTGAGGAATACCATGAGAGGTTAAATTGCTTCAGAGAGGCACAGGGTACATATGCATCAGGTTTTCCTGTAAGCTTATTAACTACTGTAATTATATGCAATATGGTAATATAATAAATATTTGTATGTATGATATAGCAGTACAGCTGATTAATTGCACAACAGCGTAAGACCTTCCCATTGTAACTGGCTGTAGCAAAGGTGTATAGACTTAATTATCATAAATGTGTATTCTGTGAAATTATATAGTCATGTGATATGACATGCCATGGATCCAGTTCTCTGCCTCTCTTTTGTTTCATCCCACACCTTCTCTCTCATTTATTTATTTATTTGCTTGTTTGCTTGTTTTGTGGAATATTTTTATGGCTTAAAATGTTCTATTAGCATGCACATCTGCTTACAAAAACTGACATGCAGCACAGAGAATAGATTGACAACTTTGGATTGGCCTGCCTTCCCTCCACAGGTTGCAGCACTGACACAGCACTTCAGGGTCTCAAAGTTCCAGTAGTTCCTCCACAACCCCTGCCCTACCTGCCCCATCTGCATCAGATAGCTCTGTCCTGGCAGTTGGTGCACTGGTGTCCGCTGGGAGTAGTACTAGTAGTGGAAGTGGTAATTTTGTTACCCAACAAGAGCTGACAGGGCAAGTCGACAGTATTATGGAAAGGGGCCACAGTGCCCAAACCAGTCATGTAGAAAAGGTACTTTATCATATTGCCAAGACAATGCCATATTGAGCAATGACACAGGAAACTGAGTCAGGAGACACTGATGACAGTTCTGAGGGTGAGGACTAGAGTCTCACTGTTTTCAGGCTTGACATGGTTGCTCCTTCAATGTCCCTCTACCTATCCCCTATCAGGGTGTTCCCCAAACCTTTGTGTCCATCTCCATCCCTGTCTGTCTTGTTTGCCCTGTACATCAGTGCCTGCTTCCTCTCCTAACCTACCAACATGCCCCTCACATTTCTAAGCCCCTTCCTCAAAATTCAGCTCTCTGAAAATAAAATAAAAAAAAATGGGCACCTGTTCAAAAAACCATAAAGACCCATACATAGCATTCCACTTCACCCATATGTCTTCTTGACAAACTTGATTTGGGACAATTGGCTCAACAACATTATTCTGTTGTTGTTACTGACTCTTGATATGGTGACAGTCCAAATTCAGCATATTGTGTCCACATGTCTACATTTATTTTGTGAAGAAGTGGATACCTATGACTCTCTGTCACTACATTCCTGCACGTTCCTCTGTTCTTTCCCTTGTGTCCTCCCCTCTGCTTGCCCAACCCACCCCCCCAAAAAAATTCACCACTTTCCTATCAACTCCGTTTTCACACATTTTATCTGGACAAAAAATAGAATTACAAACAACACACATGGCCAGACATGGCCCATAAGAAAGCCTTCACTGTTTGCCCTCAGCATTTGCACAGACTTTGGCATCATACGCCTATGCTAAGTGATAGTGAATGGCTGTTCATGTCCTATGGCAAAACCTGGTCAGTTCTTGCTATCACCCACAGCAGTCCACTTATCCTGGCACAAAGATGCTTATACATGCTGTGTGGTTGTAATCAGAGTAGAGACAAACTAAAGAAAATATTTGGCAACAGTTACTGTAACAGTTCTTTGACTACTGGTTGCAGCAAACTACAATTTCCTCTGTGGAGTGTAGATGTGTTGATGTAAATCACTTGTCTGAAGATTCATGTTTCCCATAGCATCAAGGGTTCAATTCTAGATGTATCTCACATTATTTCCTACTGTGGTGTAGTACTTCTATTATATGTTTCATGAAATATATCTTAATTTTATCCAGTTGCAACCTTTAATTAACAGATGTTGAATAACGTCGCAAAAAGCATTTGCAAACACATCCATTACCATAAGGAAGATTTAGTAAACCACCCTTCATCTACTCTTAATCAAGTTTTGCCTGTCCTATAGCTTCTTGACCCCCAGAGGCATCAGTTACTGATACAGAGCATGACAGATGAATACTGAGGACACACCATAAAGATGTGCACTAATGACCCATAACACCACTCTTTGTCTTTCCATCTCTCTCTGTCTTCACTGCTTCTCTCTCACCCTTTTGTACTGCTGACTATTCATTAGGCTGATTGATGTAGATGTCATCTTATGGAATTTTTGTACTATCATTACTTTGCGGAAGAATAATACCTGCATTTTTACTGGCTGAGGAGGTTATCACTGGTGTGATTTTGACATGTATGAAGTAGGATTTTCTTTTTGGGGTGTTGAAATAATAATCAAGTTTATAATCATAATTTTTAATCTTGACAACAGTTCAAATCTAGTATTAGGTAAAACTCTTACTGTCTGTTTTGTAAGTGCTTTTCTTGTGAATGTGTTGCCTGCGTGTCTGTCTAACTCCCTTCTGTTTTATCAATTGCAGTCCTCAACATTTGCACAAGGTCTGGCAATGAGCAAGTGTACCATGTAATGCTAAATGGCATTTCAAATATTATTGTAAAATGTGGTGAGTTTTTGCCTTACACCACATTGCCACAGTTAGCATAGCAAAAGAAACAATACAGCCACTGTGCTATAGTAAAACCAACTTAGGGTAATAAACTGTGATACACTCACTCTTCCATGTCTATCACGCTGCTGGATATCACGTAACATGTAACTGCTACCTACTTAATGCTTTTATTGAACATGTTGTGAGTGTCTCTTATAGGTTTACCTTTATATTCTTGAATCATACATACATGTGCGAGTATTCATATATTCGCATCGTAAAAACGAAACTGGAAACAGCGACAGTTGTTAATGTTCAAAAAGCAGCAAATCGAACAGCCGGTTCGCTGTGTTTCGAACATAAATGTCAACAACAAAATTAAATAAAGTGTAATGCAGGGCGGCAAGCCCCCCTACACCCCCCATGTGAGGAGGTGCACCCCCACAACACCCCCTACTTTATTATTCTAACTCCGAGATCGCACTACAGCAGGGAAAGGAATGATTTCCAACTCCCCACTATAGTGCAATCTGCCCCAGAATGTCGAATGTGCAATGACCGACTCTCACTGTGCATTCTTTCATTGCACATTCGAACCTTCTTCCTTGCGAACCGTCTTTCGAACAATTGTCGGTTGCCCGTGTGCAATACGCACATGTAAAGCTAAACCCTCTTATAATGTACAAATGAAAGTTAATACAGTATGAGTGCCTCTGCAGTGAGCTAAGATAATTAATGTATCGGTTCACTTTTATATCTACTGCCAAAGGTTCAAATCCTGACATAAGTTATACAGTAATGTAATTTTTCTCCATATTAATATTACTTGTGTGTGTGCTACATCTGTTCATAAGTTCATAGGTTCATAGGTAGGTACTAGGCTATCTGCCTGAGGGCATTTATAAGCCTAGCCAGAGTGTGTCGGCTTTCGCCGACCCATTGATTAATTAACTGATCCTCTGTCAAGCAGAGCGAATGAATTGATCCCAGGGGTGTATTTTCTGTTACCCATCCACTCATCAAGGTTTCTCTTGAAGAGTGTTAGTGAGGGTCTCTGTCTAATGTAGTTTGCAATTTTGGTCCAAAGCATGGGGAGTCTCTGTGACAGGAATCTATCCCTCCAGCATGTTCTATTTATTGTTGTGGCAAGGTTTAGCTCACTAGACCACGTGGCTCACAGTAACCTGGATTTCTTTAGGTGGAGCATGTCCATTAATTCTGAATTGGACATGGCTTTGTAAGTCAGGCAGAGATCACCTCTGAGTAAGCGATATGCCACTGAGTACAGCCGGAGTTTTTTCAGTCAGGCTGCATAGGACATATGTTTGAGGCCAGTAATCCTCTTGGTGAGGTACTTTTGTGGTCTTTCTAGCTCTTGGAAGTGTCTTGTGAGGTACATCCCAAATGGGGCATTGTACTCTATGATGGGTCTGATGAGTGACGAGTAGATGGGCACTATAACCTCTTTATTTCTAGATGCAAACCCTTTAGTAATTAGATGGGCCATATAGAAGAATTTCCTAACTACTTTGGCAATATGATTGTCAAAGGAGAGATAACTATCTACCTGGGTCCCCAGATGTCTTATTACCTCTTTTATATTAAGGGGGCTGCAACCTATGTGGTAATTTGTGGGTGTTTTTTTTTTTTTCCAAATGGGATGACTATGCATTTTTTGGCATTTAGCTTGAGGCCATGACTTTGACACTAGGTGTCTGTCTCAGTAAGTCCTTTTTGGAGGATATCTGTGTCAGCCAGAGAGTCAATTATGGCTCCCAGTTTGCATTCATCAGCGAAAATGGTTAGCCATAGTCCTCCTGTGTTTGCCTGTACTTCTGAGAAGTATATGCCGAACAGTAGGGGTCCCAGAACCGAGCATTGCGGGACACCACTTGTGACTGGTTTATAGTCAGACCTGGAGCCCGCTATTCTTACCATGTGAGTTCTGTCTGTAAGCCAGTTGGCAACCCATCTCGTGACGTAGGGGTTTATGTTCAGGCTGGTGAGTTTTTCTGTAATACCCGAGTGGGGAATGGTGTCAAAAGCCTTGGCGAGGTCAAGATAGGCTGTGTGAACCACCTTTCCCTCATCTTTGGCCTTGGTGACTGTCTTGAAGAAGTCAACCAGGTTTAATAGGCATGATTTGCCCTTAACAAAGCCAAACTGGGTCAAGTCAAGTGTTTGGAGGTTCCCAATGTCTTTGTTAATGAGTTCCATGATGATGCATTCCATTGCCTTGCAGACCAGGCTAGTCAGGCTTATGTGGCAATAGTTACCAGGGTCAGTTGTGGCCCCTCCTTTGTGGAGAGGAATAACCATTGGTGTGCATTATACTATGGGCACATAGCCTGTAGAGAGGCTGAGGGTGAACAGTGTGTTTAGGTGTGGGCTTAGTTCGTTCTGTAGTTTGTGCAAGATGCAGCCTGGGACACCATCTGGCCCCATTGACGCTGTGTTTTTTTGGCTTTTAAATGGGCTGTTTTCACCTGTGCATCTGCGATTTCTGGGACACTACACTTTTCTGGTATTGTTGTGGGCCATTTTGGGGGTGAGAGGGGGGTGAAGTTTGCACTGAATCTATCTGCCAGGATGTTGGCAATATCAATAGGTTCAGTATATTTTGTGATATTTTGCACTAGTTCAGTGCATATCTGTGAGTTGCCTCTTAGATTCTTAACATAGCTGAATAAGGCTTTGTGGTTATCTTTTGAATCCTTGGCTATTTTTCTTTCGAAGTTAGCCTTGGAGGATTTTATGAGGGGACCTTAGTTTCTTAATGATACTGTTCAGGGATGTCTTTCCTTCTTGGGATTTGCTTTTTTTCTGAACTAGTTTCCTCCTTCTATTGTATAGCCTGTTTATGGCAAGGGACCACCAAACTGGTTTCTTTCTGTTAGAGGAGTGAGTCTTGGTTTTGCTAAGGATGGCACGATCCATGCATCCTTGTAGGTGCTAATAGAGTGCATTTGTAATGGTTTCTGCATCTTGGGCAGCATTATCCTTTAGTGTGGGGGCTGTGAAACTTACCACCTCTGTCTTAAGTAAAGTAAAGTTTGCTTTAGAAAAGTTTTTTACTGTGGTTTCCTTAGTTGGGGGTGGTGGTGAGGTGTGGACATCCAGAGTAATTAGTTTATGGTCTGATCTAACCAGTGACGGGTTGACCTCCGGTGTGGAACACCTGTCACCCATGTTGGTGATGACCAGGTCCAATATGTTTTCACCTCTGGTAGGGGAGTTTACCAGCAAATCCAGGGTCGTTTGAGTTAATGAATTCCAGGAAGCGCTGGGCCTGGGAGTTTGTACACTAGTAGTTTTCCCAGTTAATGGTAGGGTAATTGAAATTGCCCAAAATCAGGGTGTTCGGTAGGACCTTCATGTTTTCCAGTATCTCCAGAAAGGTGGAGTGGTGGTCCTGGGTCATGAAGGGTGATCTGTAGCAGACCACAATTTGCATTGCAGATTTGCCCGATGTTAGTTGCACATGGACGATCTCAGAGGTATCATGCTGCGCCACTAACCTGGAGGTGTAGGTATCCTTGATGAATATGGATACACTCCCTCCTTTTGTGTTTCGGTCCGTGTTCTGTGGCCGAAATATGTGGTATGAGTTGTAGCCTGGTAGTTCTGGGGTGCTCTCTGGAGCCTTGAACCAGGTTTCAGTTACTGCACAGATGTCGATGTTCTCCATACTGAGGAGTGCTTAGAGCACATGCATTTTGAGATTTAAATTCCTGGCATTGAGTAGCATAACCCTCAGTTTTTTGTTAATTGTGCTGTTTATGAAGGTGGGTTTGACTTTTGAGTCTTGCCTAAAAAAGGCACTATGGGGGCAGCAAGAGACTTGGCCAGTATTCTAAAGCCTAGGGGTGACAGGTACAAGCCGTCTCTTGCGAAGCAACGTGGCTTGTCGAGCATGTCATCCCAGGCTGACAGACACTGGATCCCCTTTGAATGACACCAGAGGCTTAGCCAATTGTTGAAACTGATATTTTTTTCTTTATACTGAGGTATCATTCTTGGTGAGGGCAGGATGCTACTCAGGGTTAGGGTCATACAAGCCTGTACTACATAATCAGAGAGCTCTTCCATGTCTCTTTTCATGTAGTCCAGGGAGGTACATCTCAGGTCATTCACACCAACATGAACAATGACAGATTCATATTTGTACTTGTTCTGGAGTGACATTAGTGTTTGTGTTATGTGGCGGATTCTGTCTCCCGACAGGCAGCTAACAGTAATCTTCTGCTTGTCCAGTCTAGTGAGTGGGATGTCAGTGTGCCTGACTATAGAGTCACCTATTACTAGTGTATTAGGTATGTTATTTTGCCTTAAGGGCTGTGATTGTGTGGCACACTGATTTTGTGTTTTATGTGTTGTCTGGTTTGTGACAGGAGGTGAAGGTTGTTTGGTTGTCTGCTTTGGAGGTCTCTGATGCTTTTTCAGATTTTTATTTAGAGCCTCCAAGTATGATTTTGTGTATTTATGTGTATTTTTTGCCAGTGCTGTTTTAGTAGGTCTGTGTGTGGCCGGAGGTGTGGTGCAAGTGTTAACCTTCCCCTCTTGACTGTCTGTTCCAGTCTTGGATGGAGACAGCTTAGCCTCCAGTTTCCCTGTATAATTGCATGTCTCACATATGTTAGTGTTATTAACAAGACACCATCCTCATGCCAACATTACATTTCCAATTTCCCACACTTTCTTCAACCAAATGCACATGGATGTATTGGTTATTGTCACTCCTACAGCTTCTGTATCCCTATATCAAGCACTTAATGGTACAGAGCAGGACATATTCTGAATGATGAAACAAGTAATGCAGGCACACTATACATGTGTTCATACATGTACCATAATACAAACTGTTATGTGTCTCTCTGTCTCTGTCCCGCATCACCTGTTCTGTCTCATCACAATATACTGTAACATGTTAAGTAGGCTGATGTTTGAAATGTCCATCTTATATCATTTGGCTCCAGTCCTTACTGTGAGGAAGCAAAATGCACACAATTCACAAGACATTCTGCCCTGCACACATAGTTAGGATATGTGCAGAGTCCCAATAATTATTTCAAAATATATATCATGCTTATGTTTAACAAACTGTACACCCAATTAACTTCTGATTTCACTTAAAACATGTATGATATATAGTAGGTATAAAAGATTATTTCAGTAGGCATACTGACACAATTTGGGCAATCAACATATTTAGGATAGTCATTCCTATGTAGTCCTACAGTCATGATCAAAATTCATTACAATAATTACATTCTGATCTACCTAGTAGATTTGAACCCTGCTTCAGCTCTGCTTTTTCATTTACTTCACTGAGCTTACACTTTGTGCCACAGAGAAAGTTAAGTGACAGCTTTATTTTCTCCACTCAGTACTATCCAGTGGTGATGGCCGCATGTTGCTGCTAAGCCTGGTTGTGCTACAGAAGGCTAACCCATTTAAAGTTTTAACTTTTTTTCCTTCAACAGTTAACCCTGTTTGCTGACTGCCTAATGATATGCAAACAGGCAAGGAAAGCACAAGTTTGGCCTTAACACGTGGAAGGTATGCTACAACATGCAAAGTGTATATATGCATCATGTTAAGATAAAACAGATCTGTTCTATATGTAATCACAATCACAATGTTTTCTCTCTGCTCCTTATGTGCACAAAGGTTGTTAGGGAGCACCACTGGACCTTATGTACTGTTTGCTTCACTAAAACAATAGCGTGGAGAAGCTTTTACAATGCATGGTGAGGCCACATCTCTTTCAGATCCTTCTCCCAACATCATCTTCTCTGCAACACAATGCTGAAGTCATACTACATACATTCTCACACTGTAGAAGTCAGACTTGTGCGGTAGTGCTTGTGTTAAGTAATGGCTCCCCTAGGTTGTGTATCTAGATAGGTGATTGGTCCTAATCTCCCAGCAGTCAACTTGCATAAGTGAGTTGTGTCAATATGACTTTATGTATTACTGGCCTCACTAAAATTATAGCCTGGAGAAACTTTCACATTGCAAGGTCAGTCCACATCAATGTGTATATGTATATATATATATATATATATATATATATATATATATATATATATATATATAGAGGTAGGTGTTTTTTAAAAATGCTTTGCGCCTTGAAGGCTTTGTGCCGATATGTCAGAGAGAAAAGTATAAAGTGGTTTGGATACTGGCTGGTCATTTTATTATTTTATCATTCTTGTGCTGGTGGTCTCAAATAGTGTGTAGCTGGTTGAGTCCACATTAATGTCCGACCCTTTTCCTGAACTGAAAGTGTAACATCAGCCATGATTTTTTGTATTGTTGTTTTTAATATAAGTACTGTTCTATTAAATTACTTGTTTTTATGAACTTCTGCTGTCTCCCTATGCTACCAACAGAACAGAAGTACATGTGCTGAGTTTAGTGGGTTAATGGTTAGATCAATCCCTAAGCCCCTTTTCACTCTGTCCACAAATGCATACTGTCTGCAACACATTGATGAGGTCATCATTTCAATACTGCACTCTCACACTACTAAAGTCAGACTTCTCCTGTGGTGCATACTTATAATACACATGCATATAGATTGTGTCAATAGATAGGTATGGAGTTTGCATACAACAGTAAAAGTCTCCTGATTGTGTATATGTGAAATGGATGCAGAACAGTCTTACATCTCTTTCCATTAACAACATTTAGAATCCCACATAGCTGTAGAAGTCATTTTTGCCCACATATCTCATTCGCATGACACAGATGATATAATTTGTTCAGAGATGCAGTTTGGCTCACATGCAGCCAGACCTCTCCTGTGCTGCATGTGTATAATACACTTGCAAGTAGACTGTGTCAGTAGACACTTAGGGAGTCAGAATAGTATGCCCTTGCCATTTACCCTATTGTGTTACTTATTTTTGTATTCATATGTTTCATTTATGTGCATATTGCATACCATACACTTTCTCTGCCTGGTACAGCTTGCATTATTTGCCTTATGTAGCTCTTCATGCTGTCAGTGCAAGCACCACTTAACAGGTTTGTCCACAGTCAAGCTTGTTTATTTACTGTGTGTGCTCATGCTACACAACACACTTTCTTGGCAACCAGCACTATTGCTGGCCATGAAAACATGCTTGTATTCATGTAGACATGATAAGCGGCATGCATATGAGATTACTGCTGCTGCTCATTGATCTAACATGTAACATGTAAACATTGTGTAGGCTTTGCGCAAAGCCTACAAAATTGTTCATGAATCCTGGAGAATTTCTGAAATGTATTATTTTACTCTGTCACTTTTATGCTTTGTATCACTAGCAAAATACTGTTGATAGAAGAACTGTTTTAATTGCTTATCACAAAAATTTTCAGAATACTGTAGGAATCATTCACAATGGCAGAACATCTGGACTTTATTTTATTTACTTTTTATTTATTTAATGTTTTCCAATGAAATGAGAGAGCTCAGTCCTACACAGTTTTATTTTTCAGTTATGACCCAAGCATAGACAAATTTAACAATTAACACTAGTGAAAAATAAAAATGAAATGCTATACAGTATGAAGTGAAATGGGTCTGTCAGTTTAGCTCAGAAGATTAAAATTGGGCCTGTTAATAAGCTTTATCATATAGCCCTGAGTTTAAGTTTCTTAAAATCTACTTGCAAACTTTATGGCTATGAGTAAGTCACTTAGGAAGACAGTGTGCTGTGATTTCCTTGATAAGGGACACCTGTGGTCAGCTGGCTTACCAGGACAATAACAAAGTGCTTTAAAAAGTGATTCAAAGTTGTAAATGCACTTACAAAAGACAAACAATTTGGAGGAGTAAACACATTTACAGAACACAAAGTATAACTTGCATAAAAAGCAAAACATATGAAGTTGTCTATAGTCTGATCATCACAAACAGAACCCAGTCACAGATATAGATATGGGAACCTTAAACATAAAAGAATCTTGATTGGAGCATAAACTAAATGATTCCCCGTTTATAAAATATGCTAGAAAAGAGATGATATTGATGCTTAAATAATAGTTCCACCAGTTGTGAGAAGCAGTGGCATTTAGCTGTGATTTCAAAATGGCACAGGGAGCTTTTCTTGTATGTGTGTGTCGGGGGGGGGGGGCATTTAAGTGGGTTCTCTGACAGTAGAGATAAAAGGGACAAAGGCAGAGAATGCAGGCCTTGTATTCTCAATGTACATCATTTGACACCTGAGATGTACTTACATTATTTTTGCATTCACTTACACTGCATGGAAGCAAATGTGGCACAGGAAAGAGATAAGATCTACAGCAGTTTAAATACAATATAGGCTGCAAAGTTTTAATTTTGTTTCACAGACAGACAGCATGTCCACAAAACAAGCGAAGGTGCTTGTGTTTAGCTTTTACTAAGATAAGCCTATGGATCCTATTCAAAAGGGTCTGTGGGTTTTTTGTGATATCAGAAGAGTAGAAGAATGTAAATGCAATCCATACTCAGTATTTTATAATTAGCATCCCAGCAATTATAGCCCTTCTTGTTTCAGAGCAAAAATGTCTGGAAAACTGTAGAAATTCAACTGATTTTTGATTTAATTCTATGCATTAGTAAGCTGCAGTTTTATTTTCATTGTTATAATACCATAAACATCGGTGTTACAAAAAAAAATACTCACCCTTATAACTCTGTATTCATCATGTTAAAAGGTTTAATCGCTGGGGCATTGCAAGCAGGAGAGGAATTTTTTTTAGATTTGGGCAGGAGTTTCAGTCAGCATGAGCTACGTTTTTTTCATTATGAATGTCTAGCTATTTGAATGAAGATCAGATACTTAGGGCCAGAATATCACTTTGAAGTATACTCTGTTTAGCAAATAAAGAAAGTTGGTCCTCCCAGGTAATTAAATAACTAAATAATCAGTATACAGTAATGTATGTATAAAATGGAGGTCACAGTACATGTGTATAAGGAATATACTGAAGACGAGTTGTCATACAATAGAGCCATTTGAAGCTCCCTTCTTCATATTGGCTAATTCAGAAGCAGATGTCCCCACTTTAACTCCTACAATGCTTCCCAAGAAGCAGCTTGGAGAACAGCTGTACACATCTTCTGCAAGGACAGCATTTCTTCAATTACAAAGGAAGAGAAGCAAGTGGTTAGTATTGCCAAATGGGCTGAGAGGCATATAATAACCACTGCAGTTATTTTCACTTTTTCACTTCTGTGCATGATATATATGAATAGCAAATGTGCTCTCATGGCACCCTTCTAAGTAAGATAAAATAAAAGAAGAAAGAATCTTAATATAAAAGGTTGGAATAGAAGATTAAGCTGCTCAAAGATAACATGCATATTGTTAAATACTAAATATCATTGAGTCAGAAGATTCTAGATTAACCCAGTAACCACGTTGGAGGTTAGCCTAATGAGTGGGAGGTTGGCCTAATGGTTAAGGTATTTAACTTACAAGCACAAGGTGCAGCGTTTGATTCTCACATGGGGTAACTGACTAGGCTTACAATGGCAAATAGCCAAGTACTAACCTACAAGTTAAAATAGTAAATTGAGTTATTGGTTATAAATGTCAGCAGTAAATTCCTTCAACAGCATGCATATTACTTATTGATATTCTGAAAAAGCAGGAAATACAAACATTCATATATGTAGGTAACTCAGGCAATTTACTCTGATATAGAAAATGGCACTGTTAGTCTTATCAGAAAGGAGTGTGCAGAGTGAAGGATTCACATAGTCTTCTCATACCCAGGCATGTGTAATTATGCTGTGCTAGTTTACCAGAATTTTCCATTCCCTTACATTCAGACTCTAGGTATTAAAGCAGTGAGAAAACAGCTTTATCGTGTCATCATGAAGTATTTCTTCTCACTTTTCCTAATGCATCAGTACCTTTACTGTACAAACTGATGAATGCCTGGAATTGCCCTGTTATCCTGTGACTTGTAATTTCAGTTAGAAATACAGATGGACCCAATATTCCAATTCTAACACATATAATAAGGTGGGAAGTCATGCTGTAAAAAAGTGGTAAAAGTGACAAATGTATAGTTTTGAATAATTAAAAGACAATGAAAGTTAGGCCTTGGTGAGATGAATATGAAAATAATGAAGTATATTTTCTGCCTTTTTATCCCCACTGTCTGTGAATCATCAGACCTCTCATCATGAAATTGACCCATTTCCTGGCAGAGTAGTTGTCAGTTGTGGAGGGTCATCCTAAGCTATGCAATATCTTCTCCGAGGGGGGATGGAGATGCACATTCCTAGATGTGCCTTATAAAGGCTTGCTACATGCAAGGCACCCCCCAACTAGAATGCAGAGAGTTTGAATGCCACTGACCACCACCACCCGAAGTGAAGGACAGGCCATGTGGTTCAGTTCCATCTTCCTTTATACACCACCTCCATTTCCTGGGGCACTAAAGAAACTTGGATTGCCTGGATGAGAGTGAAGACATTATCCTGCTAGACCACAGAACCAGGTAGAATAATGGAAAGTATTAAATGATAACACCTGCTTGTTGCTGTGCAACCACTGACAGGGCATGGCTAGCTGGTGTTTGTTAACTGAGTATAACCCTATGAACTTATGAACCTAACCTATTAGGTGTGAAAGTGGTGAGTTTAGTCCAATAGCTTAATAACAAAACAAAATATTATCAGTTGTCCATGCTTCATTTTTTTTTACTCTCAACCTTCATGTAATCTATTTATTAGTAGATTGATTTTCTCATAAAAAGATCAGTAGTAGTAGTAGAGGTAAAGCGGGCTTTTCTGAACATGACATTAAAAGGCCTTTCGAGTAGTGTCTCACAGCATATTCTGCTGTTTCTTTTATGAGAGAAAAAAGTCATTAACGGGCATTGAGGCCTATAATGAGCACTCTTACATAAAGACCTCCCTGTTGCACTTTCCACTCACAGGTTTTCAAACTTGTTACTCAAAAACTTCTAGATATATCACTTTTGCGCATACATGTTGATTTAGCACACTTGCATAAAATGTAGGTAAACAAAAATTATTTGTTTCTCTGCAACAGTTTCGAATGTGAAAGAAGGCTACAATGCATCATTTATAAACCACTAAGACAGAACTATGCAGAAAAGAGGTTTGGAACAGACCATTTTGTCCTGGGACATCTTCAAGTGGGGCTAAATACATGGGTTAGCAGGAATTAAGAGGATAAGGGGAGGATAGGGTTAATGGGGATGGAGGGAGGTTTTAGGAGGAAATGAGGTAAGGATAGGGAGGGGTTTAGCGGGTTTTGTTAAGTGTAACTAAGGTAGGAGTCACATTTTGGCATGAACTTGCTACAGCAGGTTTATGTCCTTGATGACCTGAAGGTATTAGTGCTCAGGTAGGCCTTGGAATGGTGGGGTATGGAAGAGATGAGTGATGTTCGATATCGGGGGACGGAGTAGTGATAAATATATATAATTTTTTTTCTCTTTCTTCTCCTCTCTCAAACTCATGAACAAGCTGGTATTAAACTTAGTCTGAAAGTTGTGGGTGCGTGATATTCTTCCTCCGACTTTAATTCCTGGAATTCTAGAAATATTGAATCATTTGAAGAAAGTGTCAGGCCTGGCATTACAGTGACATGTTATGCAACTGCTGTGTTGCTCCTTGGCAATCCATTTGGTTCGACATCTGTGCCGGCCCTTTTTCCGGTGTGTACTAATTGTTTTCCCGGGTTTGGGGTGCTTGTGTCGGTGGGGGAGGTGTGTACGCTGTGTCCTTATAAGTCATGGTGCTCAGTTTAATTCTGAAAGGATATTTTCTTTTCATACAGATGTTTAAAAAAATTGGTTATAAAAATTTGATTATCTGGTAAAGCTGAATAAGCACGATGTCAAATGCATTTATTTGGCTCCTATAGACTACTTTTACTACAATGTGATCTGTATTTTTTCCTCCATATGATTTATTCTTGCATTGAGGTATTAAAAAAAAAAAAGCCTTGCGTTAGTGATGTGACTCCGTCACCTGTTATTTGTGTTGTTGATTGCCAACAGTGTTCTCGGCTCATTGGTGGTGGTGTTGTGACTGTTAATTGCAGGGAGCAGCCATGGCTTGCGATGTGGTGGTGAGGGATCTCTTTGCGGATGTAGGAATAGCTGCTAGTGATATGCATTGCTACACATGCACAGTAGCAACCCAGATCAGTAACTGTTGTGGGTAGTCAGTAAGATGATTATTTAGGCTTTGTAGTCTTAGTGGAGAAGTTTTGATGTGACTTGGGTTGACGGTTGCCACATTGCTCAGATGGGTGGTGTTCTTTGTAAAATTTGTAGGCATCTGACAAATTGCGTGACTGCTCAGAGGGTAAACCTGCTAAATACTAAAGGTTGCAGTTTGGTTGAGGCATTGCATGATCTGCTTAGCACCTAATGGGGCTTGTCCATAACATTCTTGCTAATTATTTTTAACTCAGTTTTGGTCAACTCTTTGTATTGCTGCAACACTGGCATGGCTTTCAGTGGCATCAACCCTAATATTGACAAGGGCAGGAAAGGCTGTAATTTTTACATTGAGAAACTGACTCAGGTTTTAGATGGGGCACAGGTTTCTCATGTATTAGAAGGTGAGTTTGGTGAGAGCAGTTTTTTCTAATTCTCCATTTTCAATCAGCCAGGTTAATTTATAGTGATTAGCTATATGATTTACAATAGTACTTGTTCACTGGTTGACATCGGGGGACCAACTTTTAGGCGTAGCTTGTATTCCTTAAAGTATGCAGTATGCTGCTTGGTCTTAAATTATAGTATGCATTGATGACCCATTACAGTGCTTAAGTGTGCACTAAATATTTCACTTGGTGCAGGTGACTTTTTGCTTTGTTCCTCTCAGCTATGGCTGCGAGCAGTTTTTTTCCCCCATAGACTTTGAGCAGGGTACAGCACTGGTTGTCACTGCACATAAGTGGTGTTTCTGAACTGTGGGGGTTCTCACAGATTGAGAGAAGAGTTCAGAATATGGACTTTTTGGGATTAGAATGACAGTCCTCGCAGGTGTCTTAGAAATCCATTAACTATTGAGGGATTTAAGAAGTGCATAACAGGATGGCTAAGTATGTGGTTTAAAGGGTTTCTATTGTCAGTGATGGCCAGCATAGGTCTTCATTTGAATGTATTTCACATGACTGGGGGTTTCTTTGATGCTGGCTGCATGTTTGCGAGTGGTTAGAGAGCTGCGGATATTGGCTGCTGGCCACACAGGCATGTGGTGCATCATACCGCTCAGTTGTGCAGACTTTTGCCTTATATATTTGGTCCATTGTCATAAAATTGTGGCTGTCTGACAAATTAGTGGCAAATCATTAAAGATTGAAGTTAGAAAATGCAGACATAAATTTGAGATTTAGACTTCATACCCTTCAGAAAATTCATGCTAATGCAAAACCTGTTATTCTAGCAACTTTCTACATTTGTAAGAGCAATATTCAGGTTCTCCATTTCTTAAGGCTTGGTTGCCATTGTGAGCTGTGGAGTCGAGGGCTGGGGTTTCCTACTTGGCAGGGATGTTGGTGGCAGTAAGATGGTTATGTTTCAGTGGTTATGGGGCAACAGGCATGGGTTGAAGTACATGGGGGTGAAAGGGTGGTTTATTCAGCAGGAGTTCTCAAGGGGGAAGAAGGCATTAGTTGTTTGAGATACATTGCAGGTCCGGTTTGTACTCAGTGGTGATGGTTTGAGGAGGGCTATGCAACTTTTACTGATAAAATACTTTGGTGTCCACACCAGAGAAAAGGGAGGAGGGGCAGGCAGTAGGGGGGAGTAGGTTTGACAGCAATATTTAGTTGCTCATTCTGCATGTGCAGTGGAGCAGTTCATATTGGAAGGGGGTGGAGGAGGTTAGACTTGCAGGTCAGCCTTGTGGCCAGAGTAGGTTTGTGCAGTGGGGAACTTCTGAGGCTTGAGGTCACATTAAGTAGGTTTTTGCTCTGGTTTGTAGAGCATTGTAGCAGCATGTGGAATGGTTGTTACCACTCAAACACAGTGTGGGTGGGACAGCAGTCTTTCACAGGCCAAATAATACAAGGAAAGATTGTTGCCAATCATGCACAGTTGCAGTTGGAGCAGCTTGTGAGAGCCATTACCTAAATGTTAATGGTGGGGCATACAACTTAGTGGTACAGATTTGTTGCATACTGCCAAATGTCCCTTAGTTTGCAGATTGTGCAGTTTTTCAGAATGTAGGGATCTTGGTCCATTCCATAATATGGTGGCTCTTTGGGAAATTATGCATAACTCTTTAGGATTGAAGTTGTAACAGTTGACTTATTCTGTTTTTGGACTTCATACCTGTCAGGAAATTCATGCTAATGCAAAACCAAACTTTTGTGACATGTCAGACTTGGTGCAGGGTGTGGTGAAAGGTAACTAAAAGTTATCTCACAGGCAAAGTGAAGCGGGTGTGATGAGCTTAAGTGAAATTGGGGTTGTCCTTAAAGGGGCAATTGGAGAAATATAGGGGCAAGGAGGGGTTACTGAATGTTTCGTAGCTTTTCAGTTTCAGAATTTGGTATGTCAGGCAGTTTAATTGGTTTGCTTGTTGGGTTAAGGGCTTTCTCTTGATCAAGCGTTATTTGGGTAAGGTTTATAGGTTTGTACTTTATGCCTTTAGGAAATTCATGCTAATGGGGGGGGGGTCCAATTCCTGGTCCATCAACTTTATAAGTTTGTAAGAATAATATTTATTAATTGGTCCCTATTTTGTTACTGCCTAGTTCCTTATTTACCACAGATGTCCTGGCTAATTTTTAGTCATTGACGTAGGATGGTCTGTGTGGTTATTCCTGACCAGGACGGGGAATACCTATAACATTCTTAGTGGTCTGACCAGGCCATTGCTGGATGCTAAGGTGGTAGGATTAAGATAAGTGTTACATTGCAGATGGTTGTAGTACAAGCAGCTTGGAGTGAAGCTGCTAAGATGGCATTCATTGGAGATGGGGGTGTTGTGGGACATGGTAATGGTTGTAAAGTTGAGGAATAGAGTTGCCACAGGGCACTTAATGGTGGGTTTGGGAACTGTTGGAAATTCGAGTGCTGAGAATTTACATTTTCTTTTCTTTTGCAGGGGGGGACAGCAGAGTGGACATCAGTTGGTGATTGGAAGGAAATGGGTTAAAGGTGAAGACGTAGGTACTGGCAGCAGTCACTGTTTGTTGCAATGGGGCACAAAGGTGCCTGAGCTTGGAAATGCAAGTAAGCAGCAGCTGCTGGCATGTGAAAGTTGTTAAAGGTAAGTGAGGCTGATGGGCTGGATGTCTGGTTGCTAGAATGGTGTACAATAAGGTTACATGGACTTTTATTTATTCACTGTTCTTTATGTTAGGTTGGATTTGTTGTGGTTTAGGCAGTGTGTTGGCAAGTGAAGAGGGATCATGCTGGGGCTGGGTAAAGCAGGATTGGGTAATTTTATGGGGGGTATGTAGTTCCTACAGGTGGGATGGATACACAGCAATAATAGGCATAGGGAGGTGTTAGGTTAATGGTTCTAGGGACCTTAAAAAGTGGGTTATTTTTCAATGCTTTAGTTATGGTTATTATGCACTTTTATTTGAAGGTATTGTATTCTTCTGAAGGAATGTGGACTTGTCAGGTGACAGGGGAGGATGAGGAATGTGTTGGCTGTGGGAACAATAAGAAAGGAGGTTAGGGTTTTCCAGCAGTGCCACTGAATGTGGAGTTGTTTGTTTCTGGTTTTACTTCCCTGCAGTCACAAGTTTATAGCCTGTTTTGGTTGATTTTGGGTGGGGAGCATCAAGATTGAAGTTCACGGTATGGTTGTTAGCTGGAGTTTTCCTGGAATAGGTCAGTTAATGTTGCAGCCAGCAGGAGTAGGGGTTTAACAGGTTATTTTGAGAAAGTTGGTTTAGGCTTGTGAGCTAGGTGGGGTGTTTTGTGTAGAAGGAGCATTTAGCTTCCAGTTTACACAGTTTCAGGGGAGACATGGTTGGGTTAATTTACTACATTTTGGAAGGTGATGGCATGTCACTGACTTTGTTGACCTAGTGGCATTGGGCATTGTCAAAGTTTTCATGGTTTAGTGGGTTTGGTAAGTTTTGCTTGTTTTGGTTTACTGCTAGTGGTGCATGGTAGTTTAAGGGTTTTGTTTATAATGGGTAGTAGGTGGTTGGCAAGAAGAGATTACATGTCATTATTACATGTCCCCAGGCCAGTAAAATGGGATTGCAATGTGACATGGTGATATGCAATTGCCTCTACATGGTTTTGGTGGCAGTGGGTTTAGTATTCCTGGTCCAGTGGCTGGTAATGTCCTGGCAGTCATTGCAAGTTTTAATTGGTTGTGAGGTAGGGTTTATTTAGATTAGGTTCAGTAGTCAATCTATGTTTTGAGATTATAGTTTGCTACCTTAGCATAGGTGAGGGGTCAGTGGTTTGCTTTCCACGGTTTAGGTTGTTGGCTGTTTTCCTTATTTAGGTGATAGGGATAGGAGGTGATGTCAGTGACCCAGCTGGGGTTAGAGAAGAAGGAATACACCAAATGATGTTTGGCTTTATGCCTTACTAGTGGATAGGTGATGGACGTTTTGGTGGTCAGAGGGGGAACAGCCTGGTCAGGCTGGTGGGCAGAGAAGAGGGGCAGGTTTTCTCTCTTCTGTTCCCCCTCTGCTGTTGGATGTGCATTTCAATAAGTTGGGAAGGAGAGTGACCGGTTGCTCTATTGGATAAGTTAATAAGCAAGCTGAGCTGCTTATTTGGATGGTGGAGTAATTCAATAAATTGAAGGTGAGCGGGGTAACGCTGCCTTGTTAGTGCAAAGATAAGTGAGCATGTGGGGGATGCTGCTTATCAAGGGTGAGTGGTTATGCTGCCCTTATGGTTATTTTATGTTTTTCTTTCATGGATGTTATTATCACCTGTGTCATGTTTTTTTTTGAAATTTATAATTGGTTAGCAATCTTGTTTATGGAAGTTTGTCATTTGGTGTTTTTAGCAGGAATTAAGAGTATAAGGGGAGGATAGGGTTAATGGGGATGGAGGGAGGTTTTAGGAGGAAATGAGGTAAGGTTGGGGGGGGCTTAGAGGGTTTTGTTAAGTATAACTGAGGTAGGAGTCACATTTTGGCATGAACTTGCTACCCTCTCTGTGTTTCTATTATTGGGTTTGTGGATTGTTTCATTTTGGGAAGGTGGAGGGCAGAGTAGAGGGGCAAGCTTGCCCTCTTCTGTTGCCCCTCTGCTGTTGGATGCACATTTAAATAAGTTGGGAAGAAAAGTGAGCTGTTCCTCTATTGGATAAGTTAATAAGCAAGCTGAGCTGCTTATTTGGATGGTGGAGTAATTCAATAAATTGAAGGTGAGCGGGGTAACGCTGCCTTGTTAGTGCAAAGATAAGTGAGCAAGTGGGGTACACTGCTTATCAAGGGTGAATGGTTACACTGCCCTTATGGTTATTTTATGTTTTTCTTTCATGGATGTTATTATCAGCTGTGTCATGTTTTTGTTGAAATTTATAATTGGTTAACAGTCATGTTTATGGAAGTTTAATAAAGGTCGCAAACGTCATTCGGTGTTTTTTGTTTATTCAAGTGGAACAGGGCAAAATATATTAAATGCATACCCATCCATTTAATCACAATGGTCTCAAAGTGCAGCCACTCTGGTCATAGCCAACACTCATCGACAGTCCACACTTACACAGCTTACAGATAACTCCACAATCATCTACTTTGCTCCACCCTCTCTGGCCAACAAGACTTAACACAACAGACCTTCTATTCCATACAGAAATGTCTCAACCAATCCCACTTAGTGTTTAGTAGTGAGAAAACTAAACTAATGTTCTTCATCTCCAAATCTGTCAGAGATTCACAGAATAGCGTCCAAGTGTATCCCTCAAACATATTTTGTAGGAAATGATTTTGGTTTAAATGAGTCTACACATTCTTGACTAAGTTATCTCAAGCTGAATACTTTAATAATATATTTTTTGTTAAAATGTCCATGATTGATTTTTTTACTGCCGTTCTACATAATGTAGGTTTGCAGTAGTTTAGAGAATCAATAGTTGGTTATCCTAAGTTAACTAATATGGAGATAAGGTTATTATGTAATTTCATGGATATTTCTTTGAAAAAGAATTATTTTTTTGCTTGAATGTTATTTTCCACATAGTTTCTGGTATAGAAATATGGACAGAATCAGCCCTCATGCATGCAAATATTGTTTTGTCTTATTGAGATAACAGGTTTGTTTCAGCATCAGGATTCAAGAAATTCTTGCATATGAACACTCTTTACCCAGATACTATTTTTATAATGCGGAAATGTAACAATAAAAAATTAAATGAATTTTTAAGTTTTCTTGCAATAGTAGCATCTTTTTTAATTTACTTATAAAAAAGTGATGGACAGCATTGATTATTTGGACAACACAATTTCTAAATATGTGTGTTATTGTTACTTTTGATCTACATTTTTTTTTTTGTAAATCAACATTTTCAAACACCTACTTCCATTCCAGCAGTTGACATCCATATGCACAAAAGCTTAGCCTAGTTAAAGAACAAAAGGTATGATTATCGGGGCTTATTGCTGAAGGTGTTTATTCCATTGTGAGCTGAATAAGCTGATCATCACATCAAAGGAAAGAAATTACCCTGAAAAAAAACGTTGTCAGCAATAGAGGAAAACATTTTAATAGAAAGAATAAAAAGTTTAGACCTATTTGAACAGCCCTAGTTTCATTCTACCAAAACAGACTAATAGCATAAATGGGACTGGGGCAATGGTGTTTCCTTGTGATTCTGAAAATCATTAAAGTTATTTTGAGACAAATTGGATGGCGGCTTGTAACTTTAACCTAAATTTTAAATTAAGAAAACATCCAAAATCTGTTTAAAAAATAAGGATTTAAAACACATTCTGTAGACAAGACAAAAATATTTAGTAGAAGGTAGGGAGAATTTGATGGAAAACTGTGATAAGTGTAAAGTCTGAAAATATATCTATGATGAGTTTTCAGTTTATTGCTGAAAGATTCCACAGATCTATTGGATGCAATAGTAGTTTTGATTGTAATACAAAACACTTGAATGTCATAAGCCTACCCCCCCCCCACCATTTTTCATTATCTAGTGTTTAAACTTAGATCAGCAAAATTATAAATTGTTTTATTAATTAATGAAATTTTATTTTTTTTTGTGTGTTGATTTTATGTAAGGTCAGACTAGTTCACTGTTTTTGCTACACACATAATTTTTGTCACATGATTTATTATAGCAGAAGTCCTGATAAATTTGGATGAAAGTACTAAAATACATGATCCTTCGAGAATTCATTTTCAGCATTAGAAATGGTTACTATTTTGCAAACATCTTGCATGAACCTGTCCCCCAACCCATACTCCTAGGAGCTATCTTTGAAACTAAACTCAAATTCGACATTCACAAACAAAAAAAAATTATACAAATTCACAGCAGTCTATGTCTCCTCTATAGCAAAAACAATATCTGACAACACAAGCCCAAAAAACAACAGCAGTAGCAGCCTGTCTCCAACCAAACATGTTATACACCCAGTAGAACTATCATCTGTTTATAATGGCAGTGACTCAGTGAGAACCGCACTTACATTTGGTGCTGAAAGATCAGAAGGTTGTGGGTTCTAGTCCTACTGCAGATACTTGGAATAACTTTCAAATACTGTCACCACAGTGCAAAAGGGTTGGATGTTCCAATCCCAAGAAAGCCATCCTTCAGATGAGATGTTAAACCAAGGTCCCACCTCCTTGTGCTGTTGGTATTTCAGGCAGATGCAAAATATCCCAAGACATTTATTGAAAAAACAGTAGAGAATGTTCTCCAGTGTCCTGCCCAAATATCCTCTAGTCAGTATGAATACCACCTCAGGTCGTTGAGGGTATCTCTTTAATGCCTGTGTAGGTCATTAAAATGATGCCTACACTACTCTCCAGTGCATGAGATTCCAGTAGCACTGGATATAGCCTGAGCCAAACAATTCCACACCTCAGACTTATACTGGGAGCCAGAAGAGTCCCCCTGTAGAAGCCTTTGGCTGTGGTGCTTTACCAGGAGTTCAATAAATATCCTGGACCCATGTGCATGTCACTCCTGTAGCCTAACCTGGGCACCTTCCCTTCTAGCACCAGGCATGTCTAATAACTGAACTAGAGCAGTAGCAACTAATTCTTTCCCACCAATTCCAGTCATTGCATTTACTGGTAGTGCACAAACCTGAGCAATGATGCCAACTGCATTTGCAGGAGTTATGCAGAGTGCAGCAGTGCCAAGCAGAGAGGAAATAAATACTTGAAATTGGAAGGTTAATCTTACACTTGCCCTTAGTTTTAGGGTTATCTAGTGATGTAGCTTGAAAATGTGTATTGAAAATTGGAAGGCAACTCTTAGGTGAGTTTGGTTTGCAGACATGCACTGGGAGCATACATGTCATGATCTAACACACACACACACACACACATATATATATATATATATATATATATATATATATATATATATATATATATATATATGCTAAAAAAGTGTGATAAGAGACTTAGGGACACAGGTGGACAGTGGTCTCACCTTCGATAACCACATCGTCACAACAGTCAGGAAATCCTTCTATGTGGCACAGCTCATCACTAAGGGCTTTTAATCCAGAAAAAAGGAGGTCATTGTCCCACTGTACTCATCCCTCATTAGACCCATTATAGAATACAACGCCTCGTTTGGTATGACATCTGCAACAACTGGAAAGGCCACAGAAATACCTCACTAAAAGAATCATAGGCCTAAAGCAGATGCCCTACGGTGACCGCCTTAAAAAACTCCAGCTCTACTCTGTCACATATCGTCTACTCAGAGGCAATCTCTGCTTAACATACAAGGCCATGTCAAATCCAGAGCTGTTGGACATGCTACACTTAAAGAAATCCCAATCCCTAAGAGCCACATGCTCCAGGGATCTAAACCTTGTCATCACAATAAACAAAACATGCTGCAGGGATAGGTTCCTGACCTAGAGACTCACCAGACTCTGGAATAGATTGCCTATACATGTCAAGCAGAGTGCCTCTTTGGCCCTCTTCAAAAGGAACCTTGACGATTGGATGGGAGAAAGGAAATTCACCCCGGCGATCACGTCAGTGGCCCTGTTGGACAGGGGTCCAGGGAAGTAAATAGTGTGGGAAGAAATAGCCAGGGATTTGTTATGGCTAGGCTTGTATAGGCCCTAGGGCTGATAGCCTAGTACCAACCTATGAACCTATGAACCTACAATTGATGTTTAAAGTGTGGGATTCAAACCGAATCCTATCTTCAGGTATTTGATGGCTGTATTGTTGGAGAACCTTGCTAACCACCACTCAGCACTGCTAAGCAAAATTGTGTAATGAAAAGCAAAAGTTGCAACAATGTATTGTTTTTGACCTTTACACAGTAACAGACTCCCTGCCTGCAGGTGTTCTGCAGGTGTTGTGTCTGCTTCTTGGGTGGGCCACTAGTCCAGGTTTGTGGTTTAATATGCTTCATGCAAACAAGATAAGCACAACCAAATCTGACATTCATTTTCTTCATTTCCCTTTTTTTGCACTAAGCTGCACAACATGCAAACACTGGCCAAAAAATAAAAAGCAATAATTAAAAAAAAATAATAATAAATAAATAAATAAATAAATAAAGGAAACTGAGGAAAAGCAATCTATGACACTACAAAATGTTAGTACACACAAAATATTTGTACATAGGTCTGGATTTGAATTCTCACTCCTATAAGCATTCAGAACACAATGCAGGTGCCTTATCCCTCTTTGCCACACAAACACCTTTGCAGCAGGGAATTAAAAATCATTCTGCATACAACCAACAGCATCATCTACAGTATGATGAAACCATATAACAGTTATTTATACTTGTATTAATTGCAGATGGAGTGCACTGAGTGATCACACAATCATTTATGAATATTGCTTGCAAATATGCAGCTTTGTCTTACCTCTCTGTGATTGTTGCTCTTTTATGTCTTATCTGAGCAGTAATATCAGGCATGCAGTCTGCAAGCCATTGTTTATGTTCTTCTTCTTTTGGCTTTTCCTGGATAGGGGTCATCACAGCGGATCACCTGTCCGCTCATGATTGGCAGTGGAGTTTTACAGTGTCGAGTTATCCTTAAAATGTGTGAGGATATTACATGGCAATAATATCATGTACAGTTGCCAACAAATAAAAGGGAGGTTGAATGTTAATGAACAGAACCTGTGAATTGTGTGTGGCTTACTTATATTTACAACCTTGACAAAATGATTTCTAACACATATGCTACACAGAGCCAAGTATTTGGGATTCAGCAATTCTAATGAGTTTGCACCTGATTTGTATCTTCACCATGTTGACAATGCTGAATCTGCACCATAAAAAGGTGACCATGATGCTAGGGAACTTGAAGGTGAGGAGACTTGTTTATTTGGAGAACACAGAAAGAGGCTATTACTTTGGGATATATCTGCACAGAAGATTACTGAACTTGAGAAGGTATGCTTGCATTTCTCAGCTATATACTGCTTATGCTGAAATTTCATTAAGAAAAAACAAAAACAAATATATATATATATATATATATATATATATATATATATATATATATATATATATATGGGTTCTGTTCAGAATTTTGAAGCTTGCTGGGGGTGTGGGGGCATGGTTCACTCCGAAATTTCGAAAACCCCAAATCTTGAGTTTTAGAATATCGAGTTCAGAATCTCGAGATCTTGGAATCTTGAAATTTTGAACCCCCCCCAAAACACCACCCAACACACTAAAACATGTGTATGCAGGGGCAAGCCCCCCCCCACAACCCCTGCAACTTAAATATATCAACCCCAAGATCGTACTACAGTGAGGACAAGGGAAATCTCCCAGACCACACTGTATGCCGATCTCCATTCAAGATTGTGAAGTTTTGAAACTTCAAACATAAGATCTTCGATCATATGAAATTAGAAGTTTTGAGCTTCGAAATTCTGAAGGGAATCTATATATATATATATATATATATATATATATATATATATATATATATATATATATATATCTATATATATATATATATACACATATATATATAGATTAGCAAATGCTACACTTTTAGACTTTTATCTATATGCATTAGTTAGAAGTGTACTGATGGCATGGGTATGTTTGTTATGGCATTTCACAGTTATACAAGATTGGCAATACCTTAAAATTGCATATTCTGTGTTAAATCTATAGACGTGTTTCAGGGAGATTTCATTTGATAGCACGTTTAGCATTTCAATTATGGTTTGTTAGCAAAATGTGTCAGTTGCCTGTTCTTTTGGGGGTGGGGTAGCAAAGCTGCATTTCTGTTATGGAACAAACAAGAATATGTTGCCATTGTTGCTCTCCCTTTTTTGCATCCAACCTGTTGTTCATATTTCAAATCTCTAGACTATTTTATGTTTCTCCAGTAGGTAATACTGAAATGCTACCTTTTCTATTTTATCTGGGAACATTTATGTTGTAGTTATGAGACACTTAGGTGTATTTTCCTTCTGTTGTCTTTTAGGACACCTAGGACTATGGCATACAGGCATCTCAATCCCAAAAAAACACCCTTCAATGACCCTGAGAATCAGATCATTGAGGAAGCAGTGACATGGTGCCTTTTTGCTTGAAGGGGGATGTGATATGTCAAGAAGAATACAAATTTGGCAGCAGATGGTTCCAGGTGTGAGTTCAGAAGGCAGCCACAACAGTATGTATAAACAGGTGTGCCACTGGGCCACTGACATGATCTCATCTGCATGAAGGAGAGCAGCTGCAGTGGCTCATGATCAGATGGGTACTAGAAGGGCCTGCTACAGGGCCACTACTAACAGCAAATGAAGAGTTCCTGTCCACTTTCAGGGATTCAGACAGCTCCAAAAAAAAGTGCAGAACAGCATGTCCTTGACATTGGTGTTACTGTTTCAGGGATAGCAAGTATGTCCCAGGAGGAGCTTCCAGGTAGGCTTTTGTATCTCAGTTGTTAAATACTGTTGTATAGTAAAATATTTACATCAATACATTAGTTCTGTGTAACAAGAAATTGATTGGGGGGTGTCGTTCTCCTACTTTTGGCACAATTGAAGAATCTTCGTGGGTACTGTGTAAGCAGCTTTATTTTATAAAAGCACATCACGATAGACTTTTACTGACTTTAACTTAAGTAACTTATATACAGACTAACTGCTGTATTCATGCATGCTTACTCCTTGGCTCCATTCTTGAAATGGCACTAGGAATGACATGTGCTTGACATTTATACATGCACTGTCAGTCTTTGACATGCTACTTAAAGGTAAAGCACATAGCACATGTTCTCTGATCTACATCCTCCATCTTGAAAAAACAAAACATGCAATGTTACAGATATTTTGACATGCAGATATCACAGACAATTATCAGTCATACAAGGTATAATACATATATACACAGTTAAGTCCATGTTGCTACATATTTCACACTGGGCTTAGATACTCTTCCATAACGTATGATATAAAATTGGGAAGTGGGCTTAACTGCTGGAGCTGTCTCTGAAAAATGTTCTATCTGTGATTTACTTGGAACATCTTCTGGGATGGAATCAGAGGTAGGAACACCCTCAGGGTCAGAAACAATTGTTGGCTCTTTCTGAGATTTAGAGTCTAAGTCACTATAACAATATTGGAATGACGATTATATGATTATTATAATATAGCATAAGACCCCCGATCTTCCACAGGACTTAAGTTCAATTTACAATTCAAAGCATGTCCAGAGGTCAGCTTCAGGTGTACTCTCCAGTTCATCTGGTGGAATTGGGCATCCTGAGGCAATGTCACAACTGCCTCATGTATACAGACAACCATCTCCTCTTACTTCTAGACACAAACACTTGTGAGAGATGCAAATACACAGCCAGACTGGAGGCTAAGCACTCTCAACCCATGACTGTAACAAACAGTCAAGAGGATAAGGAACACACTTGCATCACACCACCTGTCACATATGAATCTACAAAACAAGCACCGGCAAAACATACGCATAAATACACAAAAATATATTCAGAGGCACTAAGTACCAATCTGAAAAAGAAACAGTGCCCTCCAAAGCAGACAAGCAAGCAATCTGCACCCCCAAACACAAGCCAGAAAACACATAATTCACCTCAGCAGTGTGCCTCACAACAGCCCTTAAGGCAAAACACCATACCTAACACGCTAGTAATAGGAGACTCTATAGTAAGGCACACGGATGTTCCACTCACCAGGCTGAACAAGGAGAAGGTTACTGCCAGCTGCCTGTCGGGTGCTCAGATCCGCCACATAACACAAGCACTTAGGTCACTCCAGAACAAGTACAAGTATGACGCATCATTGTACATGTTGGTGTGAATGATCTAAGATGTACCTCCCTGGACTACATGAAAAGAGACATTGAGGAGCTCTCTGATCATGTAGCCCAAGCTGGTATGACCCTGACCTTGAGTAGCATACTACCTTCACCTAGAATGCTACCACAATACAAAGACAAAATGATCAATTTCAACAACTGGCTAAGCTTCTGGTGTCATTCTAAGGGGATCCAGTGTCTGTCTGCCTGGGATGACATGATAGACAAGCCTCGCTGTTTTGCCAGAGATGGATTGCACCTGTCACATCTAGGTTTTTGAATACTGGCCAAGGCTCTTGCCGTCCCCATAGTGCCTTTTTTAGGCAAGGCTCAAAGGACAAACAAACCACCGTAACCAGCACAGGTAACCAAAAACTAAGGGTAATGCTATTCAACGCCAGAAGTCTCAACCTCAAAATGCACACACTCGAGGCTCTCCTCAGCATGGAGAAAATCAATGTTTGTGCAGTGACGGAAACCTGGCTCAAGGCTCAAGAGAGCACCCCAGCACTGCCAGGTACAATTCATATCATACCTTCTGGCCTCAGTTACCGGATCGCAGTACAAAGGGCGGAGGTGTATCCATATTCATCAAGGATACCCATATCTCCAGGTTAGTAGCGCAGCATGATGCCCCAGAGATCATCCATGCGCAACTATCAGCAGGCAAAACCACATTTCAAGTCATAGCCGGTTATAGATCACCCACCATGTCCCAAGATGCTCACTCTGCATTCCTTGAGACATTGGAAAATATAAAGGTCCTACCCAACACCATAATCTTGGGTGATTTCAACTACCCTGGTATAGACTGGGCGAACTACCAATGTTCCAACTCCTATGCTCAGCGATTCATAAAATTTATAAATTCAAATGCCCTTGAACAACTAGTATGTTCCCCCACTAGAGGGGACAACATATTGGATTTAATCATCACAAATATGGGCGCCCACTGTACCACACACGTTATCACTCCCTCCTTGGTCAGATCCGACCAGAAACTGATAACCCTGGACATCCTCACTCCTCAACCTCCCCCAGTCAAAAAAAACATCGTCAAAAACCTTTCCAAAGCAAACTTCAAACTACTTCCTTCCGAAGTGGTAAGCTTCACTATTCCCTTGCAGAAGGATAATGATATCCAGGATGTGGAATCCTACACCAAGGCACTCTATATGCATCTTCAGGATTGCATGGACCGTGCTATCCCAAATAAAACCAAGACTCCTTCCTCAAGCAAGAAGAAACCAGTCTGGTGGACCCCGGCCATAAGCAAACTTTACAATAAAAGGAGGAGACTTATACAAAAAAAGGCCAAATCTCAAGTAGAAAAATCATCCCTGATCAGCATTAGTAAGAAATTGAGGGACTTCATCAAGTCAACTAAAGCTAATTTTGAAAAGAAAGTTGCCAAGGATGCCAAGGATAACCATAAGGCCTTCTATGGCTACATCAAAAATCTAAATGGCAACGCTGAGGTCTGTTCTGAGCTAGAACAAAATGGAACAAAATACACTGACCCTTCTGACATTGCCAACATCTTGGCTGACAGGTTCAGTGCAAATTACCCCCCCCCCCCACCACCACCACCACCTACAGGGCCTATTACCATTCCAGGGGATTGTGTAAGTCCAATTATTACTGATACGTTGGTTAACAAGGCTCTATCTAAAGCTAAAAACACTGTCTCCATGGGACCAGATGGTGTCCCAGGCTGTGTCATACGCAAGCTCCAAAAGGAATTAACCCCGCATCTCAATACCCTGTTCAGTCTCAGCCTCTCCACAGGATATGTGCCCAGAGAATGGTGCATGGCAACGGTGGTCCCGCTACACAAGGGTGGGGCCACAACTGACCCTGGGAACTACCGACCAATAAGCCTGACCAGTCTGATCTGTAAGGCTATGGAGCGAATCATTATGGAACTCATAAATGGAGAGATTGGGAACCTCCAGTCGCTGGACCCCACACAGTTCGGCTTCGTCAAGGGCAGATAATGCCTCCTGAACCTGGTGGATTTCTTTGAGACAGTTACTCAGGCTATAGATAAGGGAAAGGAGGTACACACGGCTTACCTTGACCTTGCTAAAGCATTTGACACTATTCCCCATTCAGGTATTATTGATAAGCTCAACAACCTGGGCATAAACCCTTATGTCACAAGATGGATCACAAACTGGCTCTCAGACAGATCCCATAAAGTAAGAGTAGCGGGATCTATGTCCGAATCCAGACCAGTAACGAGTGGTGTGCCTCAGGGCTCTGTCCTGGGGCCCCTCCTGTTTGGCATATACTTCTCAGAAGTACAGGCAAGCACGGCAGGGCTGTGGCTGACTAAGTTTGGGGACGACTGCAAACTGGGTGCTATAATTGAGTCTCCGGCTGACATGGAGATCCTCCAGAAGGGACTAAAAGAGACTGATGCATGGTGTCAAAGCCATGGTCTCAAGCTAAATGCAAAAAAATGTATAGTAATCCCCTTTGGAAAAAACAGAGTACCCACAAACTACAACATAGGAGGTAATCCCCTGAAATCTGAAGAAGAAATAAGGGATCTAGGGACCCAAGTAGATAGCCAGCTTTCCTTTGATAACCATGTTGCCAAAGTGGTTAGAAAATCCTTCTATGTGACCCATCTGATCATGAAAGGGTTTGCATCAAGATCTAAGGATGTAATGGTGCCCCTCTGCTCTTCCCTCATCAGACCCATTATTGAGTACAATGCACCAATTGGAATGTACCTGGCTAGACATCTCCAGCAGCTGGAGAGACCACAGAGGTACCTAACCAAGAGAATTACTGGCCTCAAACAGTTGCCCTATGCAGCATGATTGAAAAAGCTAAGACTGTTCTCTGTTGCATACCACTTTCTCAGAGGCGATCTCTGTCTAATGTACAGAGCCATGTCCAACCCAGAATTGTTGAACATGCTCCATCTTAGCAAAACCAAATTTACTCGAGCTACATGCTCTAGGGATATAAACCTCAACACAACAATGAATAGAACATGCTGGAGGGATAGATTCCCTTCGCAGAGACTTCCCTTACTATGGAACAGGGTCCTGATCTACATAAGACAGAGCCCCTCACTATCACTCTTCAAGAGGAACCTTGATGAGTGGATGGGTAACAGAAAGTTCACACCGGGGATCACACCAACAGCACTACTAGATAGGGGCCAAGGGTACTAGCTGCTAGTACAAGGGTCTAGGGAACTACTAAAGGGGCAGTGAATACCACACAACGTGGCTGGGCTAATATATGCCTTCGGGCAGATAGCTCAGTACCAAACTATGAACCTATGATTATGGTACAGGTAACAGATGTTTACAGTTTCACCTGTACTGCGTACCTTCTGAGTCTATAAGGTAGGATCTCAGTTCAGGACATTTGCCAATAACTTGCCCTATGAGGTCAAAACCCTTTTCTGTTTAAAGTCTGACCATTTCTCCTTCCCTTAATGGAGAAAGAAGTTTGCTCGACTTGTATGATGGCTTCTGGATAGAACACTTCTTAAATAATCGAGCCTTGATGGCATAACTATTCCTGGCTTTAGGATTTAGTAGATTGGTATGAATAGGTAGCATAGTTCTTGTCTGGCTGGAATGCACAGCCAGGTCATTCAACTGAGGATACTCAGGACTGCTGGTAATGTGTTTAAAATCCCATTCTTTTGCAAATTACTGAAGCAACTGGCTAGTAAATTGAGTACCATTGTCAGAAATAAATTTGTGCCAACTACCATGGACTGAGAAATGATGTTTCATCTTAGTAATAACAGTATTAAATGTTAGATTAGGTAGTAGATCAATCTCAAATCAATTTGAATAAGAGTGCATCAATACCAAGTATTGTTGATTGTTCCATCTGAAGATTTCATTGGCTACTGTCGACCAAGGTCGGTCAGGGAATGGATGCAGCTGAAGTGGTTCTCTTTGGAAGTGTGGTCTAGTACTATTGCATACTGAACAAGAAGAAAGTACTTTATCAATGTCTTTTGGTAATGAAGGCCAAAATTCTAATTCTCTTGCTCGCCTCTTGGTGGATGCAGAACCTGGGTGACCACGATGCAAAATCTGGATATACTCATGTTGAAAGGAAGCAGGAACAAACATTTTAGGACCTTTGAAAATAATGCCATCTTCCATCAACATTTCATCTCTGTAGGGAAAATAGGTTTGCACTTCTGGTGGTACACTTGATTGCATTGATGGCTATCCAACATTAAGGTAGTGCTTGAGCTTTTGCAAAATCGTATCAGTCTTAGTGTGATCTCTCACCCCATCAAGCCCAGTGGTAGAAAAATTATGCACTGCCATCACATCAAAGTCAAAAACTTCCCCATCAAGCTGTTCCATTTTATTGCTGGGCAATCTGGATAAGGTATCAGCCAGATAGAGTAGTTTACCTTTCATATAGACCATTTTGAAGTTGTACTTTTGCAATTTGAGCATCATTCTTTGTAGCCTTGCTGAAGCTGAATGCATAGGCTTCTTTAGAATAGTAACTAAAGGTTGGTGAACAGTCTCAACCTGAATAGCTCAACCATAATATAATCATGAAACTTGGAACATGCAAATACTATTGCCAAAGGTTTTTTCTCAATTTGAGCATACTGCATCTTAGTTTGGGTAAGTGCTCTAGATGCACAGGCTACTGGTCTACCCTCTCAAAGTATAACTGTGCCTAGACAAAATTTTGAAGCATCACAGGAATGAGTAACTGGTTTGTTCACATCATAGTATCTTAATGTAGGTGGGGTGGCAATTTTCTGATTGAGGTCATGAAACACCTTGTGCTGTTCTAACCATGACCATGCAACATTTTTGCATGTTAGCTCTCTTAAAAGTGCTGTCAACTCACTAAAGTCTGGTATAAACTTGCCTAAATAGTTGACCATGCCCAGAAAATGCTGAAGAGCTTGTACATTATCTGGTGCTGACATCTCAAGAATGGCTGCTTGCTTGGTTGGGTCTGGTCTCAAGCCAGTACTGGTAAATAAATGATCTACATATATAACTTCTGGAAGCTTGAATTTGCACTTCAGAGGATTGAGCTTCAAGTATACTTCACATGCTCTCTCTAGGACTTTCTTTAGGTCTTTGTCATGCTCTGCTTCACCATTGCCTCTAACCAATAAATCATTGACTATAATGGCACAAGGACAACCCGAAAAAATTTACTCCATTGCACACTGGATGACTTCACTTGCAGAATTTATTCCAAATGACATCCTTAGACATCTGTATCTGTCAAACAGAGTACCAAAAATGGTTAGAAATGAGCATTTGCGATCAAGCATCACTTGCCAAAATGAACTTTTTGCATCCAAAGCAGAAAAACAGTGGCATTTGGTATTAGAGCTGCGACTTCTTCAACTGTGTGCATTGGATGGTATGGTCTCTTTAATGCTTTGTTCAAATCTCTTGGGTCAATGCATATTCTGATTTCATCTGAACATTTTTGTGAGCTGCTACCATAGACAACACCCATGCAGTTGGTTCTGTAACTGGACAAGTTATACTTTGCTGCACCATTTTATTTAACTGAGCCTTAACTTTGTCTTGCATAGCTATCAGAACTCTTCTTGATGGTCTGACCACTGGAGTGGCCTTCGGGTCTAACTTCATGAAATACACTACTAGAAGTTTGCCCAACTTATCATCAAAAACATCAACATATTCTGAGAAAATGGCTTCAAACAAAATAGAACTAGGAGATGCACTTATGTGATGAACTTCTTTGGTAAAAGAAAGCAGATTCATTCTCAAACTATCTTTGAGATCCAATAAAGACTGTACTGGTCTTCTGACTACATAGAATAACAAGCTGTAACAGTTCTTGACCAAATAACATGAAAGCATCACTGAGCCTTCGGTTTGAATCTCTTCACCTCCATAAGCAACAAGTTTCACACTACTGGCCACATTGAGTTGCTCATTAGTTCTCGCTTTAGCAAATGTGTCTGCTAATATAACATTACATTTTGAACCAGTGTCTACTTTAGCTCTGTGGATCTACCATTGACCCGGACTGTACAGATTTTGTCATTTTGTCAATAGATTCAGTGCATCAACTCTTTCACCAATTACTGCATAGAAATCTGACTGCTGCATCTCTACTTGATCAACCTGCTTTTCTGCATGACCTTTCTTTAAACTGCGTGAGATTTACCTGATTTGCAAACATCTTGGAAATGGTTCAAATGCTAAGCATTTCTCCCATTTAGACTCATGATTTGCACCACAATTGTGACAGTTAACAATAAAGCTGGACTTGGGGCTTGCCAATTCATGCTTGTACTGTACTGAGCATGTGCCTTTAACCCATTCACTCCAGAACAGCTCAGACAAAGCTGCCTGCTTAATTCCACTATAGGAACAACAATGCAGCCTGAGCTCATTTTCAGATAATCCATTTGTAATACCATACAGAAAACAAATGTTCATAACTCTTTAACTATAAGAGCTAGACTAAAAATATATAAATAAGGAATGCCACCATCCAAAGGTTTCCACAAGAAGGCAAGAAGTTCAATGAGAAAACAAACCAGGTAGAAACCACCACTATGTAAAAACAAAATCTATTTATTAAAACTAGAATAACAAGCGCTTTCACGTGTATCAAAAAACACGCTTCATCAGGTTTAACTAGAAATTTCAACTGAGGCTTTTTATACAAATCCAAACGCTATCAAATTGTATAATTAGCAATCAAAGCAATGCAATTAAACAATTAAAATGATAGTTACAAGTTTAAGTTAACTCTTGTAGCACAGGATAAAAATTCAATGCTTGAGACAGATAATAGCACAGTCTCTATTATATTGACATAAAAATAGAATATAAATATATTAATGAATTAATAGGCAATCGCCTCATACTTATACAATATAACATGAAGATATAAAACAAATAGATTCAACGAAATAGTGAATATTTTAATAACTAGTGAATAGAAACATAAACCGGTAAAACCAAATTGGTTCATACTGGTCACTGTTCACGTGCCATTAGAACAGGCTTGATGCTGACAGACTGATTCAAGCCAGGCTCGAGATGGGCTTTCAACCTTAAGATCCATCTCAATTCAATCATTTCTAAATAATTCATTGCATCACCTCCTCTAACATTTATATCTATAATTTGTAAAACCCTAAAGGTGAAACTATGATCAGGACACATGACTACATGTTTAGCCAAGGCATTGCATGCTAGACTAAAAATGTAAGTGTGAAAGTTGTTCAGCAGAAACTGACCTTTCCAACAGTGTAAATGTTGATAGTGTGTATCAAAGTCAGTATTAAATATTTGGCAATGAATGTTGATATTGTGCATATTTTTTACCTTTTTGGAAAAGCAAAGCACAATATCTTGGTCAATGTACCATGTAGACCCATACAATTTGTATTTAATTTATTTGTATGAATGTCAGCTTTAAAATGATACCTTAACCATTACTGTGTGATGCACCTTTATGGAGATATTCGCAGAAATATGATTAATATTATATTTCTCATAATTGATAAACAAAGCATAATATCTCATCACTTGTAACAGACAGAGACTACATATCAGTGTAGAAGTTGTGCATCTCAATGTCAGCTTCAAAATGATGAATCATTTGTGTCATCACCATGCTCCCTTGCAAAGATATAGGCATAATAATAAGTATTAAAAATGTATAATTTTCATAATCCTACAAGACTAAATAAACTATGATATCTGTACATGTGTACAGTGCACAGACACAGTTCTTTTCTCAAGTTGTAAGGGGTAGCACTGTCTTCAAAATGAGGTATTGCTTGGCACACTGACATGCTCCCTTGCAAAGTTTTTAACCAAAATATGAAAAAAAATCATAATTTGTATAACCTAAGTCAAAAACAAACTTTGATATCTGTACATGTATACAACATAAAGGCACAGTTCTTTTACCGTGTTGGAACTAAGAATACTGTCTTCAAAATGAGGTATTACTCACTACATTCAGATACTCCCTTGCAAAGTTATTTACCAAAATATGAAAAAGAAATCATAATTTCCATAACCATAAGTCTGAAACAAACTTTAATATCGATATATGTGTACAACATAGAGGCACAGCTCTTTTACAATGTTGGAAGTATGAATACTGTCTTCAAAATGAGGTATTACTTAGCATATTCAGATGCTCCCTTACAAAGTTATTTACCAAAATATGAAAAAAAAATCATAATTTCCATAACCATAAGTCCAAAACAAACTTTGATATCTGTACATGTGTACAACATACAGGCACAGTTCTTTTACCATGTTGGAAGTATGAATACTGACTTCAAAATGGGGTATTACTTAACACATTCAGATGCTCCCTTTCAAAGTTATTTACCAAAATATGAAAGCAATCCTAATTTCCATAATCATAATTTAGAAACAAACGTTGATATCTGTACATGTGTACAACATAAATGCACAGTTCTTTTACCATGTTGGAACTATGAATACTGTCTTCAAAATGAGGTATTACTTAGCACATTCAGATGCTCCCTTGCAAAGTTATTTACCAAAACATGACAAAACAATCATAATTTCCATAACCATAAGTCCGAAATAGGTCTTAGAACTGGCTAGAAAACTATGCAGTTTTCTTAATGAGCCAGCAGCGGTTGTGGCTGACATGTGCTTAGTGTGCCTATTTCTGTTTGCCATGTGCGGCATGCTCTCTTCATTCACTCTGGAGTCTGCTGAAACCATACTCTTGTCACTTGCAGACATACTTGCATGTCTTTCTGTCACTTCATGGATTTGGCAAATCTCTATGGCTTTATTCAATGTTAAATCACTATCACTCAGCAAGATCTTTCTCACAGCAGCACTATCAATACCACACACAAGCCTGTCCTTTATCAATTCACCTTTTAAGTCACCAGACCAACACATTTTAGCCTTGTTTCTCAGATCAGTTATATAAGCTGCAAACGTTTCCCCTGGTTTCTGATCTCTCGTGTAAAACAAATGCTTCTCTAGTGTAATATTTGTCTGGGGGTTGCACATTTCTCTGAACTTCCACTTCAAACAGTCGGGGTGTTCCCTTGACTTAGCCTGTACAACAATACAATGGTTTTCACCTTCGCCTTCATATACTGCTGGTGCATACACAAATGAACGCTCTCTTTCTATGGATTTTGGCTCAGCTAAGTTTAGCAAAATGAATGCCTTGGTGTGTGCATCTTTATCGACATAAGCTACTTGTATAAAAATATCATTACTCTTGCTCAAATATCTCCAATTCTCTGCAATATTCTGATAAAATACAAGTGGTAAGGGCTTTTGAAATCCATCAGCCATATTAACACATACCAGTGACGAATTTTGCAAATAAGCATGAACACATACACATACACATGTCTATTTAATTGACATTTGTTGACCAGGTTAGTCCAGCTAGGCTAAAGCCCTTTTTCAGTGGTGACCCAGGGAGAAAAGCTCCACAAAAGCATAACATCATAACTACATAACTACCTAAAAATAATACATAGCTACATAAATGTAGTTACCAGGATGACAGAAATTTTATGCCAGTACTTGTAACTTTGCTCAATAGCACAACAAGCCTCTGTATAACTGAACTTTGCAAAATAAGTATCTCTCGGGCAATGTAATTTTCTTGAAATTACTGTATTCCATGAAATCACCTTTTATCAGTATAAGAAACATCAAATAACTACACAATGCAAGCCTCTGTGTAACTGGACTAACTGAAATAAGTTTCTAGGGCATTGTAATAGTTTTGAACTTACTGTATTGCTAAAGTCATTTATCATCATTTTAAGAAGCACTTCAAATAACTGTATGATACAAATGAACTAGGCAGGAGAAGCTCAGAGTAAATAACATTTCAAAGTAATGGCACTTTACAAATAAACTGTACACAACACACAAACTTCCCCACAATGGCGGTACCATTCTAGGCAATTCTCTACAGTACAAGAAACACTCTGTAATGATGGCACTTTGGGAATAGACACACCCAGCACAAGAAACATTTTGAAATGGCTATACTTTGACTGCACTTTATGAAATAGTTGCACGAATAATTCTTCGAAATACATGCAAAATAATAAGCATATACTGTAAGCACTTTTACACACTTTGAAATACTTCAAATAACTTTAGTTATGCCCTGGGTTGAATACGAAGTCGTAGTTATGCCAAAACACAGCACTTTGCCAAACGACATACAGTCACCTTGCTTTATTTATTAGTGTGCCCCTTTCAGCCCTTATTATGTTTGTTTTGCTCATTTAATGTTTTTTCATGCCCACTTTGCTTTTCTTGCACTCATTTTACACTAAACATCCCTGTTTTGCCTTTAAACATACTTGTTTTGCTTTTCTGTTAATTGTTTCATCAAATACCTTTACTTTAAACATTTCCCTTAGTTAATAAACCTTTTGTGCCTCTCACTTGTTTAATAATGCATTTTGTGCCCTTGTACTGACCCATTTTGTTCTTTTTATGAAACAAGTAGTTTGTGTATATTCTCATTGCCTTGGCTTCTTTTATGGCTCTTTTTCATGCTCGTTTCTCTTAGTTTACCTTCACTGTCATCTCTGCACCGTGAGGCTCCAAATCTTATTCTCTTCGATCCCAGTTCTGACACCATGTTGTTCTCCTACTTTGGACACAATAGAAGAGTCTTCATGGGTTCTGTTTAAGCAGCATTATTTTATATAAACACATCATGATACAAGTTTACTGACTTTAACTTAAGTAACTAATATACCAACTAACTGCTGTGGTTAAGCATGCTTACTCCTTGCCTGCATTCTCAAAATGGCAATAGGAATGAAATTCTTGACATTTATACATGCACTCTCAGTCTTTAATATGCTACTTAAAGATACAGCACATAGCACATGATCTCTGATCTGCAGATTGCTACAATTAACAATACATTCTTATTGATTACACATGGGCTTAGGTTGGGCTTATCCAAGTTCTTGTTGAAAGTATAGTTAATGGTCATATAAAGAGGCAAAAGTATCACCCCCTGTGTTACTGTTATTGTGTTGATGGTCTCCTTATGTTTTGCTTAACTTCTTCCAGGGTCATCCAGCATAGGGCACATACCATCATCTGCACATGGTAAGCCAAACACTGTTATGTCAGTACTGATGAGCAATTCAAATAAATATTTAGTGTGTGATGATGGTGTCAGGACTGTTGTGTGTATTGCTGTACTGTCTGTAATAGTAGCATTGCTGTTATTTTGTTAGCATATATTGGATTATAGTAGTGTATGTATTAATTTTTTCCTGTATTTGTTGCTTATTATCAGAGATGATCCTGACAGTGGAAGTATGGGACTTCTACCACAGCAAACTCTGACAATGATAGTGGCCAAATAGAGGCACAGTTAGGGGTGCAGAGGTTGAATCTGACACTGAGGTTGACATACAGCCATCCCCTAAAATTCGATCAGATAGAGCTAGTAGGCCTATGCCTACCCATTCCAGCGAGCCCTCAGATATTGGGCAGGTGGAGGGCAAGACAATTGATCAGGGAAGTGTGGGTACTGTGGCTTCAATGTCTGTTGACTCTGGTCGTAGCCGAAGTGTGGCAAGGTGCAATGGAGGACGGTTGTTAGTGGTGTTCAGAGGAGGCCTGATTTTCATCTAACATCTGATCCAGGTATTTCTTCCCATGCCACTCAATGTATGCTTAGGGCCATCATGGAGGCACAGGCATAATTCCATGGTCCTCCAGAGAAATGTGGCACAGGTTGACATGGGTGACTGCCACCACCATTTTCCCAATTCAGTGGATTGGATGAATGACACATGTAACAGGCTGAGTCTGTGATGGAACATCTGCTGGGAGGGGGACGGCATCCTTGTGTGCATAGGTCAGCCATATCATCTACTGTTAGCCAGCATGGCCATACCTAATCACGATCCCATGGTGGCAGTACTTACACTGCTCCAGCAGTGATTGAGCTGTCCACAGCCAGAAATGGCAGGCCATGGGGTCATGGTCCTGGGTGTCCTTGTAAGTAGAGCTTGTCTAGTAGACATCAGTCATGTTCAGGTAGCAGCAGTGCATCTGACCATGAGTATAGGCATAGTACTGCAACTCCTGGCAGAGCCATTTCTCATGGTCGGGTATGACTGTCACCTCTACCATGCATGGCTCACACATGTCAAACATTCCAAGATTTACAGCTAGCACAGAGCTTGTCTGTGCTCATGCAGATGCCCACACACCAATTTCACCTGGAGAACCCATACAGACAAGCATATAACAGTAACAAGGCTCAGCTGTGGAGCTTAAAACTCATTTTGTTTCATTGGCCATTTGTTAGTTTATCCAAATGTCTGCCTGCTTCTCTTTCTTACTAACACACATTCACCAACATTTTTTGTTAGCCCCTAGGCTTCCTGCCCAACCTCACACCCACCACCAACACCCTGTGCAAGTGATGATAACTGTGCCATATCCCCTGTTTTCTATCTTTTGGATTTAGGGATACATAAGCTTTGTGTCTGATTCTCAGGGTGCATAGCTGACTTAATGCTTAGTAAAGCTACATTTGTGATGTGGAATTGGTAATTGTATCTTTGACTTATAATGGTCGAACATTAGACAGATTTCCATTATTATTGTTAATGATCTTGTAAGGATTGTGAAGTCTGAAATTGAAATGTGTATCATTATTTACTAAATTCTCTCTTTAATGATTATCCAGTTCAAACGTATGGTGCTAAACTGAGGGCATGCGGTGACCATCACTATTTTTGAGAGGTATGATTGTGTGAATCTTTGATGTCTGAGGTCTACTACTTAATAATAGACACATGTGAGTCAAATAAGTCTCTGCTGTCACATGTTAAGGTGATTTCTGTACAAATCACCCACCTTTTACTTGCTTACACTACCAAGCACACTACATGCAAGGATATGGCAGTCATTCATGTTATTACACAATACACTCCAGGTTCAACACATACCTTGTAAATCCAGCAGTTGCAACAGTTTTAGTTCAGTGCTGACACTGCCTGATGCAAGCAGTACACAGCTATTACATGGGTAGGTAAGGTTTGTGAGTGTGGCCTAGCATCAATATTACTATATGTATGTGTGAAGGAGGAAGGTTCTAGGCCTTTAGGTGGTGAGTGAGTGTGCTATGCATTGTCTTTTAACCAATGAGAGGGCATTTTGAGCATGCCTACATCTGCCTACACCCACAGCAGCTGCTGATTGTCCCTCTGACTCCTGATCTGCATGTGGCTGCTTTAACCTTGCCATTAGTGGTGAAATGTGTGCCCCTTCCCATTGTTGATCTTGCTGAAGCTGTTTTCTTAGGATGATGTTGTGTAGCACAACATATACTGTGCATATTTCAGTACATGTGTCTGGATTGTACTGCAGGGCTTCCCAGATGTATCTAGGCACTAGAACAGTGATTTCAGCAGCCCAAACATGCAGTCTATGATATTTCTGGTTTGAGCATGTGCCTCATTATGACATTCTTCAGCAGGTGTGTGTGCATTTCTGATGGGTGCCAGTGCATAACCTGCATCCCCCAGTAAATGACACTTTGGGATATCCCCCTAGTGAACATCTGATACAGTTGGAAGGTGTGCCAGATATATAAGTCATGGTAACTGCCTGGTTTGCTAGCACACATGCTGAGGATGATTTCCCTGGCATTACACATGACTTGACAGTTAATAGAGTGGAAGCCCTTTCTATTTATTTAGAGCCTTCCCTGTTCCCAAGGTGGTGCCTTAATTTCTACATGCGTGCATTCTATGGCACCCAGTACTTCAGTGTAGTGTGCTACAGGGTAGAACTCTTGCATATTTCTGGCCCTGTCCTTGGAGTATGGGGAAAATATATGTGGTCACTAGCATGTTGGAGCATAGCATTCAAGAACTGATGGAGGATCCTGGATGCTGATCCCTGTGACACCCCCCAGCATGTCCCCTGTTGGTCTCTGAAAGGTACCTGTAGCTAAGATTCTAAGTGCTACACATACCTTTGTCTCCACTGGGATGGGTTCCCTTCCATTTGCCCTGGCTCTGAGCTGAGGACAACAGAGGTTGCAGGGTTCTTGTAGTGTGCCTCTATCCATCCTGTAGCAATCTACAATTTCCAGATCATGTAGATTTTGATAAGTTAGCTGCAGTCTAAAAACCTTTCTCCTTCTTGGCCTTGGTTTATTAACAGCAGCAGCAGCATAGACTTCAGCCTGTTGCACATACACATGAATTAAAGCAACAGCAACCCCTAACAGTGTTTCTGTGTATACTGTTTTCCATGGCTGCATTCCAATAGGCTTTGGAATTTGCAGGGAAAACCAACACTGAATCTAAATGGTTGCTTTATAGCTTGTTGAATACCTCTTCCATCTTGATTGGTTAATTAGCATACAGTTCAGCTGCTTAAGCTATAGTTTCCATGCCACAGTGTTTACCTTGTTTGTGTGGTTCTGTGTGGCTCTACACATAGATTTATTGTTTCTGGCCATATATCTATACAGTACCATCCTGTTAGAGAATGTTTGCTCTCCAGTAGGGAGATGATGTACATTTCACCCATTCTCTAAAATATAATAAAAATAAATGAGATGGAGGTATAAGACATGACTTCTGTTAGCATATTATTTGTTTAATTTCTTGTACATTAACCTTAGGACATTCAGTTCATCTGTTGCTTCATCTCTTGCATGAGAGACCAGCCTAATGCTTTTAAAACTATGTCAGGTTTATGAAGCAAACAAAATGAATGAAGACATTTTCTTTAATCATAAAACTGGGCTTATCTAGTAATTGCATCCTTCTTATTATCTCTTGTGGAAGGTAACTGGCATTCTTATGGTGTAACCATGTACTTCTACACCTTTCTTATTAATATATCTCTTCCACATCTTGTGGCAATGGCTCGTGTTGCAAACAGAATAATCATAGCTCCTGGTCTGCTTTGGAGTGACAGTTTTATTCTAAAAGATCTGTGAGCAATGATAACATAAATTTGGTTTTCACGTTTCCACAGATGCATGTAAAAGAGCTAAAAATCTAATGTGCTGTTTTCATAATTGGTTATGACCGATCCCAAGACTCAAGAGTTACTTGTAACCTTAAACTGCAGTTAAGTGCATTTATCCTGTGTTAATTTGTTTTAGTGTTTGTCCATTGTAGTTTGGTGCTTTTTCCTGTCTAGCTCTAAGTATTATCATCAGTCTACATCCTGTTTCAGACACCAAAATAAGCTGCATCTGTGAAAATGTTAATACTGTTTCTGCTACTGCCAATGAAAGCATCTTCATTTGTTCAGATATACAATCATTTCTTTCAAAAATGTTAGTAGCTACTTCTGCTGTTCATTCTTCTCAAGACATTACAGAAAAATTGTCAGTCTTTACCTTCATTGAAAAGATACAAACCTTTGAACTAAGCGTTACTACAGAAGTTGACTTTTATTCTACCATCGCCAGAGTGGACAGTAAAAAGCTGGGCTCTCTACACTTATTGCCATTGTAAGTTTGTGTTGCAGAAAGTAAGACAATAGCCTTCTTTCCTCTGAAGTGACTGCAGAATTGTAAAGGAGTGTATAGTGTAATACTCTTAATAAATCAGTGCCACTTTGATGGGAGGAAGAAAGGGTATGCGCAATATTCAGTTACTAACTGCTGCAATACATTTCAGAGCTGGCATCATATATTAACAACTTTGACTCAGAGCTGTGGGCATTGCTGTAACTTTAGGAAAACATGTTGCATTCTCATTTTATAAAAGCAAACACGCAGATATATTACTTATGTGCTGATGATCTCTTCATATTTAGCATGGCATCATGTAATGCTTTGTAGAATCCGACACATCTCTCAAGTCTCCACAGCATAATCTAAAAAGCAAAGCTTATTACAAAATATACAAGTTGAATGAATGAAACATCAGTTTTAGCCTGTAATTTCAATTCATAATGTGCAGTCATAACCTAACGTCATAGTGTTTTAATGTATGGAATGCCATACGACTAGTGACGTGCAATTTATGTATGTTTCCTTGATACACCTGTATTGTTCAGTTTACTTGTTCATTTTTGTGTGTACACTTGTGTGTCTATTTGACTGTGTGTCTGTGTGTGTGTGTGTGTGTGTGTGTGTGTGTGTGTGTGTGTGTGTGTGTGTGTGTGTGTGTGTGTGTGTGTGTCACATAAGCCTGTATTGTTGAGAATTTTGAATGTATGAATTTGGGTTTGTGTTATAAGTATTTTATAGGCTTGTAATGAGTATTCATTTGTCAAATATGTGTTGTGCTTTAGGTTTGGTTGGTTAGGCTGACTGGTCAAAAGCATGTGGTGTAAATGTAGTGCAAGTGTTTCCAGTAAGTTGTCAAAAGTATAGAGCTGTGTGTGTTTTCTTTGTTGTGCTGATTAATCAGAAGTATGCAATGTGTTTGTACAGATAAGGATTGGAGAGTGTTACTGAAAGTATGTTGTGTGGCTTTTATATGTTGGGTAAGTGGTGAAAAGCATGTACTATGTGTACAGGTAGGGGATGGATTGTGTGACACAATGTCTGGTGCTGCTTGGGTTTTATGTCTCGGCGTGAATAGTGAATATTATGGTGAAAGTGTATATTGGGTGTATTTGGAGCAGACTGAAAGATGTGAGACTAATAATGTGCGTGGCAGGTGTGTTGTGTGATTCTGTGTACAGAAAAGCACTCACACCAAGGTAAGTGCAATCTCATAGTTACAAATATAGGTTTTGGGTGGGGTGGGGACTTACCATCCAGTGATAGGGTGCTGGGGGAGGCTTACCTTCCCATGATAGAAGTATGTATACTGTGTGTTTGCATGTTTTGCATTGTATGGATGAATTAAATATACCTAAGTCTATGAGTGTGTGTGTGTGTGTGTGTGTGTGTGTGTGTGTGTGTGTGTGTGTGTGTGTGTGTGTGTGTGTGTGTGTGTGTGTGTGTGTGCATCCATGTATAATAGCTAGGATTATGTTTGAGTAATGTACTAGTCAATGATGGGATTTTTTTAGAACTTAGTCATTGACTAGAGAACTATTGCTGTTGATGATAGAATCCAGCAGGAGACACATAACACTGTTTCAAATGGCATCCCCTTCTTCTACCCATTAGTGTCAGAAGTCTTTATTTAAGAAAACAAATACACTGGCAAATGCTAGAAAAAAAACCATCCAGGAATACTTTTTTCTCCAGATAGTCAATTACTAGTGAGCTTGCCTTTTCTTTCCTTTCTCTTTTTTGTACTATGATGTAGAAAAAGCAAATAGCAACTGAAATATCCCTAAGGGCAACTATATCTTCTGAGTTAAAATCTCAAATTCTCTGTTTTATATATATATATATATATATATATATATATATATATATATATATATATATTTAATCAGGGTCACTGGAGCCACTACTAAACCTTAGCTTCTGAACAGGCTCTGTGCTACTCGAAAGGAGGACCAAAACAGCCATCTTCCTACACAAGGGTTTGCCTTCATCAGATCCCAGGAACTACATGCTCAATAACTAGTGTCATATGCAAAGCCATGAAAATAATTATCAAAGAAATGTTAAAAAAAAAAGACAAGGGAAACCTTCAGACACTGGACCTAACCCAGTTTGGTTTTGATAAAGGCAGGTCATTTCTAATGAACCTGATGGACTTCTTTGAGAAGGTCACCAAGGCAATGGTTGAAGTCAAAATGGTGAATACTGCCTTCCTTGACCTGGCAAAGGCATTTGATGCAATATCTCTTGGGCACTGTAACCAAACTCATGGAATTAGAAATAACCCCCCTATGTAATCCACTGGATAGCCAGCTGGCTGACAGATAGGACCCGGGAGGTTAGGATTGGAGAGACCACCTCCAACAACAGATGGGTCACCAGTGGACTCTGTGCTTTGTCTGCTCCTCTTTGCATGCTTACCAAATTTGCAGATGCTTCCAAACTGGGGAGAATCATATAAACCCCCGCCCCCAGATGCAGACACTTTAGAGAAAGGTCTAACACGATCAAATGACTGGTGCCAAAGCCACAGCTTACAACTCAGTGTCAAAAAATGCACAATACAACCATTTGGGAAGTCAAGCACCCTAAGAAACCACTTCATCAATAAAACACCCCTAAACGTAGGCAAGAAATCAAAGATATATGGGCCCATGTAGATAGCAACCTAGCTTTTGACCAGCATTTGTCTAAGGCAGTAATAAAATCTTTGTATGTCACTCAGCTTATAGGTAAGGGCAAGACATCTAGGTCCAGAGAATTCATTGTGCCACTATACTCATTCATTGTTAGACCCATAATTGACTATAATACTCCCTTCTGTATGTATCTGACCAGGCAGACATAACAACTGAAACATCCACAGAGGTTCCTCAGAGAAAGAATACAGAGCATAAATACAAAGCCCTATTCCTATACTCCGTTTCCTGCAGGCTGGTGAGAGACACTTTATGTCTGGCATACAAGGCGTACTTAGATATCATCCTGATGGATTTTTTTACATATCTGTACAGTG
>NC_056725.1:1604308166-1604315666 GCF_019279795.1 Protopterus annectens | reverse complement strand
ACTTGCACACAGACCACAAGGCAGTATGGATTCACAGCAGAAACGTTTTACCAGTACAATCTAGTAGAGTTTCTTGATGGAGTAACTACAGAAGCAGAACAAAAGGGGATCTAGACATAGAGATCATAGATTACAACAGGTGATTTCATAGAGTATTCACCAGAAAAGACTAATGAGCATTGTGAGAACAGTATTGTCATAGAAAGTTTGGCTAGCTGTGTAGGACAACTCCTCATACAGCTTGACTTCTTTGGCACTTTATGAAGATGTCTATAACCCCTTCAGTAGGCTTAATCATTTGGAAACTCTGGCTTAATGCAGTTTTGGTCCTGCTCCTTCTGAAACTACTGCAGGTTGCATGTGACTATTGTATATGCTCAACAAATTGTTTACATATCTCATTTGGAGTATGCGCTCCATTTCTGACCTTTAAAACTGATAGATTCTTAGTGCTTTTGTCAGAATACAGTATCTGTTACCTTTAATTACTGTATAACAACTCAAGTACATTACTTATATTCTCTAGTATAACAGTGTAAAATAGAAAGCAGCAGTTAATTCAGTCTGAAGTGTCCTCCACATTAATAAGTGAGATTTTGGCAAACCTGGCCCACAGTTTGCCTAACTTATATCCTCTAAAACTGACAAGTAGCAGTCTGCTCCTCTTAATCTGTAACATACCTTCATTAAGTGATTGCTTGCTTGTTACTCTGAAGATAGAGTGGACTTCAGATATATTAGGAGCTCTTGGTCATTTAGTGTTCAGTGAGGTCACTGTATGCCCTTTCTATTTGCTTGCTGAAAGTGCCCAGAATGTGGATGGAGACACCTGTTATGTAAGTGTATGTATGTATGTATGTATGCATGTATGTAAGTATGTATTTATTTATTTATTTGTTTATTTATTTATTTATTTATTTATTTATTTATTTATTTATTTATATTTGTTTAGCAGGGTGGTGCATTGATCAATATTGACCAGTTTCAGGCTCAGCCCAGGTGAAATACAAAACATTCCATGAACAAAAAAATACAGAAATGAAAGTAGTTCAGGACCAGACTAATTCCATAGAAGATTTGCATATATACATGCTATTGATCAAGCACAATGCAATGTGCAATCAAGCAGAATGTAATATACAATGTATTTCTAATGTGGGATGATGTTCAGTATATCTTGAGAGAGGAGAAGAGATTTGAAAAGGAAATGCAGGTTTTTGTCCTGCTCCTTCTAAAATTACTGTAGCTTACATCTGACTCTTGTATATGCTCAACAAATTCTGTACATACAATGATTTTGTGTATGTTCTCCATTTCTGTCCTTTAAAACTGATAGATTATTTCATAGTACAATATCTGTTACTTTCAATTAGTATGTAACAAATCAAGTACATTACGTATATTCCCTGGTATAAAATAGTGTAAAATAGTAAGTAGCAGGCAATTTGTAATAAAGTCTCCTCCTCATTAGTAAGTAAGATTATGATAAACCTGTCCTTCAATGTACCAAACATATGCCCTCTAAAACTGCCAAGCAACAGCCTGCACCTCTTAATCTGTCACAGATCCTCATTAAATGATTGACTGCACTGCCCTTCTGCTTGCTTGTTACTCTGAGGATGGAGTGGACTTCAGATACATTAGGAGGTCTTGATCACTTAGTGTTCAGTTAGGCCACTGTATCATTTTTCTGTTTGTTTGCTAGGGATGCCCAGAAGACACCTTTATGCATTCTTGTTGTTACCAAGTTCTTTATCCTAATAACAATATGGCTATTAGTTACATTTGCCACAGTGGAACTGTTAACACAGCTGTTGAACTCCATCTAGGTGAAATTATTCAATCAGCTGTACTGTATTTGCCCATAATATTTATCTTCTAAAATTGGTGGGGGAGGCCTCTACCACTCTATACATACCAAGTATAATTGGGACGATGTCTTTCATGAAAAACAGTTAAGGACACAGATGCTTACAGTTACCTCATGCCAGTTTGGAACACTTGTCTAAGCATTGAGAAAATCAGCACATTAGTGGGATCAATGAATATGCCATGGTATACGTGCATTGTCAATTGTCATATGTGTGGTTATGTAAAAGCATTTTGTCATGTGTATGAATCAAGGAACATGTGTCCCTGTAATTACTTAGAAAGAATCTTGTTGTATGTCCGACAACATTGCCTGATTCTAGGTATACCCAAACACACATGTAGCCTCTTGCTGTTGTCACTGTTATGTTAGAACAACAATTACATACAATGTGGATATAATCCCATATTGGAACACATGCCTTACTTAGGCAACAACATACATTACCTTGTCTTATGTCTTCAACCCTGAGGAGGTGCTTCACTGCAAGTGTGATAGAATGAAGATCTATTCAAATGACAGCATCAGTCTTCAATACAGTGTTTCCAAAGAAAATGTACAATAAATACTTGTAGCAGGAAACAGCATCTACACATGAACATAGCACATATGTGTGACAACACTGTTGACAACATGTACACTGACTGTAAGCAGTGACATCAGGATTGTACTCGTTAAGCGGTTCTGGTGACAACAGCCGTTTGCAGCGGATTATTTTTAAACCATGCTGGTTTTTGAGTATGGACAGTACTTTTCTGCTAGCCTGGTTTTGTTTTTTGGAAACTGAGTCCTGCTTTCTCCCTTGTCCAGCTGCCTGCATTTAAGCACCTTGTGATTCCCCTTCAGAGATTTCATAAATTTCAGCTGCATGGACTACCAGAGGCCAGCCCAGTTTTGTTTTTTGGAAATTGAGTCCTGCTTTCTCCCTTGTCCAGCTGCCTGCATTTAAATGCCCTGTGATTCCCCTTTGGAGATTTCATACATTTCAGCTGCACGGACTACCAGAGGTCTCATGTGAATTCCTTTCTGCAATTTTGTATAGACGTATTATAAGCTGAACATTATATGTACTGCCCTTAAGAATCTTAAAGCTTATGTTTACATACTTTATTCAATAATTTGCCACTTTTAATCAAGCGAGCTGCTAACCTATCATCAGAACTGCTCTGTAAGAGCCCCCTTCTGCCTCTAACATTCTTTTGCCTCTTAACTTGCCCCCGTTTTGCTTTTATTCTTTCTCCTGCTCAGACCACTTGCAAACTTTAGCCCACTCAGCTATCTGTATTTACCCAATCCTATTCCTCCCTTCAACTGAATGTTCCCCTACTCACCTTATCTCTCCAAGGCCAGTGTAGTCTTTTAACTTTTCCTGGTCACTCTCCCACACTACATGTCCCATACTATCCCTACAAGCTATCTCTTCCTGATTTCTCCCATACTCCTTTGCGCCATTTAAAACACTCTCCTGGTTTTGGCGCCCTTCCTTCTTTTCCCTTCTCCCATTCCATCTTGTACTCGTTAAGCAGTTCTGGTGACAACAGCCATTTGCAGCGGATTATTTTTAAACCATGCCGGTTTTTGAGTACGGACAGTACTTTCCTGTAAGTGATCTGAGTCCTTAACTGTGCTGTTTATAAGGTTATTTTTAACCTTACTTACTGTTTGAAAGGTTATTTTTAACAAGTGCTTATTATCTTATAGCCATTTACCTAGACTGTGTTTAGCGACTGTAAGCTTAGTGTTTGAAGAATGCTTTTTACTGAATAGCCATTTGCCTTGGTCATGTATAGTGACTGCATTACTGTTTGCATCTGTAGCTACTGTGTCTCTGCATCTTAATTCCAATGCATGCAGCCATTTACAGCCACTCGCCTAGACTGTGTTTAGTGACTGCATGTCTTCATGGTCTTAGCACATGTTTACAGTGTCGCTAGTTGGTTTTAACCCCTTAACTGAAATTAACTCAGGCTCTGACTCTGTTTCACTGCATTAAGATTTCTCTGTTATAGTAGTTTTTGAGTTATATGTAACTACTGCAGTATTGTTTTTCTTTTGTGTAATAAGATAGTGAGAATCTATCTGTTGTACCTAAATGCCAGTTACAGTGAATGCTTTGTGATCCTACTTTCAGTTTAGACAACAAGACTACTTAAATTTGTTCTTAGCCTTTACAGTGGATATCATTTAAAGTGTTTGTTTTGTTCAAACCTGCTCATTTTGTAGTTGTAAGCCTCTATTACATTGCATTCTGTGAATTTAGTTGTTTGCTTGCACAACACCATTCGTTTTGCTTTATTAAGCCTGTATTACATTTTTACTGTGAATTTAGTGGTATTCTAGCCTTTTATATGCTGTTGCCCACTCTTTTCCATTCACATTCTCACCCTCTCTCTTACCCTCTAGCTTTTCAATTCTAGGCTAGCCTGTTTTTTTTTTTTTTTTTGGAAACTGAGTCCTGCTTTCTCCCTTGTGCAGCTGCCTGCATTTAAGTGCCCTGTGATTCCCCTTCGGAGATTTCATACATTTCAGCTGCACAGACTACCAGAGGTCTCATTTGAATTTCCTTATGCAATGCTGTATAGATGTATTATAAGCTGAATGTTATGTGTACTGCCCTTAAGTATTTTAAAGCTTATGGTTACATACTTTATCCAATAATTTGCCACTCTGAATCAAGCACGCTGCTAACCTGTCATTAGAGCTGCTCTGTAAGAGCCCCTTTCTGCCTCTAACATTATTTTGCCTCTTAACTTGCCCCCATTTTGCTTTTATTATTTCTCCTGCTCAGACCACTTGCGAACTTTAGCCCATTCAGCTATCTGCATTTACCCAATCCTATTCCTCCCTTCAATTGATTGTTCCTTTACTCACCTTATCTCTCCAAGACCACTGAAGCCCCACTCCATTTGCCCTTGCTGTGCTCGGGTTCACTCCACTCCCATACCCTACCCCCATTCCCACCCATCCTCACATCAATTACATTTATTCCCACCTTAACTTCACACCTCACCTTTAACTCCACCCCTCAGTCACCATCAGTCAATCACTACACCTTCAATAACCATGTCACTTATAACCAAATTAACACCACTCACTCTTCTATTACCCCTAATCCTCCTACTACAGCTTACCCCATTACAAATTAACAATATCTACCACAAACCCCCAGCCACTCCACTGATGCCATACCTCTCAACTACTTCCCTAACATTTCTAGTAACGTATATACTACTCAGGGTATTCTCAATTTTAAAGTAAGAATTCTACCCCTAAATGAAAGAACCAACATAAAGCATACCACTTACCTCCACCAAAACATAAGAAAGAAAAAAGAACCCACTACAGTCCTACTTAAATACACTAAACTATCACTAAGCAGAGATATACATCACAACCCAGGCCCTCCCTCCTCATCTCACAAGGTACCTAGCCCTTACAAATCTCTAAACCTTACTACAATTAACCTACAAAGTATTTGAAACAAAATCCCCAACTTTCATGCCTGAGTAACACATAACAAGCCTGGCCACATTGCAGCCACAGAAACATGGTTAAAACCATACATAAAAAGCTCAAAATTCCTTCCCCCTGGCTTTACTTGCCTCTGGTCAGATAGGTCACACAAACAAGGTGGAGAGATAGCACTGATCTACCCCAATTCCTTCAACATAGTCTCATATAACACAACCATACCCAGCTTCTCCACTGCAGAAATCTTAACCTTTCTAAAATTTAATAACAACAAAAACTTCTGCATCATTGTCCTCTCCATTCCCCTGGCAACAATATTCCCATATTAGAGGAAATCGTAGCTTGGACATCAAGCAATATAACAACTGAAACAATAATTCTTGGAGATGTTAATATTAATTGGTGAGATGTCTCCCAACACTCCCCAACAAATATCAACCTACATAACTACAGCCAGCTTATTACTGATATTACCAGACCTAACAGAAACAACAACAGTGGGACAATCCTAGATTGGATCATGGTCTCCGACCACAATAAGATATCCAGCACAGGAACCCTTCCAAACAGCATCAGTGACCACTCACCAGCCTATATAATTTGTAAAACCACATCCCCCTTAAACAGACATCAACTTAGAAACACTAGAAACTTATCACATTTTTGCCTCATAACCTTTAACAACATTTTAAAAAGCATTAACTGGGATCCCTTAAAACTACTCTCCCTTGAAGAAGCAGTTGAATTTTTCAATTCTACATTCCTTAACATCTTAAACAACCTCGCTCCACCCCGGCTAAAATGCATAAAAGCCAGGCATGCTCCTGGGCTGACAATTGCAACCAAACAAAGCATGGCTGCCAGAGACAAAGCCTGGAAGTTGTGGCACAAGCACAAAAATCCCTCTGATTTTCTAACCTATAGAAATCTTCGTAACCAAGTAAAGTGCTTAGTCTTTAAGGATAAAAAAGTCTACTACTATAATCTACAACACCAAAATAAAAACAACCCAAAACAATTCCGGAGCTCGATTAACAACCTACTTTCTCCTGGATCAAACAATAACCCCTGCCCAAACCCAGAAGAAAACCCCATCAAAATAGCCACACTCTTCAACACATATTTCATAGACACCATAGCTAATCTTACCACCAATTTCCCTCTTAAACAGCCTAATCCATCTGAGCCCCTACCTACTAATACCTCCTTTTCCCACTCATATAACTTTGCTCTAGCACCTGTCCCCACTGCCACTGTAAAGAAACTACTTTTCAAACTAAAACCTTGCCCTGTTGCCCATGAAAACTTGCCCCTAGAATTCCTTCAAATAGCTGCAAATTCCATTGCCTACCCTGTCAGCTTACTTCTTAATAGGTCCATTAAAGAGTCTTATGTTCCCTCCATTTGGAAAAAGGCATTCATCCTCCCACTGCACAAAGGTGGTAATAACACCAACTTTAGACCCATCGCCATTCTTTCTCCCATCTCAAAAATCCTGGAAAAATGTATCCACAACCAGCTCCAAAACTTCATACTCAGCAATAACCTACTGTCGCCAACCTAGCATGGTTTTAGGCCTGGGCATAGTACCACTACAGCTCTCATATCTTTCTATGACTCTGCCCAGTTGACAGAGTCATATCTTTCTATGACTCTGTCAACTGGGCCAGGGACTCTGGGAGACTTGTCTCCTCACTACTTCTTGACCTTTCCAAAGCCTTTGATACTATTTCCCATTCTTTTCTTCGAAAAATCTGTCCAACTTAGGAATCTCTCCTTCCACCCTACTCTGGTTGACTAACTACCTGACAGACAGGCAACAAGCTACAAAATGGCTACACTTTTTCTCTCCTTTCCTCAACACCACCACTGGAGTTCCCCAAGGATTCATCTTAGGGCCTCTCCTGTTCAGCATTTTTATCAATGACTTTCACTCTACTCTAACCCACAGTACAGTCATACAATATGCAGATGACTCCACTATCATCTGCACTGCTAGTTCTTCACCCAAACTCCTAAAACGTATCCAATCAGCTCTTAGCTCCACCGAAATATGGATGGCTAACAACCACCTTGCCTTAAACCCTAAAAAAAACAAATTAATACTATTTACCCCTAAGAAGTCCACTACCATTAATAAAGACTCTTTTACTGTTCTC
>NC_056725.1:1604298166-1604305666 GCF_019279795.1 Protopterus annectens | reverse complement strand
TATAAAAGTACTTCCAGGCTACTACGTTATTGTCCACTCTGTCAGCCAACACTAGTTAAGCTCATATTTACACAGCTTCACACACACAAGTTGAATGCTTTGAGATTAGAATTGTCTACCTATCTAGCTATACAGTTTAGAGGACACAGTACTTAACAAAAGCACCACCAAAGAAGTCTCATTTTTATAGTGCGAGAGTGCACTTTATTAAGGATGACATCAGTGTGGTGTCGCAGAGAAGATGATGCTAGCACAAGGTTTTGACATTGATATAGACTCACCCTGCAGTGTAAAAGTAATTCCAGGCTAATACTTTATTGAGGCCAGCAGTAGTTAGGTCATATTTACCCAATTCCTTAAACACACTCAAGTTGACTCCTGTAGGATTAGAACACTCTACCTATCTAATGACACAATCCAGAGGACACAGTACTTAATGCAAGCACAGCCATATAAATCTATATTTTAAACTGTGACAGTGCAATGTAGATAGTATTAGCTTCTTAGTCTGTGTCTGAGAAGATATTATGAGGTTGAAGGTTTTGAGCAAATAAATGTATGTTGATATGATGGGTTAAGTGCAATGTGATGATCAAGAATACATACATACTGCTGACTTATGTCAGCTATGCTCTAATTTATGTATATTGCAGAACTGAGAGTGACATGAACCTACCTGTCTTGTGTAGATGGGACACACAAATGTGAAAGACAGGCTGGACAATTAATCATTCATAAATTATCAGGTTATGATGATAGTATAGCAACCTTAATGAATTGTATTGATATTAGCAATGATTTGTGCTCGTGCATGGGTAATATTGAATGCCAACATTCATGCTGATATGCAGGAGGGATAATGACAGATGATTTATGTGTATCAAGGCTGTATGTGGTTGTGTATCATATGTAAGTGTCAGTGCTGCAGTGGAGACTCACATGTCCAGAATGAATTGGTCACTTAAACACACAAATAACTGCATTGGACATGAGTACATTAAACAATTTCCATGTAATGAGGTAATATAATCCATTACATGAAATACTTATTTCTGTTCCAAATGTCTTTCTAAAGTGCAATGCAGAAAAATGCATCTGTGCAGATGTTAGCAAAGTGTTAGCATATGCATGATTATCCATAAATATTTTGAACTGCCTTCTCCATTTGTATGACAGTGAGCTGCAGACAAACAGAGTTCTCTGCTGAAGGAAAAAAAATGAAAAACTTTCATTTGGTTTGACTTCTATAGCTCAACAGGGTTAGTGGCAGTGTGAGGCCATCATCACTGTGGACTGTACTTAGTGGAGAAAATCCACCTGTCAGCCTAGCTTTCTCTGTGGCACAAGGTGTAAACTCCATGAGCTAAAGGAAAAAGTAGAGTTGAAGCAGGGTCCAACTGCAGTATGTGGAACATTTTACAAATAATGCCTAGCAGTGACTATTATAAATATGTTGCCTGGCCAAAGTTCATGAGTAATGAGCTACTAATCTGTTATACCTTTGAGGACTACAACTGATCAAACAGAAGAGGCATAGACAGATACATAGTCAAGTCATTCCCAGGAGCACACCTATAAAAGCAGGCAATGAGAGTTTCACCTACTGCTGAATTTGAACCAATGTGAAGAGGAGGTGACAGACTTGATCATTATCTATATACCCCACCAAGGAAATCCTACTTCACACATCTCAAAATCACATCTTTGAAGGGACAGTGATAACCCACTCTGCCAATGGAAGATGTAGGTTTTATTCTTCAGCAAATTAATGGCAGACTGAAAATGCTATACTATGACATATATATCCATCAGCCTAATGAACAGTCAACAGTACAAAGTGGAAAGAGAGGAGGGGTAAATATACAGACACATATGAAAGGATGATGTTATGGGTCATTAATGCAGATCTTTATGATGTGTCCTCAGTATTCATCTGTCATGCTCCGTATCAGTAACTGATATCTCTGGGGATGAAGAATCTGTAGGACAGGCAAAACCTGATGAAGACATGACTAGAGTAAGACTGATTTACAAAATCTTCCTTATGGTAAAGAATGTGTTGGCAAATGCTTAACTGAAAACAAGTAAGATATGTGTCATGAAACATATCATAGAAGTACTTCACAACAAGGAATACTGTGGTATACATCTAGAATTGAACCCTTAATGCTATGATTAAAATTGAATCTTTAGACAACTGATTTATATCAATACTCCAAAGAGGATTTTGCACTTGGCTACATCCAATAGTCAAAGGCCTGTGAGAGTAACTGTTCATAGGTTCATAGGTTCATAGGTTCATACTAGGCTATCTGCCCTAGGGCATTTATAAGCCTAGCCAGAATGTGTTTGGCTTTCGCCACCCATTTTAAATTTATTTTGCTATGCCCTTTTTCGAGGTTAGTATACTGTGCCTCTGTCTAACAGTGACACAGAAGTGATACCCAGGGTAAACCTACGATCTTCCATCCACTCATCAAGATTCCTCTTGAAGAGAGTCAATGAGGGACTCTGCCTAACCTGGACTGGGATTTTATTCCAGAGTGAAGGGAGCCTCTGGGTTATGAATCTGTCCCTCCAGCATGTCCTATTTATTTCAGTGCAGTGATTTCCTTTACTCAGCCTTTATTAAGTACTCCAATAATGCAGCATATCTAAGCAGCTTTGCATAAGGATAACCTGACTACTGCAGGTGATGGCAACAATTGACCAGGTTTTGTCACAGGACATGAACAGCCATTCACCATCGCTTGGCATTGGTATGTGATAGCAAAAGCCATGCAAAGGCTGAGTTCAAAAAGTGAAGGCTTTCTTGTGGGCTATTTCTGGCTATGTGTTTTGTGTGTGATTCTATTTTTTCACCAGATTAAACTTGTAAAAATGGGGTTGACAGGAAAGTGGTGAAATGGAGAGTGATCAGAGAGGAGGACACAGGGGAAAGAATAGAGGAACTTGCAGGAAAATAGTGGGAGAGAACCATAGCTATTCAGTTCTTCACAAAATAAATGTAGAAGTGTAGCCACAAATTGCTGAATTTGGAATGTCACCCCACCAAGGGTAGATGACAGCAAGAGAATGATGCTGTACAGCCAATTGTTTCAAATCAAGTGTGTCAACAGACACAAAGTGAAGTGGCGAGCCATGAATTGGTGGTTATTTTTATGGGACAGATGCCATAAGACTGTTGAAGAAGGGGCTTAGGAATAAGAGGGTCAAGTAGGAAGGTTAGGTGAGGAAGCTGGCACAGGCATACAGGACAAACAAGACAGACAGAGATAGTGATGGACAGAGAAGGTTGGGGGACAACATGACTGGAGATAGGTAGCAGACATTAGAGGCACACCCATGTCAAGCCTGAGAACAGTGAGAATCTAGTCCTCACCCTCATTGCTGTCATCTTTGTCTCCTGCCTCAGTTTTCTGTCTTAGTGCTTTATCTTGACAATATGATGAAGCATGTTTTTGACATGGCCAGTTTGAGCACTGAGGCCCGTTTCCATTATACCCTCCATCAGCCTTGTCAGCTCTTGGAGGGTAACAAAATCACCACCTCCACTAATACTACTCTCAGAGGGCACAAATGCACCAGATTCCATAGTAGAGCTACCTGATGCAGATGGGGCAGGTAGGGCAGGGGTCGTGGAGTCAGAGCTGGCAGCTTTGGACCCTGAAGTGCTGGGAGTCAATGCTGCAACCTGTGGAGGGATGGCAGGCCAATCCATAGTTATCGGTCTAACACTCTGTGCTGTATATCAGCTTTTGTAAGCAGAAATGTATGATGACAAAACAGTTTAAAATCATATAACCCCCCCCCCCAAAAAAAAAATGAGAAAGGAAAGGGATGAGGTGAGACAGAAAAAGAGAGAAAGAATTAGATCCATGGCTTATCACATGACTACATCATTTCAGAAAAGAAACAGTTATGATTATCCAGGCTGTACACCTTTGCCTCATCCAGGTATGATGGGAAGGTCTTACTCTGTTGTAGCATTAATCAATTGTACTGTTATCATATCAGAGGTTCAATTATTTACTTCAGTATTGACATATTCCATACAGTTACAATACTCATTAGGGTTACAGTAAGACCTGATGCATATGTTGCCTGTGCCTCTCTGAGGCAATTTAACCTATCTTGTTGCACCTCACAGTTCACTGTGATGTCTTCAGCAGCTTTACAAAAGAGAAGAAGAGACATGAAAGTATTTGAATGACTGTGTTGACTGTGTCCTACATTTTATAGCATTCAGTACTGATGGGTCAGTATACTTACACAACTGAGGGATGTCAGCAGTCCCAAAATGATCCACCCATTGGCTATGGAGGTCCTTCCTATGCTGTTTCAGGTCACTTGGTGATGACAACAATTCTCTTCAGTGCACGGGATGCCATTTGTACTGGAGGTAGCCTTGGCTCATCTGTTCCAAGTCTCATTTTTAAACTTAGACTCAGTATAGTCTCCCTGCAGCAACCTACAGCTGTAGAGCTTCACAGGGAGTGCCACAAATATCTTGGACTCCTCATCACCTCATCTTTGTGCTCTAAATTCAGCACCCTCATGTCCTGCACTAGCCATGCCTGCAGTAGTCAAGCATCAACTCTAACTCTGAACTGGTGCCATTCCAATCTCGCATTTAATGGCTAATGAGCAAACATGTACAACCATGCCACCTGCATTTGCATGACTTGAATGCACAGAGAAGCATTTGTAAACAAAATGGAAAGCATTTTATCAAACAACAAAGAGGGTGTGAAACATGGCACTGAGATTTACCATGTGTGATGTTAAACATATTCACACTTTTTCAGATGGTCAACACTGGCAGGCTTAATGGTTTGACTTGCTATCCTTTTTGTTTTGGTTGTTAAATAGGATTACTTGGCACATAACATTCTGGAATTACACACTGTAAAAAGTTAGTTGACCAATGTGGGAATCAAGCCTAGAAAAGAAAAAAAAGAATAATTTAAATTGAGATGATTATTTGTCAGTGCTGCAGGAGAATTCCTTTTCAGCCATGTTCATTACAGATAAACGGAATCCAGTATGAAGGAAGATTTACTCCACATAGGTCCCTATATGTGTTACTTTAGGATGTCCTGTAAAATGCATTCTCTTGAAAAAGGCAGTATTACTGCTTGTAAACATATGTCAGATGAATAGACTTTCATGAGTTGATTAATACAGGTTGAGGTGTGATACATACATACCTCACAACATATCCTGTCCTAAACACAGAGTTGGGCTATGTGAAGAGTCAAGATGGTTTTAACTTAAGTATTCTGCCCATCATAAATATGTAAGTGCATTTTTTCCATTATCAAAATTATCCTTCTTAAACAATTACACACTCATTCAATTGTGTTTCATATCTAAATCAGTAATGACATATGCTACTTACAAAATTTAATTTACTAAAGCATTAATGAGGCATGTATTGCAAAAAACATAATTATGATAGCCATTTGTATGTAGTTTTACCTTCCCAATCAAAGTGTTGTTAGAAATTGCATTCTGACAATCTTTGTAAAACATGTGATCTGGATTTGAATCATGGATCACCTGCATATTATTTCTGAAGTCAGTGTATTTACACCTTGTGCCACAGAGACAGTCACATAGCAGATGAATGTTCTCCACTCAGTACTGCCCAGAGTGATGATGTTCGCTCATTGCTGCTAAGCCTGTTTACACTACAGAAGGCTGCCTAAATAGCATTTTTTTCCATAAGTAGGCAAAGCCTGATTGCATGCTGCTCAGCACCAAGCAAGTCCACAAGGCAGGCAACTGAAAAAAAGCATATGAATTTATGAAGAAAGTGATTCCTATATCTGGAGTAGTAATTTCCTCAGTCCCTTCACACTGTAAGGATTTGAATCCCAGAGAAACTGCATTAAGGGGCCAAAGTCACTGCATTTACAGCTTCTGCCAGTGAAACAGGTGTACAAAATGCACATCACTCACTCATTTGAAATACCGCACATCTGTGGCAAACATGTTTGCACTAATGAAATTGTTTGGTTTCCTTCAGCTGTGAGCCCTGTTTGTGCTCTTCTAAGCAGTGCTGAGATTATACAGGCAAAAGAACATATGTAACAATTTATATTCCACATACCAAATCACAAACTGCATTTTCAAATTTGCTACAAACATTCCAAGCAGCAAAGGGCTTCAAACCCTGCATCCTCTTTCCTGTTTCTTTAAAATCATTTCATTTAACCCATGTGCTACTATGACTCTTAGATGGAATGTAAAATTTCTTCTTTTACTACTGTTCAGAGTGCTGCAGCAAAGCACACATGTGAATGTGAAATGCACTACTGGTGGCAAGTCAAGTTAAATTTTTCAGTTTTTATCTTGGCCAGTTGACTCTCATTCACGGCTTTAAAACACTGCCACACAAGTGTGTGCTCTGCCAAATGAGTGCAAATGAAGAACACAAAGAAGTAGAAAAAAAAATATTAGACTATTGTCAGTAATAAATATAGGTTAAGAATAACAAAAAAGGCAGGACTGTGAAGTTTTCTAGATCTGTGTGTGGAAACTGATCATATGCTCAGAAAATATGCATTATTTCTGTCAGAGGGCACATTATCTGGAACTGAACCCTCACCTCAGTGCAATAACAACACACACTCAGTTGTGTTTCTTATCCCCATTTGCCACTAACTCAGGACCAGCAAACATTAATTTTTCATTTGCTTGAACATGTCTATATCAATGTCATATACTGACCAATATTTTACACTAATAATAATAGTCCACACCATTTTAATGTCAGGTTGCCATCACTGCCAGCTATTTCTTCTCTTTATTTTCTGAACATCTCCCCCTCTCCTCAGTTTAACTACAGAAATGAATGTCATAGGCATCTACTTGCATCTTTGCTTGAACGTGTAAAATAGATGATCAGCATTTCAGACACATATTAAGCAGAAGATGGGCAGTGTGCTCTTACTACGAGGAGGGATATCAGTTTTTTGTTGAAGTTGTTCTCCTGGCTGTCATGGTGTTTACACTTTTTATTTTAAGTCTACTCTACATGATACAAAGAGTTCAGAGTGAAGAGTCACTTGATTATTGCTTGTAGTCAGAGCAATCAGTAACACTTATAAGCCATTGGCAGCTAACAATTGTCATTACCCCTCCCTGCAGTCCTAGGGCATGTTCATGCAATCATGTAGCTATTTGCACATGTTTACATCCCCTACACCAAGCAATGTTTTGATTATTCATGATTGCTAATGATTTCATACCTCATTTCCATATTCACAGTGCTAGGAGGGCTGAATCTACAATTTATAATGGTAGTGGTGTAGGTGTGGAAGTGGAAGTGGGAGAGACTGATTGGACAGAGACAGCCCATTACAGATAGTTACTTTGAGGAGATTCTTCTACTAATTACTGAACTATTTCATAAGGTATGTTTGTCCTCCTCATAAACTGTTTTTATTTTCATATTTTTAATGTACTTCAGTATACAATAGAAAGATGAATTTT
>NC_056725.1:1603928166-1603930666 GCF_019279795.1 Protopterus annectens | reverse complement strand
GGGATCCAGTGTCTGCCCGCCTAGGATGACATGCTCGACAAGCCACATTGTTTCGCTAGAGACAGCTTGCACCTGTCACCCTTAGGCTTTCGAATACTGGCCAAGGCTCTTGCCACCTCCATAGTGCCTTTTTTAGGTAATGCTCAAAAGACAAACACACTGCCGTAAATAGCACAAGTAACAAAAAACTGAGGGCAATGCTACTCAATGCCAGAAGTCTACACCTCAAAATGCATGCACTCGAGGCACTCCTCAGTATGGAGAAAATCGATATATGTGCAGCAACAGAAACCTGGTTTAAGGCTCCAGAGAGCACCCCAGCACTACCAGGCTAAAACTCATACCATACATTTCAGCCACAGAACCTGGACCGAAATACAAAAGGCGGGGGCGTATCCATATTCATCAAGGATACCCACACCTCCAGGTTAGTGGCACAGCACGATACTTCAGAGATCATCCACGTGCAACTAACAACGGGCAAAACTGCAATTCAAATTGTAGCTTGCTACAGATCACCCATCATGTCCCACGACCCCCATTCCGCATTTCTGGAAACACTGGGAAACATAAAGGTCCTACCAAACACCCTAATATTGGGTGATTTCAATTACCCAAACATTAACTGGGAGAACTACTCAAGTATTAACTCTCTTTCCCAACATTTCCTAGAATTTATAAACTCAAACTCCCTGTATCAACTGGTCAACACTCCCACCAGAGGTGACAACATATTGTACCTGTTCATCACCAACGGCGACCAGTGTTCCACACTGGAGGTCAACCCCTTGCTGGTTAGATATGACTATAAACAAGTCACTTTGGATATCCACATTCTGCCCCCACCTCCGGACAAGGAAATCACTGTGAAAAACTTTACAAAAGCAAACTTCACGTTACTTAAGACCGAGGTGGAAAGTTTCAAAGCCCCCATGCTAAAGGATAACACTGTCCAAGCTGCAAAATCCTTTACTAATGCATTCTACGGGCAGTTACAAGAATGCATGGATCATGCCATCCCAAGCAAAACCAAGACTCACTCCTCCAAGAAAAGGAAACCAGTCTGGTGGACCCCTGCCATAAACAGGCTCTACAATAAAAGGAGGAAACTAGTACAGAAAAGAGTAAAATCCCAAGAAGGGAAGACATCCCTGATCAGTATCAGCAAGAAACTATGATCCCTCATAAAATCATCCAAGGCGAGCTTCAAAAGAAAAATTGCCAAGGACTCCAAAGATAACCACATGGCATTCTTTAGCTATGTCAAGAATCTAAGTGGCAATGCTCAGATCTGCTCAGAGGTAGTGCAGAATGGCACAAAATACACTGAACCGACAGATATCACCAACATCCTGGCAGACAAGTTCAGCACAAAATTTACCTCCCCCACACCCAAAAGGGCCCATAACAATACAAGAAGAATGTACAGCCCCTGAAATCACAGACATTCTGGTTAAAAAAGCCCTCTCCAAAGTCAAAAACACAGCATCAATGGGACCGGATGGTGTCCCAGGCTGCGTCCTACACTTGCTCAAAGATGAACTAACCCCTCACCTAAACACACTGTTCAAACTCAGCCTCTCCACAGGCTATGTAACCATAGAGTGGTGCAAAGCAACATTTTTCCGCTCCACAAAGGTGGAGCCACAATGGTCCCCAGGAACTATTGCCCTATAAGCCTGACTAGCTTGGTCTGCAAGGCTATGGAGTACATCATCATGGAACTCATTAACAGAGACATTGGGAAGCTTTAAACACTGGACCCTACCTAGTTCGGCTTTGTTAAGGGCAGATCATGCCTCCTAAACCTGGTGGACTTCTTTGAGACAGTTACCAAGGCTATAGATGAGGGAAAGGTGGTACACACAGCCTACCTAGACCTCGCAAAGGCCTTCGACATCATTCCCCATTCTAGTATTATAGACAAGCTCACCAGCCTGAACATAAACCCCTACATCATAAGATGGGTTGCCAACTGGCTCACGGACAGAACCCACATGGTGAAAGTTGCAGGAGCTAGGTCCGACTCTAAACCAGTTACAAGTGGCATTCCCCAGGACTCAGTCCTAGGACCCCTCCTGTTTGGCATATACTTCTCAGAGATACAGGCAAGCACAGGAGGAATATGGCTGACCATGTTCTCAGACGACTGCAAAATAGGGGCTATAATTGACTCTCTGGCTGACACAGACATCCTCCAAAAGGGTCTCACTGAGACGGATACCTGTTGTCAAAATCATGGCCTCAAGCTAAATGCCAAAAAGTGCATAGTCATCCCCTTTGGAAAAAAGAAAGTACCCACAAACTACCACATAGGTGGTAGTTCCCTAAATATGGAAGATGTAATAAGGCAGCTGGACATCCAAGTAGATAGTAATCTCTTCTTTGATAATCACATTGCCAAAGTGGTTAGAAAATCCTTCTACATGGCCCACCTAATCACAAAAGGGTTCACATCCAGATCAAAAGAGGTCATTGTGCCCCTCTACTCATCACTCAT
>NC_056725.1:1603905666-1603923166 GCF_019279795.1 Protopterus annectens | reverse complement strand
ATGTATAGCAGGTATATTAGTAGGCTATTGCTACTGTCACTGAGATTGTCTTCACAGACATGGTGTGTGTTGGAGGTCACATCTGCTTATATCATGTGTGCCATTGGCTACTGACAGACATCCTAAGGACATCATAATAAAGTACCACTGCTAGCACATAATGCTCCTGTGGACTGCAGAAGAGATATTGGCCAATATATGTGGACATCTGACACACACTGTACAGTCCAGAGGTATACACATAACCCCTTAGTGCTAACTATGTGTACCATGCCTGACAATATGGATGTAGACAGCCATGTAGATGGGTATAACACATAATGACTGGAAAACATTTGCCACCATAGGTTATGCATTCATACACCCCTGTCTGGCCTGACACATAATAACCACCGGTACAGGGGTGCCATGGCCACATACTACCCACTAGATATTTATATGCATCTGTACAGCATCCCACTGCTCTGTCTAACATACATAACTGTTAAGGGAGGCCAGGCAGCAGTACATCTGGCATGTATCTGCACATGACATCTCACTGGGTAAGTACATTAAGCTGCTAGGCATGTAACAATGTATTGTGCAGGCTACAGGCAGACTGGCTCAACACTGGCCTACATCTCCTATGGGGGAATGCACATGTACCTGCATATATAGCAGGCTCTACAGGCATGTCGCATCACAGGGTAAGATACACTTGTGTGAAAGTGCTTAACCACAACCAATGTGAACACAGCCACAGACACATATGTTAAGCTAGCATAATATTACAGTGTATGGACTATCTGTTCAACACCATCCTCATATGTGCCACTCACAGACTGACCGTACATATACTGGGCTGCTGCACAGTTTGGTCTGATGGCTGTCTGTGGTATAGGGCATGTGTTTGTATGGCCCTACAAACATGTACGCCAATATGGTACCATACAGTGGAGCAGCATGTAACATCAGATAGGATGGAACCTAGAACAATGACATCTACCACAGTCTGTACACAGTTTAAAGTACATATTAACAATACACACACTGTCGACATCCACCATAAGTACACAGACCTCAGTACAGTACAAACATCCACATAATGTCTAGGTTATGTCATAAAATATAACCCCTACTGTACATAACATGTAGCAGTCTGATAACTCACTGGCTTGTTATCAGATATGATGACACTAATTATGGTGCACAGCACATATGCACCACTTCATGCAAGACATATGTACACAGGTTGACAGAGTTGTGGCTGGAAGCACATACACAGGGCCAGTAATGATATGTTGCTGTGATAACCTCATACATTTCCTGTCGTAACAGGGTTAGTTGCAACATATGTCCTATGAAGGATAAGAAGCGAGTAACTGTCACGGCTTTCACCATCTACAGACTGCAATCCTCAAACTACGTTCTGCAGTCCACAGATAGATCCTGCATTGATAACACATGAAACCAAAGGCACAACACACTGCCCTGTCTGCAGATGACCCCGCAGATGGGTTTCCTCATAAACATGGAACTGACATGGCGGGTATTGAAACATGTAGGACAGTCATATCCACACATACACTGTTAAAACAACAGTACTCCAAATGCAGTATAGCAGCACTTACAGTCTGTAGTCAGGTCAGGCACATCTCCCTCCTGTGTGTTGCCCTGTTTCCACAGTGTATGTTGTTAGAGGTAAGTCCCCAATCCATCAGAGATGCTGTTTGCCAAACAACAGATCTAGCTCCTGCTCACAGTGAATGAAAAGGGCCAACACCAACATGATGTTCCTTGATACTGGAGTGTGTTTCCATGGAATTGGCTATGGGAATGTTACCATAGCTGTTCCACATGCAATCAGCTAGGGGAGGGCTGCAATCCATGCAGAGGCCATCAGCTGATCATGAGCATCACTTAAAATACACATACTGCTGCCAAGCAAAGCAGGTGTAGGTCTCTACATCCACCAGGGAGGGAGTGGGACAGGCAAACAGAGGCAAAGACAAGTCAGGGAGTGGTGGGAGAGTAAAACTGAAGCATGTTTATGTCACACACCTACCAGCACAGGGTATCAAACCCCTGACGACTATGTAGTGCTATCACAGGTTGATGCAGTTATTGGATGCACCACATGGGTTACCTGTTGTAGAGCCCTCAGAACATATATGTGATGGTGACTGACATCTGCAACAGGGATACAGTAGCTATACGGTAGGTGATGTACACATGCCTGTCCACATGAACAGGAGCCAGCATCAACACAGCCACACTTTCTCAGGGACACACACACACATTGACACACTTGGTAGGGCCAGGATTACAACTCATCAGTAGTGGGATTGCCACAACACATCACTGTGCAGGTATCACATGCACCACACAGGTCATACAGGGGTTGTATGGACAAAGGATATGGGGAGGTGTCTGACATCAGACAGCATGCTTCAGTATGTCCATGGGGGTTATAGGGAATGTGGATGTGAACATACGTACCATACAACACACACACAAACACACGGTGTGCCAGTACTGACACGCATGGGTGCATGTCTGCACGGGTGTGTGGAGGTCGATTGTGCCAGATGGCTGTACAAGGCTAGGTGACGGGTATACCTTGGCATCAGGTCACATGAAGATGGTCTGCATTGTGGCTCAGGCTGTAGTGTCCGCATTTGCCCACACAGGTAAGTATTGTATCTCCCATCCAGTCACCTGGGTGACTATTGTGTGTGTGGCCAATGCTGTGCATCACTTGCCATGTATGTGTTCCTTAGTCCATGACATGGACGGTGTCTGGGATGTGCACACCTCCCATATGCATGTACAGTGACATGTGGAACTGTACCTGGGGTGTCTGGCCCATGTTGTGAACACAGATTATCATCCAATGTGCCAGTCTTGCCCACCTGTGGCTGGAACTGGTAATTAGCAGCAGGTATACCCTGCACCTAAATTGATAGCATGCTAATTGCATTCCCTGGTGTAAGTGGCATCTGTCAATACAGGGCATGTTGTCAGGCATGGTATGTCCTTTGTGGGTCACATGTGATGGCACCAGAGGTTTTTTAGGTTCCCATTGGGGAACATGGAGAAGGTGCACTGTCTGCATGTACATGCCTATTGGACAGATGGATAGGGTGCCATGCCCTCTGTAGCCCACAGCTATCACCCCATAGTTACTATCAGTGGCCAATATGCAGTGTACTACCCACATATTGGCTGCTGCCTAGGCATGTGTGTGTCTGTGTGTGTGTGTATGAGACATGGGTTGAGAGTGTGCTCTGGGTAATACTGGGTTGCTAACTGTGATTGCCTGGCCTTGAGGTCACATGTCTGATTATGGCGTTGCACCCCAGCATATCAGTTATTTCACATCTGTTATCCCTGTACAGTGGACATTGTGATATATAGTAGGGACACCATATAAGAAATATGCAAAACCCACTCCACATTGGCCACACACGATACGTGTTACAAACACACACATAGACACACACACACACACACACACACACACACACACACACACACACACACACACACACGTCATGGCTGGGAGTAGAACCCCTACCTAACTAGTTTATTACACTACAGCACTACTCAGTTATAGTACACACCACAGAGATTACTGGAGTACTCCTTCCCCAAAGGTGTATATCCCATTGGATGACATCAACAGGATTGCCAAAGTAGGACATTCAAATTGTATTGAGTGTGACTAGCCTAAAATGCATTGCTCCCTACACAGACAGTGAAACACACACACAAAACATCCACAACCAACATGTGTGGGTATAGAACCCCTAACGGAGGTCTATATCACACTACAGCATGGAGCTGTTATAGGATGCACCACAGGAATTACTGGAGAACTCCTTCCCCAAAGGTGTATTGCACAATGAATGATATCAGCAGGATTGCCAAAATAGGCCATTTGAAATGCATTGTGTGTGACTAGCCTTAACTGCATTGCTCTCTACACAGGCAGTGAGACACAAACAAAACATCCACAACCAGCACATGTAGGTATAGAACCCCAAACAGAGGTCTTTATCACACTACAGCATGGAGATGTTATACGATGCACCACAAGGATTAATAGGGAGTTCATTCCCAAAAGGTGTATTTCACGATGAATGACATCAGCAGGATTGCCAAAGTAGACCATTTGAAATGTACTGAATGTGACTAGCCTATAATGCATTGCTCCATACACAGACATTGAAACAGACACAACACATCCAGAATTGCCATGGGTGGGGATGGAACCCTACCACAGTTCTACATCACACTACAGCAGTACACAGTTACAGGACTCGCTACATAGATTACTGGGCTACAACCTTCCCAGAGGTGTATTTCAAGGTGGGTGACATCAGCAGCCTTGCCAAAGTTGAGTATGTGAATTCTAAGGAGTGTGAGTACCCTAAAAAGCATTGTTCTCTACAAAGTCAGAGACAGACACACACACACACAAACTCACACAGTTGCCAAGTCTGGGGTCAGAACTACTACCTGATTACTTTATCACACAACAGCAGTATGCAGTTACAGGACACACTATGGAGATTATTAGGCTACAACCTTCCCAGAGGAGTATTTCTAGGTGGGTGACATCAGCAGCCTTGCCAAAGTTGAGTATATGAATTCTAAGGAGTGTGAGTACCCTAAAAAGCATTGCTTTCTACACAGTCAGAAACAGGCAGACAAGCACACAAACACAGACTCATACACACAGTTGTCATGTATGGGGTTAGAACTCCTACCTGACTACTTTATCACACTACAGCAGTACACAGTTACATGATGCACTACAGAGATTACTGGGCTACAGCCTTCCTAGAGGTGTATTTCTAGGTGGGTGACATCAGCAGCCTTGCCAAAGTTGAGTTTATGAATTGTAAGGAGTGTGAGTACCCTAAAAGCATTGCTTTCTACACAGTCAGGCATGTATACAAACACACACTCACACAAACAGTTGCCAAGTCTGGGGTTAGAACTCCTACCTAACTAATGTATGACACTACAGCAGTATGCAGCTATGGGACACACCACAGAGATTACTGGTCTACAACTCTCCCAAAGGTGTATTTCACATTTGGTGACCTCAGCAGGCTTGTCAAAGTAGGGTTATGGAGAGGCTGGTGTGTGCATGGGCCATGACCCATTCATCTAGGGGTGACACGCCACATGCGGGCACACATGGGGTCATATGTCACAGGTACGTGTATACAGCTGCTAGATGACTACTTCCTTGTACAGTCATGTTGCACAGCTGGCACGTACACCACATAGTCTGTAATGCTGACAAATACTGGTGGCTAGTATCTGCAGTGAGTGACATCTGCACCTCATGTGTTTGGGGCCCTTTGGCTGTGTGCTGGGTGGGACAGGCCTGGATGTTCTCTTGTCACAGTCACCCTGTTCCACACATCTATGTACATCTACCTTTGGCTTATTATAGTGTGTTATCTGACATATATGTTTGTATTACTATTCACTGTGTGTGCAAGGCATGAATAGTGCATACTGACAAGTGTCTGCATTAAAAATTGCAATTGCCAGATATGTCTGGTCCACAGTCATAGCCTTCATGTGTTTAAGTGTGTGAGCATGCCCAGTATGGCTGCCTATATTGAATTTGTGGATTGTGTCCAGGTAGTTTGTGCTTCAGTGCTAACCTTTGTGTTGTACAATGACAGGTAGCATGCTGTCTCTGCAGGGTATCCATCAATCATTTGGCTTTGACTGTTACTACATTTCTGCATAGCAGGGGGGAGCACACCTGATTGTTTCTGCATTTCTACACAGGAGTGGGGGGCACACCTGACTGTTATTACATTACTATATAGGATGGGGGGGCACACCTGACTATTTCTACATTTCTATGCAGGGTTGGGGGGCACACCTGACTGTTATTACATTACTATGTAGGATGCGGGGGGCACACATGAAACTTGTACACATTTGCTGTGACTGTACTGGTATGTCAGGTACTCCATTTCATTCTGTATTGCTAACTATCATGCTAACTAGAGGCATACTAGTGTACTACAGATCGTGGTTTTGTTTGCCCTACATATTATTGTATGACTTCTTACCCTTCAGAACAAACATCCCACTGCCTGCCCTGCTGTGGTCTGTCTGTGTAGGCCTGGGGGGAGGTTAAACATAGCCATCATTCTGGGGCCATGGCACAGACTCTGTTTGGGTTTGTCTACACCTGTCATGCTGGCTGAGGCTGTTGTTGGGTATGTAAACCATCCTGACTGGCATGTGTGATTCATATGGACACACATGTTGCTCAGCACATTTCATGCAGTGGGTTTTATCACCCTGTGTAGTACTGGCTACTATGGTGACTCCAGTATGTGTTACAGATGTCATGGTGCCACGATGGGTGTCTACTGTCTGCTGCCATAACATTCAGCCACCTAATTCCCTTGCATGCTCACATCCATACCACAGCTACAGGTAACAACACATTCTACTCCATTTGGCAATTGGTAGTTTGATTGACTTACCTTGAGGCTATGCCAGACTTGCAGATGGTGCTGCAGGGCTGCCTATGTTGGATGCACATAGTACACTACCTATACATGTTTGAGCACAGGTAGTGTCATATTTGGCATCCCTTTTACTGTATGTGTGAGTCAGAGAGCGGTGTCATTCCCTGGGTCCCTATTGTGTCAGCGCATGTGCTATGCGTTGCCTCTTTGCCAAGGCCAGGGCATACTGGGCATGTCTCATTCTGCCTACTGGGGCAGGCTCAGGTTGTTCCTCCTCCATGTCACTCTGTGCCTGTGCAGGCCTTGGCATTGGTGGGGGGCTGTGTGGCCCTGCCCCATGCTGTTCCTGCTGCAGCTGTTTCCGCAGGATCATATTGTGTAGCATAGCACATACCATAACAATTTGGGTACATGTAGCTGGTGAATACTGCAAGGCTCCACTGGATGTGTCCAGACACCGGAACCGTGACCTGATCATCCCAAACACATGCTCTATTATATGTTTGGCCTGTGCATGTGCCTCATTATGGCGTTGTTGCTCAGGTGTGTGTACATTTCTGATGGGTGTCATCAGCCATGGCTCCAGTGTCTACCCAGCATCCCCCACTAGGTGACCATAGGGGATGTCCCCATTGGCAAATCTCTGGTACAGCTACATCAGATGCCATATGTGGGAATCATCATAGCTTCCAGAGCAGCCAGCACACACATTCACTATAATGCCCTGGGCATCACAAACGACCTGGCAGTTGAAGGAGGGGATGCCCCTGTGGTTGATGTAGACCCTACCCTGCTCACCGGGTGGTGCTTTGATGCATATGTGCATGCAGTCTATAGCACCCACTACCCCAGGGTATTCTGCTATTTGGTGGAAGAGACACATATTGCTGGTCAACACTTCACGGGTGTTGAGGAAATATACCTGCTCACTGGCATGTGTTGACATAGCATCCAGAAATTGGTGGAATACACTGGATGTTGATGCCTGTAAGATCCCCATGATATCCCCAGTTGCGCTTTGGGAGGTACCTGGGACTAGTATACATAAGCCTACACATACCCTGGTTTCCGCTGGGATGGGTTCCCCTCGGTCAGTTTGGTGTGTCAGGTGTGGCCGGCAGAGCTCAACAATTTGCTGTAGGAGGTCTCTGTCCACCCTATAGCGCTCCACTATCTCCAGCTCATGTAGCCCCTGGTAGGTTACCCTGGGTCTGTACACTCTTCTCCTTCTCCTCACTGTGGGTTGTTCGGCAGCATTCACATCCTCACTACCCTCAGCTTCTTGCACATGTTGTTCTATGTTGCCTGCTGCAGCCCTTCTCACCTAATAGTGAGATTCAAAATATGGTTGATACCACAGTTTTGAATTCTATTTGCAACGACAAGTTAAGGGTGCCACTGAAGTTTACCAGTGACATCCATTTGGTCTGTGATGTCGTTAAAAAGAATTGGGATATTTTGGGAACTATACATGAATTACAGGGGGTGTTAGGTCATCAACCCGATTTTAAATTCAGAAACAATAGGGCATTAAAAAGTTATGTTATAAGCCCAATTGTACCCAGTTATATCCACATTCTGACAGGCTAGGTACATATACCTGTAGAAGATGTACAGCATTCAGCCATATACATACGGGTGGTCAGTTTACCCACCCCTTTTTAGAATTTAAGATAGAAAGTAATTTATATGCAGACTGTCAAACAAAAAAGCTTGTTTATTTTTGCTGTTGTATTGCATGTTTTTCTTATTATGTAGGCAAGACTAACAGAGTATTCAAGGACAGAATACTTGAACATATCAGGGACATTAGGAATATTAAAGAAACTAGTGCCCTAGCCTTACATGTTGCTAAAGAAGGAGTAGGACATACATTTAAGTTTTTGGTGCTGGAAGTTATTCATAGCATTATGAGGGGAGGTGACTTAGTCAATAAAACAGAATCCAATGAGCAAAGGTGGATTCTGAGTCTTCAGGTTAACAAACCCCCTGAGATGAATAACAGAGTTTCTTTGAAACTGTTTCTTAAAGCCAGGGCTCTTAAGCATTGATTTGATATTCAGTCCTGTTATGGATTTTTTATATATATTTAATTACAGTTTTATGCTGTATTTACTAGAAGTTATATTGTTTTATTATGTATGTATGTAATATGGTTTTAAATATTTCTATATGCCTTAACAGATAGGTATTTACAATGTAATTGCTATCATTGATTTGATTGGTTGATTGATTGTATTTTGGAGAGTACGTGTAGTGAATTTTTATTTGGTCTGATGAAGCAGATTACATCAGTGAAAGCGCTTACCCTGTTACTTGATTAAAGGAACTTGTGTGTTTTATCCTGCTGTGTGGAACCAGTTTGCTTTGCTACATATCTGTTTCCTTTTTGCTGTTGGTTCCTTCATTCGTCCAGAGGTTTATATATATTTTTATTTATTCTTGTTTTTGTACCTCTGAACAGACATGGCAGGTAATGGAGAATGTTTATATGGCAGTGATATACCGTCTATGGATTTGCCATCTAATAGAAGGAATAAGGATCATCTATGTTCACTTTTGGAGTTGCAAGTGAATCCATTGCTCAAAGAAACTGTAAGTCTACATATAACACCTTTACTGGATGACCCTAACCTTTTGGAATTATTTAGCAAGGATTATCGTAAACTAAAGAAAAAACTTTTCAGATATAAGCGACTGCAATGGCAACACTTTTTCTTTGAAGCTTCTCTTGACTTAAATATTGCACCAAGAGGTCTTAGAGTCCTTACGATGCCCAGTTATGGGCAAACATATCCTGAACTGTTAAAGCGCTGGCAACTCCTTAATCTTGAATGCAGCGTTAAATATATGAATTTACTTATTGATTTTTTTCAGACCCGAGGAACAGACTCTCTTTAAGGAAATTCAAGATCTTCAGAATGCGATATTTAATGTGTATCCAGATGAGGTTTTAGGGGATAGAATGGATACACTTGTTGAAAATATCGCAGGCTATGATAAGAGACTTTCCATTGGTAAGGGCAAAAAATTACATAGGGATTTAAGGGACTTCAATGAAGGTAACGTCTTTTCCTGGAATCGAGAAAGAAATGACTTTAACACCAATTTACAGCCAACAGTAGGAAGTGGGCGTAACCCTTACTATACCAGAACAACGAGGGTTTCTAATGCACAGATTGAACCTACGAGTTATTTGAGTGTAGTTAGAACTGCAGTTACAGAGTTAACTCCCTTGCCTAGTTTAACAGTCAAAACATCAAGTGACACATTCCTTAAAGAAGGGGATAATAGTGCTGTCAGTAGCAGCAGTATTGTTAATGAAGTTAGTGATGTTTCAGTGAAACCAAAAACAGCTATGCCTCCACCTCTAAACGCTAATGAGGCTAACCAGGCACAAGGGGGTTTTAGCACGTCACAAGGTCATTTTTTACTGAAGGACCCACTACCAATAAGGAGCAGATCCAGAAATCGCCCCCAACATCCACGAATGCGGCGTTTGCACAGTGAGGAAGAGACAATGAGGTCAGTCAAGAGACTAAAACAGGTTTAGTGTTTAATCTTTCCTCTATTGTTTTGACTGATATGCAGTTATCTTTGCTAAATAGAAGACTGTTGTTTGCACCTGCTCAAAAGACTAATTTAACAGAAGCACTTAAAGACTTACATGTGTTTGGTAGAATGCTTACCCTTCGAGCACAGTTTGTAATTCAAACTTTTTACCTAATGATGTTATATTTAGGAAACCTAGTACTTATATACCACCTAGGAATCCAACAATAGACCTGTTTGTAGATATATGTGAGAAACAACTAAGGGAAATATTTTCAAATAGACCGAAGAATAACTTTGCTAGTTTATCTACAGTAGAGACACAAGCTTTAGTTGAGCTTAAGTGAATGAATACGACAGAGATACGACCTGCGGATAAAGGGGGTGGGATTGTTGTTATGGATAAAGACCACTACAATGAATGCATGTTGAAGCATCTAAGTGACACTAATACCTATGCTAATATCTCTACTATCCCTGCTTAAAGGTGTCATTGATAAAGTAGAATTCTTGATCTTTGACCTTCTTATAACTGGTATGATTAATGAACAGCTTTTTGAATATTTTAAAGTGGAGCAGGCTGTGGTTCCTGTCATATATGGTCTTCTTAAGGTGCACAAGAACCCCATAATGCCACCAATGTGACCTATTATTTCTGGAAGAGGCTGGATTACTGAGCCTCTCTCAGTATATATAGAAATGATTTTGCATAATTGCCAAACTGTCCTGAAAGACACTAAAACTTTTTTAAGTGAGTTGAGTCATTACACTGAATTTCTTTCTGGTCCTTGCATTTTTGTAACTTTAGACATAGAATCATTATTTACCGTTATATCTAATGAATGGGGCATTGATAACATTAAAGAATTGCTTCATGAAAATAATATTCCTAACACTAAGGTGAATTTAATATGCACATTGCTTGAAATGATTCTTGAAAATAATGTGTTTATATTTGACAATGTTTATTAAGTGCAGAAGGTTGGCATGGCAATGGGCACAGCTTGTGCCAATAGCTACGCCAACCTATCACTGGTTAATTGGGAGCAAAAACATGTACTCTCGAACAATAGTTTTTGCAGCTTTATTAGTTGGTTTAAGCGGTTTGTGGATGATATTTTTCTGTTATGGCATGGTACAGAGGAGAAATTGAAAGAATGTATTTATTTTTTGAACCAGCTTAATTTCTTGAATTTCACATATAAGTACTCAACTGTTGAAATATACTTCCTAGATGTCAAGGTTAGTAAAGATAATCTTTGTACTGTATCTACTACTTTATACAGGAAAGACATTAGGAAGAAAAATGTGCTACATTTTGGAAGCATGTATCCTAATCACACCAAGCTTAACGTACTTAACGGCCAGATTTTCGTACAATGCGATTGTACAATGATAATGTTAAGTTGTGTAGTGCCCTTGATAACCTTAAGCAGGAATTTATTGAGAGAGGTTATGCTCGTAAAGTTATTGAGTATCAGAAAGCAGAGGGATGGCGGCATAGGCAAGGTAGATGTAGACCTTTCTTCTCTGCTTCAAATATCACTTTACCTAATAGTGAGCTTCAAAATAATGTTGAAACCACAGTTTTGAATTCTATTTGCAACGACAAGTTAGGGATTCCCTGACGTTTGCCAGTGACATCCATTTGGTCTGTGATGTTGTTAAAAAGAATTGGGATATTTTGGGAACTATACATGAATTAGAGGGGGTGTTAGGTTATCAACCCGATTTTAAATTCAGAAACAATAGGACATTAAAAAGTTATGTTATAAGCCCAATTGTACCCAGTTATATCCACATTCTGACAGGTTAGGTACATATACCTGTAGAAGATGTACAGCATGCAGCCATATACATACGGGTGGTCAGTTTACCCACACCTTTTTAGGATTTAAGATAGAAAGTAATTTATATGCAGACTGTCAAACAAAAAAGCTTGTTTATTTTTGCTATTGTATTGTATGTTTTTCTTATTATGTAGGAAAGACTAACAAAGTATTCAAGGACAGAATACTTGAACATATCAGGGACATTAGGAATATTAAAGAAACTAGTGCCCTAGCCTTACATGTTGCTAAAGAAGGTGGACATACATTTAAGTTTTTAGTGCTGGATGTTATTCATAGCACTATGACGGGATGTGACTTAGTGAACAAAACAGAATCCAATGAGCAAAGGTGAATTCTGATTCCTCAGGCTAACAAACCCCCTGAGTTGAATAATAGAGTTTCTTTGAAGCTGTTTCTTAAAGCCAGGGCTCTTAAGCATTGATTTGATATTTAGTCCTGTTATGGATTTTTTATATATATTTAATTCCATTTTTATGCTGTATTTACTAGAAGTTATATTGTTTCATTATGTATGTAATATGGTTTTAAATATTTCTATATGCCTTAATAGGTAGGTATTTACAATGTAATTTCTATCATTGTTTTGATTGGTTGATTGTATTTTGGAGAGTATGTGTAGTGAATTTTTGTTTGGTCTGATGAAGCAGATTACATCTGTGAAAGCGCTTACCTTGTCACGTGAATAAAGGAACTGGTGTGTTTTATCCTGCTGTGTGGAACCAGTTTGCTTTGCTACATGTCTATTTCCTTTTTGTTGTTGGTTCCTTCATTCGTCCAGAGGTTTATATATATTTATATTCATTTTGTGGGGTTGTTTGTTAAATTTCCCCGCTTATATACACCGGTGGTGTAGAGTGTGGGAAATACCAGCAAAGAAGGTGTTTGCTTAGTTTATATTAGTGTTCTGGGCTGGGCTGGTCTGCTGCCTGTGTAATTGGCTGATTCTGATACATTTCACCTGCAGCTATGCTAGTTCTCCTTGAATAACTTCCTACTGCTGTTTTCCCTTCCCATTGTCTCCCTGTTTAAGCCTGTGTGCACACCACGCAAACAGAGTGCTCAAAGGTGCATACTGCTGCTTTTTTCTTCCTGTAAATCCTGGTGCACGGCACGCATACCCACTTACACTTTGTAAAGAGTGGTAGGCAGGTTTAGACACACCCCGTAACCAAGCCACAGGGCTTCAAGTCCGCTTACAGTATACCCGACACACACCCCAATGATGTCACCTACCTCCTAGGCTTGCACCCAGCCATTCATACTCTTACACTGTTGGGACCTGACTCACATGCTGGGAAAAACTGGGATTCACTATCCTTCCCCTCATTGGCATAGGATTGCCTGCTAATGCAGAGTTACATGTGTCACACTGAGAATCACCCCTTAGCAACCACTACTCACTGGCCAGGTTGTCTTCTGCCTGCCATTGACTTGCATGGCAGAATACTGATTTTAGTTAGAATGCTTATTTTAGGTTTATTTTCTTATCCCCCCCCCCCCCGATCCCATTTGCACACCACTGCCCTATGCTTAAACAGCCGAGATAGGCTAAAAAAATAAAAGTTAATTTTTTTATTTTTTTGTATTGTTTGCAATGCCAATGGCTTTATACTTGGCCATTGGCATGCTTCCTCAATGATATGTAGCCTTTATTTGGAGCTGTCATAGCTCCATTTTGGATTTTGCAGAAATGTACTCTGTTACTAACCGAGTATATTTCTGCAGATAGCACTAGTCTTGCACGAACTGTTGCAAGCTTCTTGGATTGCAAAATCACCTCATTTGCATGGATTTCACCTGCAAATGGAGTGATTTGCATACCAGGGCTTAGTCCGTGCAAGATTAGTGCAGGAGTGCCCCTGCAGGCTGTTCCTGGATTGCACGGCAGACATATTGCCTGCGTGGGCTCCTGCACCAATCTTGCACTCCATGCAAGCTTTTGAGAATCCGGGGGAGTATCCGTAAAAATGGCTCTGTATCAAGAACTAGAGAATATTCATACTAAAATCATACCCCACAAATGGTTGACTGTGGCTAGAAACTGATTTGCAACAATACATATCTATATATATATATATATATATATATATATATATATATATATATATGTATATATATATACACACACACCTATAGATATGTATACATATTCACTCATGTCACATTAAAATTTCTGCCAGATGAAACAGTGACATTAGAAAGCAGTTTAATGTTTGCTATACCTCCTGAATGATGTGCTGGCCCCAAAACTATGATAGTCACTTCTTCCTAATTTAGGAGATCACCAAAAGTATTCCCTGACTGTTCATGCAACAGGGTAAATAATACTTCTAAAGCAGCTTGAATGTAATCTACCATCTAAAGGACATGTCATATAAACATTTCTCTAAGTGTGAAGTATCTTTCTTTACTTGCTTCCTCCCACGTACCTGATACACCCAATTAATTCACTCATCCTAAACTGTGATTCAGCTTACCACACCATTAATGCTCTAAACTTACCGACTACACATATTCTAATCACTTATTTCTTTTTTCTTACAGGTCTCTGTTAATTTCCCTAACACTGCAACTACTCCAGCACTACTACTTATCCTACTTTAACTCTATTCTACTTTTCTATTCCAGTTATGTAACTGTACATATATCTGGTTTGTTAGAGCTTCTATGTATATAATTTCTCAAAGGGTCTATATCTACTGAAATGTTAACCATTACCATTACCATTGTTATGGAAGATACTATTGTGTAACAACAAAGATGTTAAACAGAGAATGCAAAGATTGAATGTTTTAATGTCTATGTCTGCAACATGGGTCTACATTCTATGTGCACAAAAAATATCATGTTCAGCTGTTAATGAACAATTGAGCAATGAATGTGCATCAGCATGTTATGCATGCATGCAGAGAATAATATGAAAATCCTCCCTTCCATGTCAGGAAAATTGGTGGTATTCTTATTCTGAATTTATTGTCTTCTCTCCCTATTTTCCACCATGCTATCTGCAAGTACTGTTCAACAACTCATCAGAGGAAAAACTATACAGTAAAAATTTGATCCAGGAAGGAGCCAGGGAAAATGGAAAACACTGGCATACATTATAGCACAGTAAAATGCAATGATCTTGCAAAAAAAAACTTTCTCAGAAAATTGTTAAGGAAACAACATTCATTCATTCAACTAATGCTAATAGATAAAATCAGTCTTGATGAATTAAGAACTCATATCCCCACCCCATTAAATAGTGTAGCATGTAGTGAAAGGCCATATCTCTTTTCCCCATTAAACAGTGTAGCACTTATTGAAAGTCCAATTCCAATCAATAAAAATGATAACAATAAAAGTTATAATCAGCTAATGATAGATAAAAAACAACCTTGATCAATTAAGAACTCATGGCACTTTTTTCCTTCACACCCCCACCCAACACTGGAGTATTCATTGAAAGTTCAGTCAGCAGAAATGATAAAATAATAATAGATAAAAACAGCCTTGACAAATTAAGAACTCGTATGTATCCCTCTCCCCATAAAACAGCCAACAAAGTCCCTATCTGCCCTATGTAGCAACAACAAACAACAAATCTGGCGGCAACAGCAGGAGGATACCCACAATTTTGCCTTTGCTCCATCCCTTATAAATCGGTTACCACTTCTCATCAGAATTAGGGACAAATGCGGAAAGAATAAACTGGAAAGGGTACTTATTAAAATGCAAGTTCTGTTAATCTGAGTCATTGACAGAATAAGAGAATGAAAATGAATATACATTTTTTCCTGAAGTAAAGCAGTCTTTTGTAATTCTAATTATTGTGTCTGTTTATTAAGTGCAATTTACCACCTGTTTCTCCCAAAAGGTAAGTTGATACTTATGTATAAAATCAAACTGCATTTAGGCATTAAATTTTAATTTGACATGCATTTAGAATTTCATCACTAGTCCTGTCCTGTCCACCTCAGAAATGATATCCAGATTCTGGTCTGAATTTACTTATAGGTAAACAAATCTAGAAATAGTAATCAGACAGGGACCATTCAGGGACACTTAAAATATTAATATTGTGTTAACCTAAGTAACTGACAGACTAAGAGAATGTGGATTAATACACATTTTTCTGAAGTAAAGAAGAAATCTATAGTGGGCTACTAAATTTCTTTCTAATAATTGTCAATAAGTGCAGTTCTTTACCACTTGTTTCTCCAAAAAGGTAATTGTATAAAAAAGCCATTAAGCCAAACTACATTCATGCATTTGATTCCCATTACTTTTCAGTCTGATGCACCCATGAGTCCAGTCCACCATAGTCTCAATTGTCCAGATTTTTTGCACAGTATCTAGCTTTTTGGCTCATATTTTTGTGTGTTTCTTGTAAAAGTTCTGGCATTCATGTAAAATGCTGTTGATTAAAGTCACTAAAAGACATTTGAGTGTCAGACTTCCTGATCTTCAAAAAAATGCATGCTAACACAAAACCTGTTATTCTAGCAGCTTTCTAAGCAGTATTTAAAAATCTGCCTCTATTTTTTTGTCTTTGTCCCACCACCATTATCGACTGAAGTCACTAAATAATGACAGAAAATGTATGCAACACAAAACCTGTTAGTCTAGCTTTCTAAGTTTATAAGAGCAATATTTAAAACATGTCCCTATATTTTAGCCTTTATTTTCCACTCCCTGGACAGTCAGATGAATATGTAAGTCAGGCAAGGCTGTCAGTTATAGTATGCAAAATGATTATTAATTATTCATTCATTTTTTCACTGTGTTAGTCAGACAGGCAGACACCCACCAGACATACTTACATCTTCCTTATCTAGTTGTCCTGTAACTTCTGTCCCAAAGTTGTCCTTCATCCATGCCCCAGGTACAAAAAAAAAGAAGGCTCAACCATTTGAGTCACAGGTCATCCTTCCAGTTCTACTCACTAACTACACTGTTGATTTGTGAACGTCAAGTTCTTCTGAATGCAGTCAGTCACTGCACAAACCCTTTCTAAATTGAAATTTATTTAAAGGTCCCACAGCAAGTGGTGGGCACCAAAGATAAAGTTTAGACCCATAGTAGCGGGTGCAGGGTGGGCAACTGAGCCGATATCTATATTTTTAGATCAGGAATTGAAAAATATTCTATTGAAATATGGGCACGTACTGAAGGATAGTGAACACTTTTTGAAAGATCTATATCAATTTACTACAGAAATAGATATGCTGGAAGGACTTATGTTTATGACAATGGATGTGGAAGCCCTTTATACATGTATCCCCAATGATATAGGAATAGCTATGCTTAGGAAGTTATTGATACATGACAATTTGGTTAACTCCACTAAAGCTGATTTTTTATGTATGTTGTTAAAGCTAGTGTTGGAGAACAATGTATTTTTATTTCAGAATTTATGCTTCAGACAGAAGAAGGGAATAGCGATGGGCACGAGCTGCGCAAATACTTATGCTAACCTTATTATAGTAGCTTAGTAAATGGAAAACTAATGTGTATAGAAAATCTTGCTATAGACCTTCCTTTTTACATAGGGAAAGTATGCACAATACAGGTCTGTTTAGCAATATAGTTAAAGGTCAAGCCATGAGGATTGCTAGA
>NC_056725.1:1603778166-1603900666 GCF_019279795.1 Protopterus annectens | reverse complement strand
ATTGGTTTGGGGACACATGGCTGAAGTCACATTCATCTATGGAGACATATGTCTGTGGCAAATTTTCTGTGGGCAAAGAGAAGCATGCAGTGCCATACCCACAGCTTCAGTAAGTAAATGCACAGGTGATCAGTGCACATTCCTTGTGGGCCCCAATCCATAGATTCACCTACTCAAAACTAAGAGAAGAATCAACTCTTCATATGTTATAGTACGTGTATGGCTCCCAAGACACTAAAAGACAGCAGGTATCAATAACTAGCAGGCTGCCCATTGGCCATGTCGGTGGCAGTAAAAAGGCTGTGCAGTACAGCAGTGCCTTTATTATTGGTATTTGTGGACCATTACCCCTTTCAAGGTTTCTAGGATATATTATCTAAAAAGCATACAGTAGCATAAGTGTGACTGCATTAGCATGCAGGATTTCTTCCATTTTGTAGCACACTTCTACATGCTGTACTTACATAAGCATATACTGTACACCAATCACACCACACATTACATAAGCAAGTACTGTACACTAATCAAAATACACATTACATAAGCATGGGATGACATGCTCGACAAGCCGCGTTGCTTCGCAAGAGACTGCTTGCACCTGTCACCCCTTGGCTTTCAAAATACTGGCCAAGGCTCTTGCTGTCTCCATAGTGCCTTTTTTAGGCAAGGCGCAAAATTCAAACCCACCACCGTAAACAGCACAAGTAAAAAAATGAGGGTTATGCTACTCAACGCCAGGAGTTTAAATCTCAAAATGCATGCACTTGAAGCACTCCTAAGTATGGAGAACGTCGACATCTGTGCAGTAACTGAAACCTGGTTCAAGGCACCAGAGAGCACTCCAGCACTACTGGGCTACAACTCATACCACACATTTTGGCCACAGAACATGGACCGAAACACAAAAGGAGGGGGTGTATCCATATTCATCAAGGATACCCACACCTCCAGGTTAGTGGCGCAGCATGATACCTCTGAGATCATCCATGTGCAACTAACATTGGGCAAATCTGCAATGCAAATTGTGGCCTGCTACAGATCACCCTCCATGACCCAGGAACACCACTCTGCCTTTCTGGAGACACTGGAAAAAATTAAGGTTCTACCGAACACCCTGATATTGGGCGATTTCAATTACCCTACCATATCCTGAGAAAACTACTTGAGTACAAACTCCCAGGCTCAGCTCTTCCTGGAATTTATCAACTCAAATGCCCTGGATCAGCTGGTAAACTCCCCTACCAGAGGCCACGACACATTGGACCTGATCATCACCAACATGGGCTACAGGAGTTCCGTACCGGAGGTCAACCCATCACTAATTAGATCAGACCATAAACTAATTACCCTGGATGTCCACAACCCACCACCACCCCCAACCAAGGAAACCACAGTGAGAAACTTTTGTAAAGCAAACTTCACCTTACTTAAGGCAGAGGTGGTAGGTTTCACAGCCCCCACGCTAAAGGATAACACTGCCCAAGATGCAGATTCCTTTACAATTGCACTCTGTGAGCAACTACAAGGATGCATGGATTGTGCCATTCCTAGCAAAACCAAAACTCACTCCCCTAAGTGAAGGAAACCAGTCTGGTGGACCCCTGCCATAAACAGGTTATACAACAGAAGGAGGAAACTAGTTCAGAAAAAAAGCAAATCCCAAGAAGGGAAGACATCCCTGATCAGAATCAGTAAGAAACTAAGGTCCCTCATAAAATCATCCAAGGCTAACTTCTAAAGAAAAATAGCCAAGGATTTGAAAGATAACCACAAAGTCTTCTTTAGCTATGTCAAGAATCTAAGTGGCAACTTGCAGATATGCTCTGAGCTAGTGCAAAATAGCACAAAATATACTGAACCTACTGATATTGCCAACATCCTGGCAGATAGATTCAGTGCAAACTTCACCTCCCTCTCACCTTCAAAAGGGCCCACAACAATACCGGAAAAGTGTAGTGTCCCGGAAATCACAGAAGCACAGGTGAAAACAGCCCTTTCAAAAGCCAAAAACACAGCATCAATGGGGCCAGATGGTGTCCCAGGCTGTGTCTTGCACAAACTACAGAATAAACTAACCCCCCCCCCACCTAAACATGCTGTTTAACCTCAGCCTCTCCACAGGCTATGTGCCCATAGAATGGCACACAGCAACGGTTATTCCACTCCACAAAGGAGGGGCCACAACTGAACCTGGTAACTATCTATATATATATATATATATATATATATATATATATATAAGCCTAACTAGCCGGTCTGCAAGGCTATGGAGCACATCATCATGGAACTTATTAACAAAGACATTGGGAACCTCCAAACACTTGACCTGACCCAGTTCGGCTTTGTTAAGGGCAGATCATGCCTACTAAACCTGGGTGACTTCTTCAAGACAGTCACCAAGGCCATAGACGAGGGAAAGGTGGTTCACACAGCCTACCTTGATCTCACCAAGGCGTTCAACACCATTCCTCACTCTGGTATTATAGAAAAACTCACCAAACAAAGTCCTATGCACGGGGAATTGCACGGTCCAAACCAAATGCACAAAAACAAAAAATAGACCAGCAAGGGCAGATCCAGATGTAAAGTATATATTCCAATCCTTTATTAACAGACCGGTTTCGGCATTAACTGCCTTCTTCAGTGTAGGACAAACAGAAAATGTCCTGTTAGCATACATAATATATATTAAATAAGAATCAATGGGCATTGATTAATCATGAATATTCATGAGAGATTGAAAAATGTGAAATACAACCAAAGCCTAAAAAGTTTCGTCATGCAAAACATGAAAACAACTAGCATAATTAGTGTGACACCTACTATAATTCATAAATATAGAATACAATGAAAAGCCTAAAGCTTAATAAAGCTTAATACAGTCACTCGTAGGAACTGATGTAAAAAACAATGTCAGGATACAAAATGAAAAAATAAAAATAAACATGTTATCTTAGAGAGATACCCTATGAACAAAACTATTGTCAATAATACCCTATTAAAAAATAAATGGGTATATGTACTACAAATAACCTGAAAATAATGGAGATGAATGGAAAACATCTCCATTTAACTCTAAAAACTTAATTGTGTATGATCAAAAATTGTCCTGAAAATCCTACATATAGTCAGCAATAACCTATGAGAAATGAAAAACATATGAATATATATATAACTAGACATACTATACTCATCCATGTAATGTAACATCCAATATGAAAACCAACTATGTGTAACCCTTCTACATGCAATGTAAAGAGACCCAAAGAAATATCATACTAAGAACATATTCATCAAAACATGAGAAAACATTCCCAAAAAGGGATGTAGTGTCTGTATAACAAACACTAAGACACTACCTGCAATCTTATGAACAGAGAAATTCAATACATATAGTCAATTACAGGTGATTTTGTCCGGATTATGTGCTGATAGGCAGGATATAGGTGTTTTTGGGATCGACACCCCACCAAGCAGTGATCCGGACACTAATGAACAACCACTGATTGTGGATTGTGATATGTTTTTTCATTCTCTTACCAGGGCATTCAAAACACTTAGATCCAATATTTGGCATCTTAAATTATTCCGAGCTTATTCTACTCAAAAGATGGCCCCTAGGGGACTCAGAATACGTCTTCAACCCCTAGTGGGAAGACCGGATGATAAGTTGAATCAAGATTGGAAAGAAGCCTTACAGACAGGGTCCATGTTATTTGTGAATATATTATTACAATATTATGAAAGGATTGTGGATATGAATATTCAGGAGATTAAGACTATATGTTCGGATGTGAGCAAATTTGAAACTTCTATAAAATATCAAGATAATATTAAAAAACTTTCACAAGATCTGACTGAACATGAGAAGATTATTAAGGAACGTAAAATCAAAAAATTTCATAGGGACTATTCGGATTATCAAAGGGGTAGACCATTTGCGTTTAGTCGTTCAGTCAGATTTGCTGACACAAATCAAACAAGGACAGGACCTAGTCGTACCAAAAAGAGACCACGATCTATTTTGAAAAATAGGGATGGTTCCTTTAACAGTACTTCGGGGGATGATTCCTCGCTCACGGATAGTGAGGGAACATCAGATAGGGGATCACCAAATAGGAAGAAAAATAACAGGAACATCCCTTTAGAAGTGGCACAGGGCATCGGGGGGGGCAGGAAGCACAGGAAAAGAACCTCCGATTGTTTCCTTTCAGGGTCTATTGACCAATTTTCTGAGCTAGTCTCAGCTGAGACATCTAATCAGAATGTCCTGAATCTCTCTAGAACTTTACTAACTGAGGAACAAACAGCTTTATTGAATAAGGGTTTGAATTACATACCTGCCTTTTTTTCTCATGAGTATCATATTATACAGGATTTGCAAACTTTTGGTCGTAATCTCAACCTTAAACTGTTTTTTGCCAATGAGAACACACAAGTATCTGATGAATTTAGGTTTGGTAGATCATCGTTTCAACCACCTATGAATAAATATTTCTCCATATTTATGGATTCAGTTATGAGGGATCTTCATTTTGAAAACTATGGTAATATCATGTTACAAAACAATCTTACTCCAGGTGATAGGTTGGCACTGGATGAATTATGTAATAATAAAGAAATCACAATACTCTCAGCTGATAAAGGAGGCGCAGTGGTAGTTCTTAACACTGATGATTATATACAGGAGGGCTTGTCACAATTATCAGACAAAACTTGTTATATGCACATGCCCATAGACCCCACACCTCATTTCAAAGAAGAAATTGATTCCTTCTTGAAACTTGCTTTAGAGGAGGGGATTATTAATAAAAAAAGTTTCTCTTCCTTGACTGTCTCTGAGCCTCGTAAACAGATTTTATATCTTTTGCCAAAGATTCATAAATCATTGAACAAACCCCCTGGTAGACCTATAGTTTCTGGAATAGGATCTCTCACTGAACCTTTATCAGCCTTTCTTACGAAATATCTCAAACCTCTGCTAGGTTTGATTAGGTCCAGGTTGCAGGACACAACCCAATTTTTACAGATCATTGAGGATACCCAGTTAGAACCAGGATGGTATTTATGCACCTTGGATGTCAAGGCATTATATACCAGTATTCCACATTGGGCAGGCCTACAATCTCTTGAATATTGGCTCAATAGGGCAAATTTGTACTCTCCCGGGTTCAATACTCTACTAATTTGTTTGTCGGAACATGTACTCAATAAAAATGTGTTATATTTTCAAGGCCAGTGCTATTGGCAATTGCAGGGTACAGCAATGGGGGCTTCCTTTGCCCCCATTTATGCTGACCTGTTTATGGCTTACTTTGAAGAGTACATGATTTATGACAACCAGCACAACATCTACCAGGTTGAGATGGATATCTGGCGACGATATCTGGACGACTGCTGGTTAGTGTGGCGGGCGGATTTGGCTTACTTACATGAGTTTGTTGATTACCTTAATAGTAATGTTTGGGGACTGGAATTTTCGTTAACATCTGATCAGAATACTATCAATTTCTTGGATGTTACTATTTCCAAAAACCAGGACCACACATTATCTTGTAAGGTTTTCCGTAAGTATCCGCAATACAACACTTTGTTACATGCCTCGAGCATGCATCCACGCCACACTATCAGGAGTATTCCAGTTTCACAATTCATGCGCATTAAGCGCCTCAGTTCTCAGGATGCTGAATATGAATCAGCCAGCATGGATTTATGTACCAGATTTGTCAACAGGGGTTATGATCATAAAGATATCAATCTAGCCAGATGTAGGGTTAATCATATGAACCGAGAAAAGTTGTTGGAGTATAAATCTGAGACAAACACTACATTGAATACCACCATACGATTTATCACTACCTATGGCAGGAATATTAATATGATCAGGAATATCATCAATAAACACTGGAATATTTTGCTTGCTAATGATCATTTGAGGTCACTTTTAGGGCAACAATGTAAATTTGCTTATAAACGTGGCAAAACATTGGGTTCTTATCTATCTCATTACAAACACATAGGTAGTGGGGGTACCACCTATAAACAACTTACATTACAAGGGGATGAGTTATTTGGTTCCTTTCCTTGTGGCCATTGTGGGTCTTGTTCCTTGATGAATAAATCCAAGGAATTTTCTAGTCGTAATACCAGCAAGATATACAATATTAAAACCTTTGGCAACTGTGGTAGTGATTGGGTTGTGTACCTAGCAACCTGTTATTGTGGTGCGTTTTATGTGGGCCAAACGTCAAGGGCCCTTAGATCAAGAATGAATGAACATCGCAGTGATATTAAGAATCACAAACCCAGCAGTGCTCTGTATCAACACACTCTCAAACATCATCAGGCAAAATTCAGTTTTATGATTATTGATCGCATTACTGGTGATTGCAGTCATAAACAAGGTTGGCATGGTCTTTTGGACCATAAAGAAAAATACTGGATTACCAGTTTGGGGGGTCTTTTCCCTCCTGGTCTAAATGGTCACCTGTAATTGGTTGTATGTATCGAATTTCTCTGTACATAAGATTGCAGATGGTGTCTCAGTGTTTGATATATAGACATCACATCTCTTTTTGGGAATGTCTCCTTATGTTTTGATGAATATGTTTTCAGTATGATATTGCCAAACCCAACAGTGTTCTGTATCAATACACTTTCAAACATCATAAGGAAAAAGTCAGGTTCATGATCATTGATTGTATTACAGGTGATCGCAGTCATAAACAAGGATGGCATGGTCTTTTGGATTATAAAGAAAAATACTGGATCACCAATTTTGGGGGATTTTTTCCCTCCTGGTCTAAATGATCACCTGTAATTGACTATATGTATTGAATTTCTCTGTTCATAAGATTGCAGGTAGTGTCTTAGTGTTTGTTATACAGACACTACATCCCTTTTTGGGAATGTTTTCTCATGTTTTGATGAATATGTTCTTAGTATGATATTTCTTTGGGTCTCTTTACATTGCATGTAGAAGGGTTACACATAGTTGGTTTTCATATTGGATGTTACATTACATGGATGAGTATAGTATGTCTAGTTATATATATATTCATATGTTTTTCATTTCTCATAGGTTATTGCTGACTATATGTAGGATTTTCAGGACAATTTTTGATCATACACAATTAAGTTTTTAGAGTTAAATGGAGATGTTTTCCATTCATCTCCATTATTTTCAGGTTATTTGTAGTACATATACCCATTTATTTTTTAATAGGGTATTATTGACAATAGTTTTGTTCATAGGGTATCTCTCTAAGATAACATGTTTATTTTTATTTTTTCATTTTGTATCCTGACATTGTTTTTTACATCAGTTCCTACGAGTGACTGTATTAAGCTTTATTAAGCTTTAGGCTTTTCATTGTATTCTATATTTATGAATTATAGTAGGTGTCACACTAATTATGCTAGTTGTTGTCATGTTTTGCATGACGAAACTTTTTAGGCTTTGGTTGTATTTCACATTTTTCAATCTCTCATGAATATTCATGATTAATCAATGCCTATTGATTCTTATTTAATATATATTATGTATGCTAACAGGACACTTTCTGTTTGTCCTACACTGAAGAAGGCAGTTAATGCCGAAAGGATTGGAATATATACTTTACATCTGGATCTGCCCTTGCTGGTCTATTTTTTGATTTTGTGCATTATAGAAAAACTCACCAGCCTGAACATAAACCCCTACATCACAAGATGGGTTACAGACAGAACTCACACATTAAGAATAGCAGGCTCCAGGACCGACTCTAAACCAGTCAGAAGTTGTGTCCCACAAGGCTTGGTTCTGGGACCCCTACTGTTCGGCATATATTTCTCAGAAGTACAGCCAGACACAGGAGGACTATGGTTAACCAAATTCGCCGATGACTGCAAACTGGCAGCCATAATCAACTCTCCGGCTGACACGGACATCCTTCAAAAAGGCCTTACTGAGACAGACACCTGGTGTCAAAGTCATGGCCTCAAGCTAAATGCCAAAAAATGCATAGTCATCCCTACACCCACGAATTACCACATAGGCGGCAGTCCCCTTAATACAGAAGAGGTAATAAGGGATCTGGGGACACAGGAAGATAGTAATCTCTCCTTTGACAATCATATTGCCAAAGTAGTTAGGAAATCCTTCTATGTAGCCCATCTAATTACTAAGGGGTTCGCATCTAGAAATAAAGAGGTTATAGTGCCCCTCTAGTCATCACTCATCAGACCCATCATAGAGTACAATGCCCCATTTGGGATGTACCTCACAAGACACTTCCAACAGCTGGAAAGACCACAAAAGCACCTCACCAAGAGGATTACTTGTCTCAAACATATGTCCTATGCAGCCTGACTGAAAAAACTTCAGCTGTACTCAGTGGCATATCGCTTACTCAGAGGTGATCTCTGCATGACTTATAAAGCCATGTCCAACTCAGAATTGATGGACATGTTCCACCTAAAGAAATCCAAGTCACTGTGAGCCACGCGCTCTAGTGAGCTAAACCTCTTCACAACAATAAATAGAACATGCTGGTGGGATAGATTTCTGTCACAGAGACTCCTCGTGCTTTAGAACAAAATTCCTAACTACATTAGGCAGAGCCCCTCACTAACCCTCTTCAAGAGAAGCGTTGATGAGTGGATGGGTAACAGAAAATACACCCCTGGATCACTTCATTGGCTCTGCTTGACAGATGCTCAGTTAATTAATCAATGGGGCGGCGAAAACCGACACACTCTGGCTAGGTTTATAAATGGCCTCGGGCAGATAGCCTAGTACCTACCTATGAACCTATATGCTGTACAACAATCACACCACACATTACATAAGCATGTACTGTACACTAATTAAAATACACATTACATAAGCAAGTACTGTACATCAATCACAACACATTTATTTAACATTTGTTTACTGGGAAAGTCCGACTTGGAACTAAGCCAGTTTTCAGTGGAGACCAGGGAGAAATTCTCCAAACCATGTCTTTGTAACATAGGAGGAAAGCGGAGCACCCAGAGGAAACCCACATGAATGCAGGGAGGACATGCAGACTCCACACAAAAGGCACTCCAGCTGAGAATCAAACCAGAGAACCTCTTGCTGTGAGGCAACAACACTACAGCTGCACCACTGCACCATCTGCACATGTAACATAAGCATGCACTGTACACTAATTGCAATACACATTACATAAGTGTGTACTGTACACCAATCACAACACACATTACTTCCCCTATGCAAATGCAGTTGTTTAGCAAAGCTGTGGGACTGGTGCTGCATACTTCTCCTTGCCCACATCCAATGTGCAGCAGCTGCATGTTTTTGCAGTTGCATATCACTTTAGCTGTGTGTCCCTAACTAAATGTAGCACAGGGAAATGTATCTCCACTTACAAGCCTGAACCCCAGAATGGTGGGATGATATTCCTGTTTAAGTGCTACTACTATTAAACGTGTATTATTAACTGTATCAGTATCAGGAATGCAGTTTTCATTGTGTTTGCATTTCTCTTCCTTCACCCTCTTTGTCACTATCCTTTCTCTGACATAAATTTACTTGGTTTATTTTTTGTTTCTCTCCATTTCTTTTACTATTATATGCAGCAGAACAGCAACCTGCACCTATCCTGCCAAGCTTGTCATCCCCCATAGATGGCAGCAGTAGAGGCACCCAGCACATCTGAGTCACAGCCTGCCAATTGCCTCCACACCTCCTTCCTTATCTGCACCACCTGTGTGTCAGTTAGACCTGTATCAGAATGTGGTGCAATGGTACCCACCAGTAGCAGTGCAAGTGGTCATCAATCAGGAGCTGGCAGAGAATGGAAACTGTGCCATGGCAGCACATGAGTAGCTTCCCTGACCAGCGCTGACTCCACCTTCTGAGGCAAGACTCAGTGGGGATTATTCCCAAGGCAATGAGTAATCTCTCACTGGGTATAGGCTGGCAGAAACTGCATCAATGAACAACCAATCCTATCCCCAACCTGGCATTTCCTCACCTTTTGTGCCCATCCCCACACCTGTATGTTGCCCTTTCCTCTCCTCGACATTGTTTTCCCTCTGTTTGTGCTGTCATCTTTACTATTGTCTTCCCCTTTCCTATTTATGTTATCCCATACCATGTCAGTCATATCTGTCATTCCATACTAACTTCCTCCTCTTTTTCATCTCTTACGTCACTAACTGTATTCCCCAACTTATCCTTCTCTAAAAAAATAAAATGGTACCTATCCCACAAAAAATAATAAAATGCTCCCACCTATACCCCTCAACTTCCACATACTTAAATAATGTACACAGTTGACTCCTATCGTTTAATGTCTTCTTCATAAAATGTGTAAATTTCTAACAAATCATTAAGAACTGAACCATTACACAATTCCAAATGTTTTTGGCTTTGTCCGGGATTATTAAGCTGAGAAGTTGAGAGGTATCCTCCTATTCCACCTCTATCCTGATCATTCTTTACCAACTCACCTCATGAGCTATAAGGAACCTGTACTACACTGTTCCAAGTTAATAAAGCCACCCATTCTCCAAGCAACTGTAAAATGCTTTACCCAATCTCATCCACTCTGGGTATCAAATGTACATCTTCTTGAGTCACTGAGAAGACAAAATTCACTTGGAAAATTAGCTTTTCTAAATTGTGCAACAAAACGGTGGAATAATCTTCCAATTAACATCAGGCAACAGTCAAATAAAAGTGCCTTCAGGAAAGACACTGTGGTACAGACAGATAAAGCCCTTACTGTGTCCCAGATGACTCATGCTCATCTAGAGGCATAGACACCAGAGGGGCAAAGTGGTAGAGGATGAGAGTGAGTGGTTGACAGTGGCTCATCCATCCTTGAGGGAGGAATCTACAGTTAGGAGCCTGGCAAACTCTAAGATGCAGCTGATGTATCATTGGTCAGTAAGTTGCACTTGTACAAAAGCACTCATACCCCTCCCAAAGGCAGTCATTGCAGTGTTCACAAACCTTCAGTGGAGGTAGGGGATAAGGGCACATTTACCAGGCAAAATATAACACTACACCACCACCCTCAATTTGATAATTGGCCCAGTATGTGGGATGTGGGTTAGGTTGATCCCAGGGGAGGCTAAGGAGGGTCCAGTAGTCTCAATGAATAAGGACAAGAGCAGGTAGCAGCTGATGGTCAGCTGAAAGATGTAAAAAATAAAAAGGAAACAATTCCATTCAGAAAATTGCTTACACCCTGTATGTTCTCAACATCTATATATAACTGCATCCATAGTCAAACATATGCTTAAGAGTATTGTTAACTGTGACATCCCCTCCCTCCCCTGGGCCAGAAATCAAGGAGCCTGAATCGTTATCACTGACACTGGAAATGGATGGTCATTTGGAACAAAGATAAATACGTACAGTATTTCCAGATGCAGCTCTCTGTATCAAGCACAATTTCCCTTAACAGCACACAGGGAACACACTCAATCTGGGGTCTGAGTTTCCCTCTCTCTCTCCAGCCCCCTAATAAGACTCCCCACTGGCACACCTGTAGAGTTGAGTCTCAGCTAAATGTCCAAGTCAAGTCCTTCAACACCCTCTCTGTGAAACCAGTGCTATGTGTCCCTGCTCCAAGTAGCTTTGAGATTTGATTTGTGCACACACACACACACACACACACACACACACACACACACACACACACACACACACACACACACACACACACATGCATGCACGCACACACACACCTGGGAAAGGCTGGCACTGATTTACTCACTCTGTTACTCTTTGCTCAGACTATAAGGTAATTACTGCCACCAGACACTCCAAAGCCAGTTACTCTAAGGATTTTACAAGGTACCCAATTATACTGAGTGAAGTTAATATTAATGCAAATGGTAGTGTTTGGCCAATGTGGCATGGCTCTCAGGAATAGCCACAGTGTCACCAAATAAATATAAGTACTCTCAAAGGTTAAAATCTTCTCTAAAGAACCAGCCACAATGAGAAGTTTAAGTATATTTAATAATAAATAATAAAAGAACACAAAAATACTGAATATCTATTCGCAGTAAACACCACAGTTTCAGTCACAGGAAATATTAAAATAACACAGATGAATAGATTCACGCAGGTACAGAAAAACAGTACTTAACTAATCTCACTATATTTTCCTGACTGATCTAAAGAATTCTAATTCCCTAGTTACCTACTAAAGCAAGGCAAGGTAAAGTAGGTGAGTGATGCTTCTATTTCAGGTTACAAAAACAGACTGCTCTGACACTTCTGTTTCATCTGGTATTAAAACATCATTTTTGTGCTGGATTACAGAATGACATCACATACATCTGGTCATCTGACTTCTGGTTCCCATGTTACCCACCTTTACTAGAAAGTGAACCAGAATCTCGTACATATGTGTTACCATACACACAGACAGAGCTTTGCTAAGATGCGTTATAGCATCTGGAAGCCATAAAACTATTTCAACACTTCCACCCTTCAAGGGTAGCAATTAGTTCACTGCTAAGGACAATATAGCAGGATTCCTAGTCCTTGTTTTTACATACATGTTGTCCTTACCTGCAATCAGAACTGTAAGATACAATCTTTATTGCCTACCAGTTAATTTAATTTCAGACTATTTCTCAAAGTTAGCTGGACTGAGATTAACCTCTTCTCTTCCAGTATCCTCTGTTACAATATGAATTCCCACAGTTACAATACAGTCTGATGTACAGATGCATTTTTCTTTCTGTCCAGCAAGGCGCACTGCTGGTACATTTTTTAACACATGCACCTTTACAAATCCATTTTTCAACACAATCATCTGTACAAATCAGTTTGACATACAAATGATGTATAGTTCTTTACAAAACTCCAGCTAGCTATGCTGGCATATGTTACATGTCCACTGCCCTACTTCTCCTGGCATAGCTGGCAATACCTCACATCATCACATTTGCAAATAAGTGAAATCTACTTGCTTTAAAAATAAAGATCGCCAAAAGACCACAGTTCCTTTAACTTCTTACCTACCTTCAACCATAGGATCATAGGATCATAGGAGGTTAATAGTCTAATTGCCTTGAGGCCCTTACAAGCCAAACCTACAGTTTATCCCCAAAAAAGAAACCTCAGTCAGCACTTGTCACCCTTGTCAATGACGGACAAAGGTGGAACCCCTGAGACAAATTTATGGTTTCCCATCCACTCATAAAGGTTGCGCTTGAAGAAGGTCAGTGAGGTACTCTGACATATAAGAGAAGTCTATTATAGAGATGAGGCAGCCTCTGGAAGACAAACCTGTCTCTCCAGTGGGTTTTGTTGATGTCGCATATTAGATTTAGGCCTTTTGAGTGGGTAATGCATGAGGACCAGACAATTTTGTTGATTGTGTTTTTTGGTCACAAGCACACTGACTGCCTCTATCTTTTCCTGTAAGAACCAGTTCCCATCTAACCAATGAAGCAATCCTTCCATCCTCCCTATAAGGTACCTAGTTATTTTATTTAAACCTGTTGAAGATCAGGCACCATTTAAAAAAAAAACAATACTGGTCCTGTGTGCTCCCATTTAAGTATTCTTGTTATTCTCTTAATGCTCCTTAAATTGTATGCTACTGAAGTGCAGGACTTAGAATATTAATAGCATTTAACATCTGTTGTTCTTTCATATTTTAATGTTTGTTGACATAAGGGGTAATGATACAAAACTGTGTATGTTGACTCTATACCAACTGTTATCATGCTTACTAATAGACCTTCTCTGAAATGCTGATGTTATAACTCTCTATGCTACTAAAACAACTATGCAGCAGTATTAGTAATTATCTCTAAGGCTACGTTTTATGTTTATAATCTGCAGACCCCTTTATGAAACTTAATAAGGTTTTACTTGTTTAATGATTGTAGTGATGGTCACATGATTATTCTATGTAAGCTGAAATTTTATTAGCATCCTACAGAACTGAGTTATATCTTTTAATTAATTTTATATGTTTAAGTTCTCTTTATTTTTTAGCAAGGTTTTTCTCTTTGATTGTTCCTTTTACATAATACTGACAGCATTTCCATAAGTATATTGTATTGTATCATAAGAATTGCATAGAGTATTTAGGCTTTCTAACTGTATCTGTATATTTACCTCTCTATTTTACTGTAAGTCTTGGTTGTTCTTTTACTTAAATACTGTTAAGAGTTTAGGTAAGTATAATGTATTATGCCATAGCTGCCAAAGAGATGCTTAAAGTAAGTGAGGAGAGTATCAGCAAACATATTCATTCCATAACTTTTTCCTTACAGCACACTAACTCTAGCACCTATCCCTGAAAATATCCAGTACTTCAGCTGTAATTTCTTTTAACTGTCCTCAGTGAGCCCACTCAAGTGACCCGGGACTATAAAGTGCTGGAAGAAAGAAACTTACACCTAAAAATCAGTATAGGCCACAGTGAGACTCTGATCAATTAACTGGCTTGTTAATAGGGTATTTGGAGAGCACACCACCAAGGACAATATGAAGCAGTTTCTGTTTTATTTACCCCCCAATCTGATAAATAAGGTCTAAGTGTATTTGCCTCCCCTTAGTTGTTGTTGGGTAAAATAGTAAGCTTAATTACCTATAGCTGTAGTTTTTCTCCTTATAGCTGATGCTAGTATATATATTGGTGGCCACGGTGGTGCAGCAGTTAGCGTTGTCGCTTCACAGCAAGAGGTTCTTCAGTTCGATCCTTGGCTGGGGTGTCTTCTGTGCAGAGTCAGCATGTCCTCCCTGTGATCCTATGGGTTCCCTCCGGGTGTTCCGGTTTCCTCCCAAAGACATGCTGTAGGTGGATTGGACACTCTAAATTGGCCCTAGGTGTGCATGTGTGTGCCTTCTGTGGAAGGTTGGGCACCAGGATGGCACCTCAACACCATAAAACTCCACTGCCAATCATGAGCGGACAGGTGATCCACTGTGGCGACCCCTAATCGGGAAAAGCCACAAGAAGCTGTTGCTGGTATATAATACTAAGAAAAAAAATTACCCTATAGCTGTTTTGTGATTACTGCAGTCTGTTATGATTTCCCCAGAGTGGTGTTTACAAAAAAGTAAAATCTACTTGCTTTAAAAATAAAAATCACCAAGGGACTACAGTTCCTTTAATTTCCTACATACCGACCTTCGACCCAGACCATTTTGTTGATTGTTTTTTCTGATCACAAGCACACTGTGTCTAATCACTCTGTTTGCCTGTATCTACCCACTCCATTTACCCTCACTTCGCTCAGGTTCTCTCTACGCTCCCCTACCATACCCCATTTCCCACCCCTGCTATGCCTAAACTTATTCCCAAATAGCCACACCCTAGAAGTAACACAATCCTGTCACAGTTAAGATAAATCCAAATTTATATCATTCCAATTATCCAATTAAACTGTATCATACTAACTCCCTTATATCACACTCCATTTGCTTAACTACCTGCTAATTTACATCTTTTAGTGTAATAAGCCAGAACCAGACAAAAGAATAATTTTAAAGACCCCCCACATATCAAAACTCAGTTACTACAATTATTCTTACACACCTATAACATTAGTACTTTAATTTAGACCTATCTGAAACATTAGTAATAATTAATATGATTACTTTATACCCATCAATCCTGCTATTTCTATCTATTATAGCTCACATAACAATACACAATCTGTATAATCTATCTCATTCCCAGACTTATTACAATTAAAACATATAAATTTAATAACAGTACCAACAATTTATAATCCCACAAAAATAAACCATGCACCATTCACCTTACTCACACAATCTTATCCTAATGTTATACAGAAATACGATAAGTTTATATCAAAATACTTAAAATTTATAGTTCACATTGCATCCCAGCTCAAACTTAGTGAAGACATTTACCCCAACCCTGGCCACCAAACAAATCCAACCCAGCTAGATCTTCACACCCTAACGCATCCACAACAACTATTAACTCTCCCCAGAAAATGTATGGACTTACTACTACTTAATATAAATCTCAGGAGCATCATGAACAAAATTAAGGAATTGCATGAAACCCTTGGTCTATATACTCCTGATATTGCCCTTATAACAGAAACCTCGCTAAAACCAGACAACTCTAACAAAGAAATACTTACCCCTGGATACAACATACATAGGCTAGACAGACAACAGAAAAATGGTGGTGGTATCACCTTTCTATATAAAAACAATCTCAATTTAGAAACTCTAGGCCCGACCTCCCCAAACTTTAGCAACAATGAAATACTGTTTACAAAACTAACAATTAATCCAAAGAAACATCTAAACATAGTGAGAACCTACGTCCCACCTGGGAACAATCTGACTACTCTAAAACACATACTAAATTGGACAGTAAAATTCATCCCTCAAGAAACAATTATAATGAGTAACTTTAATGTGGACTGTCTCTCCTGTAACTCTCAAAATCCATCTGACCACATTAACCTACATGGATACCACAGTACAAGGACAAAATGATTGACTTCAACAATTGGCTAAGCTTCTGGTTTCATTCTAAGGGGCTCCAGTATCTGTCTGCCTGGGATGACATGATCGACAAACCACAATGTTTTGCCAGAGATGGCCTGCACCTGTCGCCCTTGGGATTTCGGATACTGGCTAAGGCTCTTACCAACCCCTATAGTGCTTTTTTTAGGTAAGATTCAAATGAAAAATTCCCCACTGTAACAGGTACAAGCAATCAAAATCTGAGGGTAATGCTACTTAATGCTAGAAGTCTAAACTTAAAAATGCACTCATTCGAGGCACTCCTTAAAATGGAGAACATCGACATCTGTGCAGTGACAGAGACCTGGTTCAAGGCTCCAGAGAGCACCGCTGCATTACCAGGCTATAATTCATACCACACATTTCGGCCACCTAATCTGGACCGAAGCACTAAAGGCGGAGGTGTGTCCATATTAATTAAGGATATCCACACCTCCAGGCTAGTTGCTCAGCATAATGCATTCGAGATTATCCAAGTGCAACTAACTCTGGGCAAGACCACAATCCAAATTGTAGCATACTACAGATCCCACACCATGTCCCAGGATTCCCACTCCTCATGTATTGATACACTGGAAAATATTAGGGTATAACCTAACACCCTAATAATGGGCGATTTCAACTACCCCACCATTAACTGGGAAAACTACTCATGTACCAACTCTTGTGCTCAACGTTTTCTGGAATTCATAAATTCCAATGCCTTGGATCAGCTTATCCACACCCCCACCAGGGGCAGCAATATCCTAGACCTGGTCATTACCAACATGGGCAACTGGTGTTCCACACCAGAGGTCAACTCCTCATTGGTCAGAACCGACCATAAGCAAATCACCCTAGACATCCACATCCCACCCCCACCCACCATTAGGGAAACCACTGTAAAAAAATTCTCCAAAGCCAACTTTACACTTCTTAAGACAGAAGTGGCAAACTTCATGACACCCATGCTGACGGACAATAGAAGTACAACTGCTGAATCCTATACAATTGCACTTTATAAGCACTTACACAAGTGCATGGATCGTGCAATCTCTAACAGAACCAAGATGCTATCCTCCAGAAAAAGGAAGCTAATCTGGTGGTTCCCTGCCATAAACATACTCTACAACAAGAGAAAGAAACTGTTGCAAAAAAGAGTAAAATCCCATGATTGGAGGAACTCCGTGGACAGCCTCAGTAAGAAGCTGAGATCCCTCATAAAATCCTCCAAAGCTAGTTAAGAAAACAAAATCACCACTGATTCTAAAGACAGCCACAAAGTATTCTATAGCTATGTCAAGAATATCAATGGCAACACTCAGATCTGCTCTGAGTTGCAGCACAATGGCACTAACTATACAGACCCAACTGATGTTGCCAACATCCTAGCAGATAGGTTCAGTGCTAACTTTACCCATCTCTCATCCCCTAAAGGGCCCATCTCTATACCAGAAGAATGCAAAGTTCCTGTAATCACGGCTGCACAGGTAAAAAACACACTCTCCAAAGCCAAGAACACAGCATCCATGGGACCTAACAACATCCCAGGCTGCATTCTACATGAACTACAGAATGAACTGGCACCCCACCTCAGTACCATGTTCAATCATGTTCAATCATAGCCTCACCTCTGGCTTTGTGCCCACTGAATGGCAGACAGCAATGGTTTTCCCACTCCACAAAGGGGGAGCCACCACGGACCCCGGGAACTACCGCCCCCATTAGCCTGATGAGCCTGGTCTGCAAGGCTATGGAACATATCATCATGGAACTTATAAACAATGACACTGGTAATCTCCAAGCTCTGAACCCTACCCAGTTCGGGTTTGTAAAAGGTAGATCATGTCTGCTAAACCTGATAAATTTCTTTTAAATGGTCACCAAAGCCGTAGATGAGAGTAATGTAGTTCACAGAGCCTATCTAGATCTCGCCAAGGCTTTCAACACCATTCCCCACTCTGAAATTATAGATAAACTCACTAAACTAGGAACAAATCCCTATGTCACAAGATGGGTTGCCAACTGGCTCACTGACAGAACCCACACTGTGAAAGTAGCAGACTCTAAATCCAACTTCAGACCAGTGACAAGTGGAGTACCACAGGGTTCAGTCCTGTTTGGTATCTACTTCTCTGAAGTACAGGCTAACACAGAAGGTCTTTGGCTAACAAAGTTCGCAGATGACTGCAAACTAGGAGCCATAATCAAAACTCCTAATGATGTGGACATCCTGCTAAAGGGCCTCACTGAGACAGATGCCTGGTGTCAAAGCCATGGCCTCAAGCTCAATGCTAAAAAGTGCATTGTCATCCTTTTTGGTAAAAACTCTGTACCTGTGAACTACATCATAGACAGTAGTCTACTTAACACTGAAAGTGTGATAAGAGACCTTGGAACACAGGTGGACAGTAGTCCCTCCTTTGATAATCACATCGTCACAGCAGTCAGGAAATCCTTCTAAGTGGCACACCTCATCACAAAAGGTTTCTCATCCAGGAAAAAAGAAGTCATTGTTCCCCTCTACTCATAACTCATTAGACCCATTATAGAGTACAATGCCCCGTTTGGTATGTACCTCACAAGACATCTACAACAACTCGAAAGGACACAGAAATACCTCACAAAGAGGATTACCAGCCTCAAACAGATGCCCTACACAGACCGTCTCAAAAAACTCCAGCTTTACTCTGTCACTTATAGCCTACTCAGAGGCGATCTCTGCCTAACATACAAAGCTATGTCAAACCCAGAGCTGTTGGACATACTCCCCTTAAAGAAATCCCAATCCCGCCAAGCTACATGCTCTTGGGACCTAAACCTTGTCACCACAATAAACAGAACATGCTGGAGGGATAGATTCCTGTCCCAGAGACTTCACATACTCTGGAACCTTAATCCCAATCCCTCAGAGCCACATGCTCCAGGGATCTAAACCTTGTCATCACAATAAACAAAACATGCTGAAGAGATAGGTTCCTGACCCAGAGACTCCCCAGACACTGGAATAGACTGCCCATACATGTCAAGCAGAGCGCCTCTTTGGCCCTCTTCAAAAGGGACCTTCATGATTGGATGGGAGAAAGGAAATTCACCCCGGGGTTCACGTCAGTCGCCCTGCTAGACAGGGGTCAAGGGAAGTAAATAGTGTAGGAAGAAATAGCCAGGGAATTGTTATGGCTAGGCTTGTATAGGCCCTAGGGCCGATAGCCTAGTACCAACCTATGAACCTATGAACCTATGGAACAAACTACCTATTTATATCAAACAAAGCTCCTCATTAGTACTCTTCAAGAAAAATCTTGATGATTGGATGGGAGATAGGAAATTCACCCCAGGGATCACTTCTGTGGCTCTGCTCAACAGGGGCACAGGAAAATAATTTTCTTGGGTAGCAAAAGCCAGGGTACCATTTGGCTAGGCTTATATAGGCCTTAGGGCCAACAGCCTAGTACCTACCTATGAACCTATGGTTTCTCACAAACAATCCAAACTTGTACTAGAGTAGACAAAACATTGCACAAGCATTCAATCCTTGACTGGATCCCTACAAACAAGCCAAATTTATTCCTGCACTCTGTCCGTCTCCCAGACAGCCTCAGTGACCACATTTCAGCTTATATTCTCTGACACCCAATAAATCCACATAAAGTTACTACCTACCAACAAATTCCGAGATAAGAAAAAATTTGTCCTCCAAGACTTCATAACTAGTTTAAAAAAATGCAGCTGGGCACCATTCAAAGATCTCCCTTTAGATACTGCACTTGCCCCCCCCCCCAGAACAATAAATATAAAATCCAATTATGTCCCCTGACTAACCAAAGAAACAAGATCTCTGTTAAAAACTAGAGATAAGTCCTGGGAGAAATAGCTCAATGACAAAACTACAACTAACAAACAAACATGTCTAAAACTATGAAATAAAACTAAAAAAAATATTATACAGGACAAAATAAATTACTATAGCAGTGACCAATCAAAAAATCAAAGAAACCCACAAACATTCTGGGCTGCCATGAAAAAAAAATCCTACAGCCAGGACAAACTAGCACTCCCTCCCCAACACTCACTGATAATAAAGACAGCACAGCCTCACAATTTAGCAGATACTTCACAGAATCCATACTAGCCCTTACAAACAATAATTGTTCTTCTCCTACTCAGACTCACATAGTCCAATAACTTCCCTTTCCAGCCTGTCCCAATAAACACCACAGTTAAATATCTCAAACAGCTTAAACCTACTGCACTTGCTGTCAACTATCAACCTGCCAAATATGTAAAATTCACTGCAGAAGCAATATCCTAGCCAGTATCCATATTAATAAATCAATCCATTTCAGAACAACGGGTACCTACAATTTGGAAAGTATCACATATCATCCCACTACTTAAAGGTGAAAACTCGAAAGAATTATTAAATACTGGCCAATAGCTATGCTATCACCATTATCAACAAGACTTGAGAGGTGCATCTAATCACAAATGTTGAAGTATCTAATAAGCAACAATCTTCTATCTAACACTCAGCATGGTTTCCATCCTAATCATATCACTACCGCCATTCTTGTTAACTTTATTAACATTATTAACCACCATCGCAATGATGGCAATTTAGTTTCCTCCATCTTTCTTGATCTGTTCAAAGCATTTTATACGGTCTTCCATTCTAAACAATTAACTATACTCTTGGACCTTAAACTTAGCCATTCTGCACTTACTTGTTTCTAGCAATATCTAACTGGATACCAGCAAGCTGTAAAATAGCAACAAAATCTCTCTTAATTACTGACTGTAACCTTGAGAGTTCCACAGGGATCTACTCTCTAGGCCCTCTCCTTTTTATTATCTTTACTAACAATCTTCATACTGCCACTCCACTTGTCTCCATAGTTCAAAATGCAGATGATTCCACCCTGATTTGTGCCATCCCAACACTACAGAAATTCCAAAAAACACCCAGCAGTCATTTAATGCTATGGAATCTTGGCTAAACAATGCACAACTTATACTTAACCCTACCAAAACAAAACTCATGGTCTGCTATCCAGCTATATCTGCAGACACCCATCCACCAATCAGTATATCATCATTAAACCATACAATTATTTCTCCAGTTTCCCAAACAAAATTACTTTGAGTAGTCATTGACCATAATATAAAATTCGACATGCACATATCACAGACCATAAACAAGTTCACAAAAAAAACTAGGAACCCTGTACAGAAATTGGCACTTTCTAAATAAACCTTCAAAGACCAGTATAGCAAGAATCTATCTTATCTCTACTGTACTATAAGTCTCACAAATTTTTACAAGCATTAAGAAATCTGTCCTAGCAAAACTTGAAACTTGCTATAACAAAATCGCAAAGTTTGCCACAGTAGCAAATTTCAGATCCCATCATTTTTTTGTATTTTCATTTTGAACTTGTGTCTGAGATTGAGTCAATATTTGTATCTGTGCAGTGTACATGTATCTTATGACTATTTATAAATGTGCAGCTTTTCTCCTCAGGCCTCTGTTGAAAAAGGACATTTTGCACAGTCAGACTTTCATGGTAAACAAATGTAAAATAAAAATAAAGTAAAAATAAAGTATTAAAAATGTATTGATACATGGTTTCTAATCAAAGGGAAATTATCAGAACATATATAACATTGCCTGCATAATGCTAATACTTTTTTATTTTATTTTATTTCACATTTGTTTACTGGGAAAGTCTGACTGGGATGAGCACCCATTTTCAGTGGAGGCCCACGGAGAAAAGCTCCATATATAACAATCATAACGTAAAACACATAATTTGTAGTAACAGCTGACATTTATACAATGTAATCAAGTTATTTTATCTTTTTTTACAATGTAAATAGAGAAGAATACAATTGTATAATGTAAACAGTGTAGAAGACAAACATAGTTACCGAGATGCAGTATGTACAGGTGTCTGAAGTAATAATGCAGGTAAGATGTACATGAGTTTCAAATGAGCTTTCAAATTTTGGGGATAGTCAGAAAGAGGAGGATCAGCATGAGCAAGCAATTTTATAGCCACTTAGCCTGTTACTTGTTTTTTTTTTTGTTTTGTTTTAATTAGAAAAACAAATTAAAGGACTTTTGCAGGGGGGAAAAAGCTGTTCTACTGCATTCCCTTGCTATGGTATAAATAAAAACTCTGAGTTCATAAGTCTTAAGATTAAGAAAAAAAAACACAATTCTCTTCATATTCTGCACTCTCAGAAATATGGTTACCACACAGAATTGGTGACTGACTCTGGGATATACTGAACTTGATAGAAAGCTGTGCATTCTGCACCCATTATAGATGCACAGCAGTGAACCACTGATACACTAAGAGTTCATGCAGCACCTGTAAGATGGCTCAATCAGGAGGTGTTGAAAGTGGTCCCTCAACCTCAGCAAACTAGAGCTTCTCTTGTTAAGAAGTCATTTGGGACAAAAAAACATAACAGATAATTCATCAATTTTTCTATTGTAGGAAGGAAAATAGCATGGGCCAAGTTTTATTTTGTATCTGTCTATTTTTCTTGTTATATGACCATTTATAAGTCAATATCCAAAACAGGAATTTCTGCCAGGAATAATATAAAAAATAAAAGTCACATTTATATTACACAGCTGGCAGTGATGTTAAGATTTCTCTTTACTATTATCAAGCTTGTGCAGATGTTCAGCACTTTGCTGAGGTCTTCCCATGATTCTTGAGGTGGCATTGGAAAACAAAGCCCATAAAATAATTTTTCAATAGCACAGACCTCTCACATAATAAAAAAACACTGTATTTTCTTATTGAAAATACATGAGTAAAAATAAACAAGGGTTGTCAAAGCACTTTCGAGTGATTGTTTTGAATAGGAGTGATGTGATATCCTTCTTTTTCCCAACAACCTCAGTTATACCCAACTGACTTTAGCCCACAAACTAATTTGTAAACCCAATACCTGCCTAGCATTCTGCTCCATCCTACAAACTTATTTTCTAACCCGAACTCTTAGATCCTCCAGCAAACAGCATTTAAATGTAACCAAACCCAACAAAAGAGATGGACAAAGTCTATACTCCCATAGCATTGCTAAACTATGAAATAAATTACCCTCCCACATAACTCAAATTGACTGTTTAAAAACCTTTAAATCAGCATTAAAAATCCATTACCTCAATAACCCCACTTGCCCCTGCAAAACACACAAGCCACCTTAAAGCTGTCCCTTACTTAATGTATGTGAGATATCATAAATTATATTCTATACTGGATGGCAACTGAATTTCTGTCTTGTACATTGCTGTGCAGTTGTTTGTATTAGGGTAAACTTTGAAGTGTAGTGTAATATTTATCTGCATTTTTAATATATGTATTGTAGTATGCTACTTCTATCTCTGTGAAATACCATTTTTTTGTTAAATATGTGTACTCTGTGTTAATTGTTTGTGGAGCTTTTCTCCCTGGGCCTCCACTGAAAATGGGTTTCTGTCACAGTGGACTTTCATGGTCAACAAATGTCAATAGATCAATCAACAAATAAATAAATAATATTTTTAAGTAAGAAAATTTGGTGTTTCTTTGCTAATAAATGAATAAATAAACATTATGCAATGCTCTAAACCTGCACTCCCCATGAGTACCCCTGAGATGTGTGACTTGGTTGGTCACATGAATCACCCCATTATAATCTTCCACTGAAATAGATAGATAGATAGATAGATAGATAGATAGATAGATAGATAGATAGATAAACAGACAGAAAGACAGTTAGACATGGCCATCTCCATAGCATAGTGGGATAAAGTCCTGTCTATGATCCATGTGACCCACGTTCAATTAATGTCTTGAGTACCTGATTGAACTGGCAGGGACAGTAGTAGGGAGAAGTTGAATGAAAAGGATTTGCACACTTGCCTCTTTTCAGGGAAATGAACAGGTATAATGCGGTATGAATGAGACATTTCTGAATTCTGAGAATATAATGGAAACTGCAATTTCAGATGTAGCAGCAAGATTAAGTTTGCAGGTGGGTCTAGGAGGTGGTCTCACTCTAGAACCTGGGCAGGGCCAGTCTCAGGGATTACAGTTCACTGAAAGCAAGACCTACATATGTGTGGCTCCAGCAAATAGGGGATAGGGCTATAATTCACTCTCTGACACAAAGATGTAATTCACTCTTTGACACAAAGCTGTAATTCACTCTATGGCAGAAAGCTTGTCTCTGTAAGTAGCTAGAGCAGCTTTGTCCCACATTCTCCTCACATTTGACCTGTTTTGTCAGACTAGCTGGGGGGGGGGGGACTAACAGCCCTAACTGGGGTAACCAGTAGATGTTGCTTAAGATGATGAGAGGATACAGTGACATGGGGACAAGTGGGGAATGAGAACAATGTACCACTAGACAGAAGAACAGAATCTGACAGATAGATAGATAGATAGATAGATAGATAGATAGATAGATAGATAGATAGATAAGTGATAGAAATGTAGGCAGTAAAAGGGTAGAAATTCATACCAGGGCCTTCCTTATCAGCTTTTCAGTGTGCTTCATGCTTCATATACTACAATCTATTTCATTACTGTACATGAAGTGATTACATACAAAAGTACCAGTCTGCTTTATTAGTGATGTCACTATCATGTGCAGTCTGAGTAGGTATTTTGACTCAAGAGCAAAATGCTATGTGATTACAGTGGATTTAGTTAATTCAGCAACATATAATCACACTCAAATAAATACACAGCTTCCTTCAAATTGTGCTGTCTTGTTTCATAAATTCCTGCCATGAAAATTTCAACCATAAAACCAAGCACAGGAAAAACTGAAAGAGAAAAAATAATTCACACATTTTTTTTTTTGTTTGTTTTCTGAAATAACATAGCTAAATAATATGAAAACTCAGCTCTGGTGCAGTATCATGCCCTGAAGCTACCCGTTCTTTAGGAAAAGGAAGAAAGTTCATTTTCAGTTGCAAAAAGACTTTTTAATAATGCATGCCATAAATGTCATAAGACATTCTTAGACCCGCCTCTGTTTTATGCTTTGTTGACACACTTGTCTGAGTGGATAATGAAGTCACAAGATATTAGTATTCCAGTACAAAATGGAATGATTTGCAAACGTCTCATCATATGGCGGAACATTTGACAGTAATGCAGATGGTATGAAAAGACAGGATGCAGCAGAGCACAGTTTCATCTTTACCACTGAAGGCTCATTTATGCAGAGAGAAACTCATTATCTTGTAAAAAGGCATCCAGATTACGTGTCACATTCTTTATGTACAGTAACCCATTCCCTGCTCCTATTAGCTTTCATAACTCATAAGCATATGCAACCACATTTACATGGTAGAAAGAGGACTCTGTTCCCTGATGCAACAAGTTTTGCAGACTATACATCTTACTGTATTACTTACAGATGTGACTGTCCTACTGCATGTCTTACCTATGCACTATGTATCATGATATGGTCACCGTGATAAGCAGCAATGGAATGAAAACATACACATTTTGTACTTGTTAGGAATATTTTCTTAGAGGAAAAAAATCTGAAATATACTTAAAAACCTTGCATTTTAATAAACAGTGACGTGATATAATGATATGATCTAAAGCAAATAAACTGGATTCAGTGCCTGCTAAGGAGCGGTTAAAGAAAGCAGACTTCATACAACACATAAGACAGGTGATTTAGGTATATAGCTACCATTTTAAGTACATATTGTGTGTTTTTCAACTCACATTTATGGCCTAGCATAGCACTACATACATGTGATAGTGCTAGGAATATTGCCTTGATAATAATAAATAATATGACAATGTTCATCACTATATATCTGTTATCTCTGAAATCATTAAGCAGTGCAAAAATATGCACAGTATGCCTAGCTTGAATAATTCTGAGCATCATGAAACCGCCTTACCTATATGTATGTATATATATATATATATATATATATATATATATATATATGTGTGTGTGTGTGTGTGTGTGTGTATGTGTGTGTGTGTATGTATACACACATACACACACGCGCGCACACACACACACACACACACACACACACACACACACACACACACACACACACACACACACACGTAGTTCTCACTCTAGACAGATTCTTTTTACATGCTGGTCACCTCCACTTCCCTACATTTTTCAAAGGCATTATTTAAGTGATAGAATTTAATTATGTTCAGAGTTAAAGCTGATAGCAGCTGCAGAAAATGATAGTGAATGAACTGTATGCAGTTCATGTCTTCCAGTATTTTGTTGCATAGAAATACAATTATTTTCTTTTGTTTGCTTGTTCTGCATTTCAGTAACCCTTCTGCTAATGTTAGGCCTTCCTGTCATATCTCTAATCTTCTTTGCTCAGAACAAAAGCCAAAAATATTGGGAGGACAAAGGTCCAAAATTGTGAACATTTTTTAAATATTACTCTAATTCACATAAAAAGTCAGTAGATCAATAGATTTTGCACCAACATATATTTGCTGAACAATAAGACAAATGAAATTGTAAAGTTTGATATTATTTACTGACTGTAATCTTCAGAGATTTATCAGAAAATCAGAAATGTTATGATGGACATAGCAAAAATATGAGGCAAAATCATGGGCATTCTGCAAAATCAGGGATAGTTGGGAAGTGTGTGTCCTGTTGCTGATGTTAAGTATTTTACTTTGGAGAAGGAGTATTTATGACACCCATAACATATGTTGACTCACTTTTTTATTCAGTGTGAATTGCCTGATTTATATATTTCAGAAGATAAGTCCAGTGACTAGCTGACAGAAAATGTTCCAGAATTATTGCTCTGTCTAAATGTAAACAGTAACCTTTATATTTCATTTGGTCCCTGTTGTTACAGGTCAAGGTGTACTTTTTTTCAGGTGGAAATCCCTCTCACATGCTTAAGGGTGTGATAATAATTATTCATAAATCTGCTTTGTTTTATTAGATGTAATGCAATACTGTATAGCTATATAGCATTACTCAAGGATAGGAACTCTCAAATGTCAAAAGATGTTGAAGAGGAGCATTGAGTCTAGATACCTATAGCAGAAAATCATGCCCAGCAATCTAGTTACCGTGATGTTTGTTGGGATCAGTGTAAAGTGGTTATTAACCAGGCTTTAGTGCTGCTGTTTTCTAAAGAATTATTGATTCTGGATGCAACAAAGTAACTAATGTCAGAGGATAAGGAATGAAACTTGAAGGTTCCTCAGTTAGATGAGAAACAAAGGTTGATATTGTCCCAGCCTAGCAGTTCACAGGAATAGGGCCAGGCTTCAGAGAAGATTCCAGAAACTATCACTGTTCTGGTAGATTCTTCATTTCCATGACTCCGGCCATAACTGCATAAAGAATGCATCCATCCCTGGCCCTAGTAATGCCAGATCTGGCCTATAAGAAATTATGAGGTCCCTGTGAAAGATGGAGGACAAATGTTAGCAGTTCATTCCACAGGCACATGAGCCAAGGGACACAGCCCACTCTCCTGGCACAGGAGCCAAGCAGCCAACTCCCCTGGCACAGGACCCAAGGGACAATAAGAGATGTTTCTTTCTGCCACCTGAGCTTCAGTGTTCACATATTATGCACCCCAATGTACACAGGCATCAACTTAGTTGCCAACTGTTATTAAACTGTTGGAGCCAATGCCCCTTCCCCAGGGTTCATGTAGCAAATGATATCCTAGCTTGCCCATTAGGCCAGGTGATGCTACCACCTACAGAGCAATGGTTCTAAGGATCAGTAATTCTGCTGCTGAGTTAGGCTTCAGTCCCACACTTAAAGACCTATAAGAGCGGCCATTCCAGTCACTTTAATTTTATTCCTGCACTGTCTGGGGTATTTTAGGTTTCAGCACCCTTTCACAGTCTTTTGCACTACCTTATGCTCCTCAGCTGGTCCAGGTACAGAAGAGACTGACCACTTTGCTAGTAGTTCAACCAGTGTCAGTGTACCCTGTCAGTGTGCCTGCTTGGGAAACCTTATTAACATCAGAGTTAAACATTGTCCAACAAGTGATGCATGTGGCCTGTGCTACTAAAGCTCAGCCACTCCTCCAGCTCCAATTCAAGGACCCCTTCCTCAGACAGTCAAGCCACTAATAAACAATCCTTATCTGCAGTCAGAACCTTGCTTCAAAAGTCCCTGCAAGGCTCAGTTCAAAACCAATCACAGGGAGTCACTTGCTGTTCCCTACCACCATTATCAATAACAAGGAAGGTTTCACCTCCCTGGACCACCTTTCCAAAGACCACTTATTCAGTAAAATGTTCAGTTCTTTGGGGAGAAAGAAATGTGGCTCATAAAACCAATTGCCATGCCCAAAGAAGACTACAAGAAGCATATTGATTTCCTTCAAATGCCTCATTGGTAGGCCGAACCTCAGTGGACATTTTGAAAGCTGCCTTCAAGGCAACATGGCACAATCCCAACAAAGTCCCCTCTGCCCACAAAGAAATTTGCAAGAATTTTCACCAACATAAGATCAGGACAGTGTGGAATGAAACCCCAAGCTGGGCCTTGTTGTTTTGGCAGTAGCCCTAAACAGATCTCCAATTCTGAAGAAACCTACAATTGAGTAATAGACAGGTTAAGAAATTTTTTTTTGCATCCTTCACATTGTCCTTGAGTAATATCAAGTACCTGAAACATATGGTATATTTCCAGTGGGAACCTAATGATGAAATGCTTTGGAAGGCAGAGGACCTGCTGCATGGGACTAAAAGGATTAGATCAAGGCCAAATCCATAGCACCCTACAACCTTGTAATCCACATTGTTGAGTCATTTTTAACAGAACCAAAGGTTTGACCCAAACTACAGCAGTGAGTATTGACATACGCTAACATATGTTCAGGCTCCTAGATTTTGCAAATGGCAAAAAGGTGGTGGACTTCCCTCACCCCCTACCTTTTTTACAGGGCATTTTCTTTTCATTGATAAAGTAAGCAAAAACCTCAAAATGACTAGGAAATTAGGTAAAATGTTGATGGCTAAGAGTATGTGTGTGGGAACATGGCGGGGGGAGGTGGTGGTTCCAGCTTCCTCAAGTGTTGTTTACTAAGATGCAGAGCAGCCAGTTCAGGATGTGGTCTAATGCATATCACAGTGATTTCACCAAGGAGAAACAGGAAGGATATAAGGCATGGATGCATTCCAGAACACCAAAAAATTTAAATAGCTGCAGAGGTAAGGGAATCCAGAGGACCATATGTATTCCATGTATGGTCAACAATAGTTCACAGGTTCATAGGTTTATAGGTGTTTACTAAGCTAATGACCACAATGGTCTTTTTAAACCTAGTCATGCATCCCAAATGTCTGACAAGATCTGGTACTCTTGATAAGTGTAAGCAGGGGCTTGGGGTGTGAAGCATATACAAGCAGGGGCTTGGGTGATTTACCATTTACAGGCTGCCTGTGTCCATTAGAGACATAGGTGCCAAACCAAGAATGAATTTCCTGTTCACCATCCAATTATCCAAGTTGCACTTGAGGTGGGTTAGGGAGAAACTCTGCTTCACATGGATGGGGAGCCTGTTCCAGACAAGGGGTAGTTTCTGGGATACATGCCTGTCTCTTCAGCAGGTCTGTTTTATGTCACAGGCAAGATTTAAGTCTTTAGAATGGATAATTCTAGTGCTCTTGACTTTACAGACATGCAGGAGCTCCATCAGAGTGGGGTCCAGCAATGCCTTGTATGCCACACATACATCTCCCTCAACAGCTTCTAGAAGAATATAAAGTATTAGTCCAGATAAAAATCACTTTAGCTAGCAGATCTAGGTGACTGTCTCTCTGATACCCTCCCTGTGGGAGGAATAAAGGCATCTTGTTGAATTTTCCAGTAGTTTATTCAGTTAAGTAGGTTGATGGATGAGTGTTCTTGTTTTCCTGAATAAACTACTGGAAAATTCCATAAGGTGTCTTTATTCCTCCCACATGGAGGGTATCAGAGAGACAGAGTGCCCTAGATCTACTAGCTAAAGTGATTTTATCTGGAGTTATCCTTTATACTCTGTTTCATGTTAGTCCTGTCACCCACTGGATCATAGGTGGGATGTCACACGTCACTTGAACCTTCTGGATTACCTCTGTTTTCTCAACAGTTTGCAGGAGACAGAATGCAGGATAGGGCCTTAAACTGGTCTGCATAAGACATGTTACTTATGCCCTGTATTCTTTTAGTGAGGAACCTCTGTGAACGTTCCCGTTGTTGGATATGTTTGGTTTGGTACATACCAAAGGGGGCATTGTACTCAATGCTATGTCTGATGGATGCCAAATACCATGGAACAATACCTTCATTGGATCTAGATACCATACCTGTGTTTATAAGTTTCACAACATAGAATGATTTCCGCACTACTGTAAACACGTGATGGCCAAAGGCTAGATTACTGTCTATACCTGTCACCAAGTCCCTGACTACTGAATTAACTCTTAGGAGTGTGTCGTCAATATGATAGTTACCATGGGTGGATGACCTCCCAAAGTATACTTTTATGCATTTCTTGGCATGTAGTTTTAGTCCATGGCTCTGACACCAGTTGTTTTTCTGTGTCAGCCCTTCCTGGAGAACATTTGTGTAGGTAGGTGATTCAGAGACAGCTCCTAATTTGCAATCATCTGCAAATTTAGTCAGCCAAGTGGATTTTGGCCTTGACTTCAGAGAAGAAAATGCCAAAAAGGAGTGGTCCCAGGACTAATCCTGAAGAACTCCGCTTGTGACTGACCTCTTTGTAGAAGTGGACTCCCCAATTCTAACTTATTGGCTCCTGTCTGTGAGCCAAAGCAATAGATAAGGACTATCCACCAGGTTACATAAAAGTTTGTACCTAACCTCTGAAGTTTGTCAACAATGCCCAAGTGGGATATTGGGTCAAATGTCTTGGCCAGGTCAAGCTAGGCAGTATGAACCATTTTGCCCTTATCTATTGCTTTGGTGACCTTCTCAAAGAAGCCCACCAGGCTGATTAGGCATAACCTGCCCTTGATGAAACCTAATTGGGTTGGTTCCAGTGTCTGTAGATTTCCATTGCCATTACTGATCATTTCCATGATAACCCTTCCATGGCATTCCTGATTAGACTAGTGAGATTTATGAGTCTGTAGTTTCCAGGGTCTGTAGAGGGCCCACCTTTGTGCAGAGGGATGACAGTTGCTGTTTTCCATTCATGAGGCATGAAGCTTGTTTGGAGGCTACAGTTAAATAGAAATTCCAGACGGCCTGATAGAACATGTTTCATACTATTTAGAAGGCATCATGGGATATTGTCTGGGCACACTGACACAGTGCTCCTGGCCGTAGACAGAGAGAAAGAGCATTAAGGACCTGTTCTCTAGTGATAACAGGGGGAGTTATACTTAATGGCATTTTCTAAAGGAAGGTTGATGGGGAGAGAGGGTAAAGTTGGATCTGAATTTGTCAGCAAGTAGGTTTGCTATATCTTCTGGCTCAGTATAGGTGTTTCTATTTACAATGAGCTCTGCACACAATTGTGTATTGCCCTTGAGGTTGCGGACATAGGTAAAAAAGTACTTGTGGCTGTCCTTGGTCTAGGAGGCCAACTTTACCTCAAATGTGGCTTTGGTAGACTTTATTTGTCCTCTGAGTTGTTTGTTTAGTTTGACGAGAGTGTTTTTATCCTGCTGGGTGCCCCACCTCCTAGTTTTTGCCATGATCTTCTTCCTTCTGTTATACAGCCGATTGATTTTGTGATTCTGCCCGGGTGGCTTGTTTTTTTGAGTTACTTCTGTACTTCTTCCTGGAGTGTACAGCTGCCTCTGTGTAGCTACTGATGTGCTTATATAGGATTTCTGTGAACAGTTCTGCATAGGCAATGGTGTTTTCAGGGTTTATAGAGGCTTGACATTTTTCCAGATTATCACTTAATAGTAAGAAGTTAGCCTTAGATAGTTCCTGAATATTCCAGGGTTAGCTAGGGTTCCAGGTTTGATTTTTAGTTCAAGGAGACCGTTTTGTGTGGTCTGACCTTACCAGAGAAAATACTGCATTAGGGTGTGTGTATTGGTTAGGACCACACCCAGTATGGTTGCACCCCTTGTTTGTGTATTGACAACCTTGTAAAGGTAGTTTGTGTTTACAAAATCCAGGAATCTCTGAGCCTGTACATTTGGTGTTGTATATGATTCCCAGTTAATCATGAGGTAGTTAAAGTTGCTCATGAATATGGTACTGGGTTCAATGAGTGTTTTCAATAAGTTTAAATATATATTATGGGTTTCCTGGGTCATAGATGGGCCCATATAGCTTGCAAGGAAGTAATATTAGATTTTTCTTATGGTGATTTGAACATGGAGAAGCTGAAGTGCATTGTCCTGTTTGACCAGCCTTGAGATATATTTATTTTTGATGTAAATCAGGACAACTTCACCTTTAGTCCCTGTCTGTGTAGTAGCTGGTCTAAATGTGTGGAAGACATTATAACTTTGCATTGTTGGTGTACTCTCCCTGGCTTTAAACCATGTCTCTAGGGTGAAGAGAGCTACTACGGAGTGTAGTTTTTTATTTAGACTCCTTGCATTGAGTAGTAACACCTTTAAATTTTCTTGGTTTTGATTTACTATGTTGGAAATACTTTCAGTTTGGCATTGCCTAAAAAAGGCACAATGCGGTGAAGAATGTTTTAGCTAATATTCAAAAGCCTGGAAGGGAGAGGTGTTGACCATCCCTGGCAAAGCAGCATGGTCTGTTGATCATCTCAATCCATGCTGACAAATATTGCTCCCCCTCAGAATGACACCAGAAACTATGCCAATTGTTACAGCCATTCATCTTTTGTTCATATTGTGGCATCATCCTTGGAGAAGGTAAAATGCTGCTTATTGCTAGGGTCATACCAGCCTGGGGCACACATTCCAAGAGCTCCTTGATGTCTCTCTTCATATAGTCTAGGGAGGTACATCTCAGGTCATTTACATCCACATGGACTATGACTGAGTCACTGGTATTTCTGGACCAATGAGCCAAGTGCATGCGTAATGTGGCAGATCCTGGCCCATGATAAGCAATGAAGAGTGACGTTCTCCTTAATTAGCCTGGTGAAAGGGACATCAGTGTGTCTAACAATGGAGTCTCCAGTGACTAGAATATTGTATTTTGTGGTGGCTTGTATTATGGGCTTAGAAGTAGAGGATCCATGAGATGTGGCTGTATGTGTTGATGTGAGTGTTGTTTTTGAAAGACTGCAGTCAGGCCTGCTGAGGGTATTTATTATGTGTACTTCATCTAGGAGGTTGTTGGGGTTTAGGAAAGTTACATTTAAGTGCCTAAGCATATCTGAGTTTATGCCTCTGCTTTGAATTGTGTGTGGTGGGTGCAGTATGTATACTAAACTCATTGACATTATAAGTGCCTTTATGTGAGAGCTTTGCCTCCAGTGACATTGTGTAGATGCATCTCTCACATTTCATAGCAGTTTGTTTGAGAATTATTTGGTTGTCAGTAAACATAAGGGAATTTATATATTACCTCAGGATGCCCATATCTACCAAGCTGGTAATGGACATTGTGGGAAAGCTCATAACCATGGCAGCAGACCCTATCCCAATTCAGATGCAGGGTGCTTTCCAAGTGAATGCTAGTAAAAACATTGTATAAGGTGTTTCTGTACATAGTAATAGCATTGTACATGGTTTTCATGTACATAGTAATAGCATTTTGCAAGGTGTTCCTGTACATAGTAATAGCATTGCACCAAAGTTATGTAGAACCAAGGTGTTCCTGTACATAGCTATAGCATTGTACAAGGTGTTCCTGTACATAATAATAGCATTGCACCAAGGTTACACAGATCCAAGGTGTTCCTGTACACAGTAATAGCAATGTGCAAGGTGTTCCAGTACATAGTAATAGCATTGTACAAAGTGTTCCTGTACATAGTACTAGCATTGTACAAGGTGTTCATTTACATAATAATAGCATTGCACCAAGGTTACACAGATCCAAGGTGTTCCTGTACACAGTAATAGCAATGTGCAAGGTGTTCCAGTACATAGTAATAGCATTGTACAAAGTGTTCCTGTACATAGTACTAGCATTGTACAAGGTGTTCCTTTACATACTAATAGCATTGCACCAAGGTTACACAGATCCAAGGTGTTCCTGTACACAGTAATAGCAATGTGCAAGGTGTTCCAGTACATAGTAATAGCATTGTACAAAGTGTTCCTGTACATAGTACTAGCATTGTACAAGGTGTTCCTTTACATAATAATAGCATTGCACCAAGGTTATTCAGATCCAAGGTGTTCCTGTACACAGTAATAGCATTGTACAAGGTGCTCCTGCACATATTAATAGCTTTGTATGAGGTGTTTCTTTATATTTTAATAGCCTAGTACAAGGTTTTCCTGAATATAGTAATAGCATTGTACAAGATGTTTCTGTACATAGTAATAGCATTGCATATGGTTTTCCTGTACATAATAATAACATTTTACAAGGTATTCTTCTACATAGTAATAGCATTGTACAATGTGATCCTGTACATAGTAATAGAATTGCACCAAGGTTATGCAGATCCAAGGTGTTTTTACACATGGATGACTGGCTCTATGGCTGTTGATTTCCAAAACTGTCAATTCAAATAATCCCAATCTCTGACAAACTGTTCACTTGTCTGATTACTCTCAATGAGCCCTGAATGCAGTATTACTTTCTTACGACATAACCTTCCAAAGATGCATGTTGAATACCACCACCAGCAAGGCATGCATCCCACAGGTTAAGATAATGGCTTTTGAGGTGACACTGAACTAGCTGCTCCTATTTCAGAAGAATTGAGTTTGCCCAAAAAATGCCGGATTTCTTTTTTTTTTTTTTTTACTCAAATGATTTTTATTTTGATGAAATAACACAATAATTTAATACAGTCATAACATTCAATAACTATTTACAGTATTTAAATTCAGCCTAACAAAAAGGATTCAGATAAAAACATTTGTAGTTAAATAATAAGTTAATATATAAACTATGATAGTTAGGAAGAGTTTGGTTCCATCTGTAAGGTATCAATCAAATTCAAAACTTTCCTCCACGGACTACTAACCAATGGCTTCGTAAAAGTTCTTAACTCTTTAGTTCTTTTCTCCATTAGTATGCATTTCTTCAGTGATGATAGGAATTCCTCCATTGTGGGTGCTACATTAGAGTTCCATCTTCTAGTTATACATTTTCTGGCTATTGCTAACATTGTCCACAACAAATACAGGTCATCTTTCTTCATATTATTACTAATAACAACATTCAATAAAATTAAAGACTTTGTCAAAACAAATATATCAGTATAGATAGCTTGAAGAAATTTGTTAATCTCATTCCAATATGGTTTAATATTAGTACAGTCATACAAAATATGAGACCAGTCAGCATTAGTGGACAGATGACATCTCCAACATAACTTGCTGTTTGAAGGGTTCATTTCTGAGAGTTTCTCAGGTGTAAAAGGGATCTGTGTAGAAATTTCCAATGAAGAATCCTCCAGAATTGTGAGTAAGAAGTTAAAATGTTTGTTTTATCTTCCAATGATGATACTTGAAACCCTTTAGTTAGGTATTGCCAGTAAGAACCTTTAGGAGCTGTCTTATAGACAATTAAAGTGTTATATAGATATGATAATTCATTCTTAACATTGATATTATTATACAGAATTCCAAAAATCCAGTTTATAATTTTTGGTACGGTTTTGAAGGATGAGTTATGTATTATTCTAAAATGCTGGATTTCTTGACGGCTCAAAGGTTAGAGGAACAGTCTAATGCATGATAGAGTAAACCCAGTACAAAAATGTGCAAAACAAGCAGATGGGAAACAAAATCTCAGGAAAGGTGTGTATAGATGGAGGAAAACCAGTATCAACAAGAAGTGAGTGTAGACACCTAGAGATCAGCACTTCTGATAAACTAAATAAAACAAACTTCAAGGAAGACTTGTGGGATCCTAGAGTGTATAACAAGAACTGCCACCTGTGGTAAACACAAATAAAAAAGAGCTTATTTTGTCTATAAAATTAGTAAGATGACATCTGAAACATGATAGTTGGCTATACAACTGAAGAAAAGAAATCTGAAATGCGGTTTCAAGATTTGCACTGCACGAAAAACCTACTTCCACACTGAGGTTGCCATAAGGGAGGATTTTTTCTTACTCCCCGGGTGAAAAGTTTATTATACAAGTGCCAGAAGTTGAATGTGGCCAGCTGAAATTTGGCAGCTTACTTTGTATCCAATTAATTTTTTTCATTATAACTTTGTAGTTACTGTGTAACAATTCATGATATATACTTCAGCAATGTTGTAGAACCACATTTGCCTTCATTATACTATTTACATTCTCAGTCTTAGTGATATGTACATACATTTGCTTGGTTTCCATAATGAGTCTAACCAGTGTGGCCTTTGTTCACTAACTCTCCTCATATTAACTTTCTCTAGTCTCTGTCCACTTGTATCTGTGTTATCTCCTCTTAAATGTCACTTGTATTTCCCCTATCCATCACTCTTTGCTTTTACCTCTCCACATATCCTTATTTCAACTCTATTCCTTATCTTCCAGTGAGTCCCAAAACTTCACTCCCCAACATTCTTAACCTTACATCCCTTTATGAATCTATGCTACCACCCAGACATGTACATTCATCTAATCTTCTTACCTCACAGTCACTCTTGCTTACTATTCCTATCATTATCTCAAACAGACAAAAGAGTCATGTGTGCCCTGTACTACACATACCTTATCAACTTTCTGTCATGGCTGTCATCTTGCCTCCACTATGTATATCTGTATTATACATCTTTATAGCTCACTCCTTCTACTCCACGGTTCCTTCAATGTTATTGCTCCATGAAGCCTTCTCTTTTCATCCTTAGTTTACATACTCTTATACATATTCTAAGTTTCATGTCAGAAGATGATAGCATTGTTTTGAGAGACTTAAAAACTTTACAGACCCCTTTAAATCATTCGTAAGCTCCTAGCATTCCCTGCTCCATGACAGTCCCAGCAATCTTAACCATTCCTTCTCCAACTTATCTTTAATCTTCTGTCGATTCACCCACCTACAAAGCTTTCTCTCTCTTATAACACCTCTCCCAAGATACCAACATCTTAGTCTTATTTCTCAACACAGGCCCACCAAACATCCCTTTTCTTTCAAAAACCTGCCTTACCATGACACTCATCCTTCCTTTTTACTAATTCCTTTCCTAAACATACAGTCCCAGCTCTTTAGAAGACTTACATATGCCTATTTGTCACACATCGTCCTTTATCATTTTAATTTTCTATTTTCTTATTTATTTAGTTTTTGTTTATTAAGTTAGTTATCCTTTTATGACTGGTTAGCCCCACTAGGCTAGTAACCTCTTTTCAAGGGAGAATTGAGGTGATAATTATACCATTACAGGAAATATGGCTAGGGCATTGACGAACTTCCTCTATTCTTTTCAGTAGGTGCCGTGGGATCTTTTATATCCAGCTTAGCTAACTCAAGCAGATAGGATCCCAATTTAATGTTTCATCCAAAGGATGGAGCAACTTCCTCTTCATTTACACTTTTTCACTCCCTAAACACTATCCTGGAACTCTCAGTTCTGGATGTATTCCTCCATCTTCCTCATGTCACTGAGTCTAACTTTTTCCACTGTCTCTATAAACCTATCCTTTAACACATTCACACACTTGTCTTCACACTGCATTAAATCCAACTTTGCATTAGTTTTCCATCTAACTACCTGTTCAGATTCAGTGCTATCGCATTTGTATTACAATCCAATGCATCCTATTCCTCGTGCTCCCCCTCATCTGCAGTCATTGCTTCCCTTTTTCTGCTCTACACAACTTCATCTGTCTTGTGTTCTCTGCACCTACTGATCCTCTTTCCTCTGCAATAAATCTCACTATATCCACTCTATATATTCACAAAGCTCTCTGCCCTATCCACTCATTTGACTGCCTGTCTTGATCTTCTCTCTCCATTCAGTTTTATTCTTCTTTTATTTGTTGATAAAAAGGTTATTAATGTTTACACATGACACTAGCTGTGTGGCACAGAGAAACTGGTTCTTGATTGTGACACACATGACCCTGGTCCTAATATGATGACCTGTCAGTGGGAGGAGCCAGCTGGAGGTGGATGGTAATGAGCTTCTAGTGCTGACTCATGCATCCTGTGGGGGAGGAATAATGACTTTATTCTGCTGGTCACCGGTGTGCAAAGTACAGAGGTACTCAAAAGCTGCAATAGACTCGAAATATGGGCTCAGCACTGCCAAGCTGTTTATGACAGCTGTCATAGGGTACACCAGTGCAGAGAGGGGGACATTTACTCATGGGGAAAGGCATAGTATACAATCAGAGTAATGCAGGTTCTCATGCCAGCTGTGAAGAGCTGCAGTTAGTAAATGTTAGGAAAAGCCATGTCATAAAACCAAACCAAATATTGTTACAGTACTAATGTCATTTAAAAGTTGTTTACTTGTTTCTTTACCTAGGACAGTGACAGTAGAAGATAAGTTGTGTGAGGAATATACAAAATCTTTAAAATTAATATAATTATAATTTGTATTAGTTTTTCACCAAGAAGGAATGCCAAGAGGACACCACTGCTTGATTTGGTCCTGTAATAACTCCATTAAGTCTATAAACATAAGTGTAATATATTAATGTGAACACAAACTTAAGCATATTCCTAAACAATATTGTGCTGACTTGATTCTTATTTTCCTAATTAAACACGAGCTTCAGTTTAAGATTATCAGAAGGCCAAAAACTTAACACTAAAGATGTTTGTTTAAATGAAGACCTGACATCCTAACAAAGGATGACAGTGTTTCAAAATGAGTATCAATAGATGTTTCTGAATATGCTAAAAAATATAAACATCATCTACAATTAAAGAGATCCACAACAGACACATTTGCCTGCTAGTTTGTCCTGATGGTTCAATGACAAATTTGAGAAGTTAGGAGGATAGTGGACAACTTTGATTTGTACCTCAGCTGGTTAAAAGGGATTCAGACATGTATGATCCTATTTTAACTACTGTGAATAAATACTGCATGAAGACAATATCACATCAATAAATTATATTAGCAATACCATTCTGTTTAAAAGTAAATTGACACATTTTTATCTAATAGTGCAAAAACCTTTTTCTGAGTTCAGTTAAGTAAATTTTTACTCCGAGTAGAATTATATGCTCGCTGAATTTGATACCAATCTATTTTGCTGTTGTCTTGAGTTTGCTCCCCAAGTAAATCCACTTTGATTATAAGAAACCAGTACAGGCATAGTACATTAAAGTCATTATTTTGAGGTGTTATTGCCTGTGTGAGTAACAGAAGTCAGGGTCATTACTAAGTTAGGTAAGGATAATAGGATAATGGTCCAAAGGTAATTCCAAATTTAATAAAATTCATAGTGGTTAAAACATATTTAATATTGATAAACCTTGAAGTGAGCGGAGATGTTCTTACATATTTTAGTAAAAATGTCATCAGATACAGATTTACCATTTGGGGTGAGATTTAATACACTTTTGTAATTCTGATAATTATTATTATTATTATTTAATTATTTATATCTAATACTGTGATAGGGTATTTGTAATGGAACTACTAATAACAAAAATAAAGAGCAAGGTAATTGCACTCAAGACATTTTATTGAAAAAATAACACCTGAAAAAAGACTTGGCACAAATTAATGCACCATCAGCACTAGTTTCCAAACCCTCAGTCTATTTGTCATATATGCCTTTAGTATGATCTTCAGAGCTGTCAGCTTCAAACACCTGGGTAAGATTTTAGGGAACTCTGGATAATATATTATTTAGCATTATCTACAAAATGTTACACTCTAGTTTTCATGTCATGTTTTCAGTACTTTAGTGTTATGGTATATATATACAACTGTATCCTATATGGTAAGATCAGATTCTTTATTAAGCAGACATATGGCAACCATCTTCTGCTGATAGTGTTTTGTCTTCTCTGTTACTGAGAGTAGCAGGGTTTCCTGACCATCTCTAGCATGAGTGATTGGTTGAAAGAGCAATGGCTAGGAGGACTGGGTAGTAATTCGAGCTTCTAGATTCTTCCATCCTTTCTGGTATATAAACCCTGTGTCTGCAAGGGGCTGTGCTTGTATTTACTAGTTTGTGGAGTGGTGATTCATCACTGGGACAAAGCAGAAATTCCCTAAGACTCCAAGAGCAGAATAAGTTATTTCTTACATTTATTTCATTGAATTGCACTTCTTTAATGCTTATAATTGTACTATATAGCTAACCTACTACATTTTATACTGTTATAAAACTTTTTTTTACTGTTTCGCTGCATTTGTGTACTGCTTTACACTGTTTTAACTGCATTTTTCATTGCCAGATAGTGTTTTGTTACTGTAATTGCATTTTTCTGAATTACTTAACTGTAAACTGCTTTTTCATACTGAGAGCTGCATTTTCTGTTTGTGAGTGCTCTATCTGTGCTTTTCTGTGCATTTTTATGAGGCTTCTTTGTACTAGTCAGGTAGCATAGTCTAGACAGAGGCTTGCTGTTTGCTTCTTCTGATACAGATAACTGATTTGTTTGCAGTGAAACATATTCTCTAGAGTCTCCTTCTCCTTTATCTGTTTAAAACTTTCATTTAGTGGCTAACTGCTGTTTTTCTGCTGTGATAAACATTGCTGTAGTGTTTTCTGCCTAATAGTGTAGCTAGTAGCTGTAATAGTTACTTGGTGGCTTTGCAGTTGCCCGCCCCTACTGTAAATTTGATCTGGGACACTCCTCCCAGTCTAGTGTCATTAGTTCATTCTACATAATACAGAGAGAACATTTGAGAAGGCCAACCCCCTCTGGTTCTTAACCTTGAATTATCTTGTGTTCCTGCTTTCTCCCTTTTCGCTTTACTAAAAAAAAAAAAAAAAAAAAAAAAAAAAAGACTTTGCTAGAATCTCCTTGTGTTCTGACTGAGTGTGCTTCTCAGCTGATAAGTATATTTTTGGCACTTTGTAACTGTTCAGAGTTGAATAAAACAATAATTGAATTCAGCTCAGAATACAGTTTGAATAAATTGCATTTATTTAAACTGTATTTTCTTTAATACTGCTACACACTCCATTGAGCTAGCTTGCACTGCACTTGAATTGTTTTTAGTGCTGTTTTACCTGATTTTCTGTAAAAAAAAATGTTAAGCTTGTTTCTTGCCTTTCCTGTAACTAGTCTAGTCCAGATACAGATTTACTGTAGCCAGGACTGTTTATAAGCGTCTGAGCCCCCAAGCCCATCTACAACAAGAGGACTGGTTTCTTGGCCAGAAATTGTAGTTTATTGACCATTTGGGCAGTTTTTCCATTTCTTTCAACTTTCTGGTTTAAAACCCAACGCTTGCACTTGTTTTCCACCTTTCCTGTAACTGGTCTTGTCCAGATACAGATTTGCTGTATCCAGGACTGTTTGTAAGCTTCTGAGCCCTCCAAGCCTCTCTGTGTTAGATGGAAGCCTTCTAGCTTATTGGTGGGAGTGGTAAGCACTAGGTAGCCTATCTACCACAGGAGGAGTGGTTTCTGGCCCAGAAATTGTAGTTTATTATCCATTTGGGGAGTTTTTCCATCTCTTTCAACTTTCTGGTTTAAAAGCCCATGTTTATGCTTTTCCCACCTTTCCTGTAACTAGTCTAGTCAAGATACAGATTTGCTGTATCTAAGACTGTCTGTAAGCTTCTGAGCAGTGCCAAAGTCTGCTCTTCAAATTTTCCCTTAGATCTGCTTGTTCTCTCCTCTCCTGCAATTTTACTAGCTTATTAGTCTAGCACTTTACCAGATGGCTTGTAGCAATTATTGTAGCACACAAAAGTGCTACCAGCACTAAACGTTCTACAAGGAAACAGCTCCATTACTTATTATTAATGACCACCCCTCCAGGCATGTCTAAAGGTTAGTTCCCTGTGCTAACTCCTATTAACCTGGTGAATTTGGGGATCTTGAGGCAATGCAGCAACTGCCTCATGTACACTGACAACCCTCTCCTCTTACCTCCCAACACTCAGACTTGCAAGAGATGCACTTATATATCCAAATTGCAAGCCACGCACTCTCCAGCCAAGACCAGAATAAATGGTCAAGAGGAGAAGCTCAACACTTGCACCACACCACATGGAACACATAACCCTCCAGAACACACATCAGCACTGCCTTCACATAAAAACACAAGCCACACCCCCACCTTTGTGGAGGCACTCAATAAAAGTTTACCCAAACAGCAGAGACCGCCAAAGCAGAAATGCCCTCAACCACCACAACACAACACTAATCACAAGGCACATAACTTTCCTAAAGAGTGTGCCACTCAACCAAAGCCCCTAAGGCAAAACACCATGCCCAACACACTAGTCTTAGGTGACTCGATAGTGAGGCACACTGATGTCTCACTCACTAGATTGAATAAGGAGAAAGTAACAGTCAGCTTCCTGTCAGGTGCCAGGATCCACCACATAATGCACATACTCAGATCCCTCAACAAGAGGTACAAATATGACTCTGCCATTGTACATATGGGTTTGAATGACCTGAGATGTACCTCCCTAGACTACATGAAAAGAGACATGGAGGAGCTCTTGGATTATGTAGCCCAGGCGGGTATGACCTTAGCCCTGAGCAGCATCCTACCACCACCCAGAATGATACCACAATACAAGCAGAAAATGATTGAGTTCAACAACTGGCTAAGTTTATGATGTAATTCTAAGGAAATAAAGTATCTGTCTGCCTGGGATGACATGATTGAAAGACCTAGATGCTTTACCAGAGATGGCTTGCATCTGTCACCCCTGGGCTTCTGGATATTGGCCAAGGTTGCTGCCACCCCTATAATGCCTTTTTTAGGTGGTGTTCCACAGACCAAATTACCACCACAACAGCTACAAACAAATGCAATCTGACGGTCATGCTGCTCAACGCTAACAGTCTAAATCTCAAACTGCGCTCGCTCAAAGTACTCCTTAAAATGGAGAACATTGACATTTCTGCTTTAACAGAGACCTGATTCAAGGCAGCAGAAAGTACCCCTGCACGACAAGGCTATAACTCATTCCACACGTTTCGGCCCCAGAACTTGGACCAAAGCTCTAAAGACAGTGGTGTTTTCATATTCATAAAGGATGACTGGTAGCCCAACATAACGCATCAGAGATACTTCAGGTGCAGCTAACATTGGGTAAGACTGTGATTCAGGTTGTAGCCAGCAATAGGTTCCCAACCATGTCCCAAGACTCACACTCCACATTCCTAAGCACCCTGGAGAATATTAGGGTCCAACCTAACACTCTCATACTGGGTGACTTCACCTACCTCTCCATTAACTGGGAAAACTACTCATGTACCAATACACTTGCCCAACGTGTCCTGGAATTCATTAATTCCAATGCCCTAGACCATCTTATTCTTACCCCCACTAGAGGTAGCAACATCCATAACCTGGTCATTACTAACATGAGCAGCCATTGCTCTACACCAATAGTCAACTCCTTCCTGGTTAGATCTGACCACAAACTAATAACCTTGGAAATCCATATCCCCCCCACCACCCCCCACAAAGATAACCACCATGAAAAACTTCTTCAGACCTAAATCTGGGCTCCTAAAAACAGAGGTGGCTAACTTCACGGCACCCATGCAAATGGAAAATAATTGCACGACTGCTGAATCATACACCAAAGCACTATACGAACATGTACACAAATGCATGGATCTCACCATATCCAATAGAACCAAGACACTCACCTCCAAAAAAAGGAAGCCAATCTGGTGGTCCCCTGCCATAAACAAACTCTACAACAGAAGGAGGAAACTGATGCAGAATAAGCTGAAGTCCCAATACTGAAAAAACTCCCTTATCTGCTTCAACAAAAAGTTGAGATCCCTCATCAAATCCTCTAAAGCTAGCTATGAAAACAGAATTGCAACAGATAGTAAAGGCAACCACAAGGCCTTCTATAGTTATGTAAAGAATCTCCACGGCAATACCCAGATTTTGCTATAAGCTACTGCACAATGGTACCTGCTATACCAAGCCAACAGATATTGTCAATATACTGGCCAACAGATTCAGTGTCAACTTTACCCCTCCCCCCCAAAGGACCAATCACAATACCAGAAGATTGCCAGGCACCCAGTATTACTGCTGCGCAGGTTAAAACAACACTGTCCAAGGCCAAGAATACAGCTTCTATGGGACCTGCCAATATCCGTGGGTGTGTTCTGCATAAACTACAGTGAACTGGCACCTCACCTGTGTGCCCTGTTCAATTACAGCCTCACCCTAGGCTTTCTCCCTACCAAATGGCACACTGCTACAGTCATCCCTCTCCAAAAAGGAGGAGTGACTACAGGCCCTGGGAACTATCGCCCTATTAGTCTGACAAGTCTGATATGCAAAGCTATGGCACGCATCATCATGAAACTAATAATGAAGGATATAGGGGAATCTCCAAACTCTGGATCCCACACAATTTGGTTTTGTGAAGGGTAGATCATGCCTGCTCAAATTGGTCAACTTCTTTGAGTCAGTCACTAGAGCTGTGGACAAAGGCAAGATGGTTCATACAGTCTACCTTAATCTGGCCAAGGCCTTTGATACCATTCCCACTCAGGAATCATAGAAAAAAATCACTAAGCTAGGCATCAACCCCTATATCACTAGGTGGGTTGCAAACTGGCTCACAGATAGAACCCACAGTGTGAAAGTAGCTGACTGCTGACCAGTCATGAGTGGAGTCCCACAGGTTCAGTCCTGGGTCCTCTCCTGTTTGGTATTTACTGCTCTGAAGTCCAGGCCAACACGAAGGGACTCTGGCTGACAAAGTTCGCAGACAATTGCAAGTTGGGAGCTATTATTAACTCCCCAAGTGATGTTGATATCCTGCAGAAAGGCCTCACTGAGACCAATAAGCTCAAACACAGTTCCCATGAATTACTACATCGATGGTAGTCCACTGAACACAGAAGGCGTTACAAGAGATGTGGGCACACAGGCTGACAGCAACCTCTCTTTTGACCACCACATTGCCACTGTGGTCAGAAAGTCTTCTATGTGGCACATCTCATTACAAAGGGTTTTGCATCCAGGAAGAAAGAGGTCACTGTCTCCATCTACTCTTCCCTCATTAGGCCAATCATCAAGTACACTGCCCCATTTGGCATGTACCTCACTAAACACCTTCAACAACTGGAAAGGCCACAAAAGTACCTCACAAAGAGGATCCTAGGCCTTAAACACTTGTCCTATATGGACAGACTCAGAAAACTCCAACTATTCTCTGTCTCATATCACCTACTTAGAGGTGATCTCTGCTTGACTTACAAAGCCATGTCTGACCCATCTCTGTTACAAATGCTACATCTAAAGAAATCCCAATCCCTCCACACCACATGCACCAGGGACCTCAACCTCATTATCACAATCAACAGAACATGCTGGACGGACAGGTTCATAACCCAGAGACTGCCCATGCTATGGAATAGACTTCCCATACATGTCAAGCAGAGCACCTCACTGGCCCTCTTCAAGAGAAATCTTGATGAGTGGATGGGAAATAGAAAATTCAATCCGGGAATCACTCCAGTATCTCTATTCGACAGAGGCACTGGGAATTAAGGTTGAGTGGCACGATGCCAAGGTAATCCTATGGGCTAGGCTTGTAAAGGCTCCAGAGCCATTACACACCTATGAACCTATGAAACTATATCAATATTTCTGCTTAACAAAGAATCTGATCTTACTATACAGAATACAGTTGTTTATATATCTCATAACACTTTAGTACTGAAAACATGATTCTGATGTATAACAGCAACATGTATGAGTTCCTGCATAAACCAAGACCCAAAACAATTTAGGGTTACCAGGTATGCCAACATTTTCCATTTAGGGAGAGTTAATTTATTAAAACATTTTTAATAAATGATAAATGAGATCTAAAATGATAGCTGGAGATTAGTTAAGTCAGTCTGTCTGACATAAAAGACCAAGTTATATTTATTTTATTTATCCTGCTGTGAGTGCTATGCACAGTAAGACAATGGAAGAAAATAAAGATAATTAGATTTGTGAATTTAATGCCATTTCCTCTAGGATCAGACTTTTAGTCCAGGTGGAAATAAAGGCAGAAGGAGCTCTGGGTTTCAGTTCATAAGACTTTACAAGTCAGAGTGTCAATAGATAGCCGAAGTCTCACAGTGATTACAAGTTCTCGTTTAACATTTAATATTTTGTTTAATACGGGCCAAGCCTTTTTTTTTTTTGCCCATGCTCAGATGTTAGCAAACATAATTCTCTTTCTCCTGACTCTAAACCTGGAAAGATAAAATTCTATTTATTTTTATGCATATAAAAGTACCACTTTGACAATTAAGGCATAACTGCCCTTTTGTGTCTTCTTGAAACATGATGATGGTGCAACTAAGTCAAAATCTGATCTATTTCACTTAAGATGTTCTTGTGCTGATGAATGTGTTTCTTGCATACAAATGAATGTATTTCTTGCATGCAAATTAATGACAATTATTGAAGCTTGGTTTTCCTTAGGTGAATATCCCGATATGTTACACGTAAGTGTGATCCACTGACATTAAAGAAAACAAATTCAAGGGTTGTGGTTTTTGATTTTAGCAACAATAAAAAGCACTATCGTTTTTTAAACTGTAGTACTCTTAATAGAAAGTCCAAATTCAGTTTTCCTAATTCACTTATTGGCCATAGATTTACAGATTTGTCAGGAGAATAAGAGAAAAGAAAAGAAGAATTATATCAATAATCTCCACCAGCATAGAAGAAAAGGTACAATGTAGACAACAGCACAGTTTATACTAAGTACTCTGTTAATATAAAACTCCGAACCTTTGTTAACTACACACAGAATACATACAATGTTACCAGTGTAAATTGATTATAGAAACTGGGCCAAAGAGGCATATGAGAGCAACATACCTCTCTTAGGGTATCCTTTTAATTCCTTTCTAAACAGAATTAAAGTTCTGCTAGTAGAAGATGATATTTTCAGGAAGTATGATCTCTGTATCGTATGAGCTCTTTATCATATTAAGAAAAATAACAACAGGAGGATATCAGAAAAGACTATGTTATTTTGTGATTAAAAAGTTTCTAACCCAACCAACAGTTTGAAGGATTCAATCAAACATAATAAAGTGGGAGAGGAAATCCATCTATCCTTCATAAACCCCCTTTTTTCTTATTTTTGCGTAGGGGGTCAGGGTGTCACTAGTAAAGTGGCAATCATCTAGAGCCAATGTTTACAGCACCAGGTGGCTAGCCTTGCCATGGTTGTTCTTCTATACCACACATATGCACGCACACTGACACTATCTACCAGTACAGCTAAGACTAGCTAATATAAAAAGTAAGTATATATAAAGCTGTACATTATATCCTTAGATGCAATAAAACAGACTTACTCCAAATGACTTTAATAATAAGGTCATTGTCTCATAGTTATGTAGTAGCTTCACTTCAACTTATAAGATTAAAGAGTTTAAAAGGATAACAAGGTGCAGTGCTTAGGGAATGCATTAGTTAATTAAATAATGTTTACACTTCAAGATATGACTTTGTGATAAGAGAAGTGACAACTTGCCTTAAAAGTGCATCATTTTCTCATCTAGGTGATGTTAGTAACTTTTCAATGAAAATGTAATATAATTTATAATATAATTTATATCATAATTCTACCTCCAGGGTATAATATACTCAGGCAAGATCTTACTACCAGGAAAGGGGGAGGGGTTGTGTTCTCTATAAAACCACCCTAAATGATACTCTAGACAACCTTCAACCACCTATATTTAACAAAGCAGAAATTATGATTTCCAAACTACAAATAAATAAAAACAAATGTATAAACATAGTATGCATCTATATTCCCCCAGGTAATAACTCAGGGACCCTAGAAGACATCCTCTACTGACTATCCAATACCTACCCCCAAGAGATCATTGTTCCAGGGGACCACAATATATATTGGAACACCTGCACTGCAGAGACCTCAACCACCCATGTAAACCTACATGGACTTATGCAAACTATAACCTCCCCTACTAGGATCAGCAAGCCTAACAATAAAGAAAGTATCCTAGACTGGATACTAATTAATAGCCCCACCACATGTACAAATCAGGTGCTCCCCTGAAGATCTAAGTGATAATTTCTTAACGTATACTATTAAGCATAAAGCTAAATATCAACATCTACCCACCTATAAAACAATAAGAAATAACAAAAACTTCAACCTTAATAAATTCTTAGAAGAACTTAAATTATGCAATTGGTCAGTTCTAAAACAACTACCACTAGATGAGGCAGTAACACACTTTAATAACACATTCCTGGCCATCCTTGACAACCATGCACCTGCATGCTCTATTAGAATCAAAATAAATGTTGCCCCTGGCTCACTAAAGAAACCAAACTAAAGGTCATCCAAAGAAATAATGCCTGGAACACCTGGCACTCCTCTAAAGCCCCACAAGATCAACTCAAATTTTGACAATATAGGAATGATACAAAAAAATCCATATTACTAAACAAAAAAAAAAAACTATTTCTGCCATCTACAGCAGAAACACCACAACGAGCCATAGAAGTTCTGGGCAGGTATTAATAAACTCCTCCACCCAGGCCAGTCCACAACTCCAACCCCCTCAGCCCCAACCCAAATATCACCAGAGTCCATTGCTAATACCTTCAACAGTTTCTTTACAGAAACCATCCAGGCCCTTGGTAGCAAACTTAAACCCACTTGTCCTAACACTGAAACCCCTAATCCCAGTGACATTCTCTCCTTTTGCTTCCAAAAAGTTCTGACTTCACTCATTAGACCCCTAATTAAAAACTCAGACAACCAGCCTTTCAGCTGACCTCCTCCCTGCAGACTACCTGCAGAAAGCTGCTGATGTTATAGCATACCCTGTCTCTATTTTGATAAACAGAACCATAACCAAAGCCTCTATCCCCAATATATCTGGAAAATATCACGTCATACCACTCCACAAAGGAGGCAGCTCCATTGAGCTGTTAAACTATAGACCAATAGCTATCCTTTCCCCTCTGGCTAAAATTATTGAAAAAGGTATCATTAAACAACTCTTACACTACCTTATTTAACATAATTTTCTGATCAACTCCCAGCATGGATTTAGACCACAGCACAGTACCACCTCACCCCGATCTCCTTTTCTAATGTCATAAATTCCAACCGTAACAACAACAAACTATCCTCTGCCCTGTTTCTTAATCTTTCCAAGGCCTTCAACATGGTTAACCACCAGCTACTCTTACTTACCTTACATAAAATATCCGTAAACAACCATGCCATACAATGGTTTCAATCTTATCTTAGTGGAAGACAGCAGGCTGTCCTTTGGCAGAACAAACTCTCCTCCTTTCTCCCCATTACCCTTGGTGTCCCTCAAGGCTCCATATTAGGTCCCCTTCTTTTCTCCCTATTTATCAATGACCTCCACACTGTAATCCCAGGTGCAACCTGTATACAATATGCAGATGACTCCACCCTGATCTGCTCAGCCTCTACCCCTACAGACCTCCTGAGTTTAACCCAGAAAACCTTTAATACAGTTGAAAACTGGATCTCTAATCAATAGCTGATATTAAACCCTAATAAAACAAAGCTATTGCTCTTCTCCCCCACTCGCAAATCCTCTCAATCTTCGTTTACTATAACATCTAACAATAGGACCATAATTTCACCAGATATGTATAGCAAACTCTTGGGTGTTATAATAGACAACAACCTAAAATATGATATGCACGTAAACCAAACTATTAAAACCGTTAATAAAAAACTTGGCTCCCTATACAAAAACAAAACTTTTCTCACCCCCCTAGCTAGGACTGCCATTGCCTGTACCCATCTGCTTTCAACTCTACTCTATGCCTCACCAATACTCATTAACTTGAACAAAACTGATCTCAGCAAACTCTTTAGCTGCTAAAATCAAATTGCCAGGTTTGCCACAGGAACTCCATACAGGACACACCATTGTCAAAACCTAAACCTCTTAGGATGGCTGGAACTTCCCAGGCTAATTCAATATAATCAGCTTACTGTAGCATTCAAGGTTATTAACCATCCAGAAAAAACGCCCTCCCTTAAAAACATTATCCATCCCTACAAAAATGCTAGGCCACTTCATTTCACTACAAACTTTTGGTTCAATCTGTTAAAGCTAACAACCTATCTGGAGAATCTTTGTTTGCAAATTCAGAAGGAAAAACCTGGAATTCGCTCCCATCTGACCTTACTCTGAACCCCTCCCTTAATCAGTTAAAAAAAAATCTAACCCAGTATTTCCAAACTCACTGGTTATGTCCTTGCTCTAACCCTGACTAAAGCCTCATCTACTTCCATATCCCTGCAATTTTTATTCACAGCGATTTACCTCGTACACTAAAAGGTTTGAAAAGAGAAAATGTAACATCTTTGCAGATACTTTGTATATAGCTGCACCTATAGGTCTGATAAGAGAAACTGTAACATATTTGTATATATTTCTGAATATATACTGTATTCTTCCTAGGCTTGAAATGTGAGACTGTAACTTGTATGTTAATACAATATGTTTGTGCATGTACTGTAATTTGCTTGTCTTTATCTGCTTGTAAGATTGGAGCTTTTCTCCCCGCACCTCCACTGAAAATGGACATGTATCCAGTCGGACTATCCTGGTCAATAAATGTAAAATAAAATAAAATAAAATAAAGCCATGTTTAAATATCTGACTTATCAGTTGGTAAAAGCGCTACAAATATATGCATTTCATAAAATAAAAGAATAAGAACAGGCTGAGAAGTTGAAAAAAATGGAGTAAAGAATAGGAACGGAGGATATAGGGAAAAGACAGAGGAAAGCAATTTAACAAGACTTGCTGTCTTGATAAAAATAACCTGCTCCAGAGCAATCTGGTGTGCAAGTCTTAGGCATTCTGCTAGTAGTGTCTTGATATCCATATAAAGGTGGTGTGTCCCTTGTACCATTCTTACATACTTTGACTAGCCTATATCAGTCAATATTCTATATATCATGCATATCTGGGAAGCTAGGAAAGCTTGACCCAAGATAAAGGAAAGGGATGAAGAACACATTTCTAAAGTAACATCTTCAAGTAGCTGTAATGGTGAAACACCTTCGAAGGGATCCACTTCAGGGGCAACAGCCTTATTATTAACAGGCCTTGATGCAGGTTAAATAGCATGCAGCATGATTTAATCACACCTCTACCAACACTGTTCAATCTCAGACTTCATATTAGCTTTGTACAAGTGAATAAAGGACAGCTACAGTCATTCCTCTGCGTAAGGGAGGATGTTCCACAGACTCATGCAATTAATGATCCATACGTCTGACCAGTATCATATGCAAAGCCATGGAAAGACTTATGATGGAATTAATTAGTCAGGACATAAACACCTTCCAAACACTGAGTCAGTTTGGATTTATCAAAGGTAGGTCATGCTTACTCAGCCTGGTTGATGTTAATGAAGAGGTCACCAAAGCAATGGATAAAGGCAAAATAGTACACACTGCATACCTTGACCTGGCCAAAGCTTTTGACACAATTTGCATCTTAGGCATAGTAGTAAATAAACTGGGAATAAACCCCTATGTTACTCGCTGAATGGCAAACTGGCACACAGGTAGTGTTGCTCGTCCCTCTCTAGTATAGATGATGAACAGGTGGGGTAGTTTGTTTACATGCTTTATTACATAGAAACACACCAAGATGGATAGCAGCATTACAAAATATAAACAAACTGATTAACTGACAGACTATACAGATATATATGCTCAACAGCTTGCTACAAAATGTCAGTCAGGCTCATACGTGCTCAGTATTTATACAGTTGTGCAAACCCCTGGAAAGCTTTGTAAAGGCATACATACATATTGACCTTCATCCTCCCTCTTAAATAGATTGCCCTCTATGAAATACAGTTAGAATAAGACATGCAATAATATAGACATTAGAAACAAACACAATGTTCATGTCCAAGTTGCCATGTATCTGTAACATGGTCTGCAAATGTGACCTGATCTAGTGATAGGGATATTTAATGGAATGTCCTCTAGAACTGGAACTCTGTTCAACTCACTCTGAGATAGATCCCCCGGATTTACTATTCCTCATTGCAGGACTAGCTTAGTCCTGCATGGAGGCGGCCATTTAGGAGCAGGATGGCAGCGCACCATGCACAGTAATGAGGCACGCTGCCTGAGCTCCTAACCTTGCACGGAGAGTGCAAGAGTGCAGGGGGCGTGTCTGAGAGCAGAGCTCTAAAAATATACACACACCCGCAATGAAGAACAGCAGAAAGGGGTAAGAAATGAACGAGACCACTCACTGGTGTCCACATATCCCCACCAACAGACTGCTTGTGTACAACAGCAAAAGTATACAAAAATAAAATGAACCCCTTTATTTTTTTTTTAATCCAATTAAAGCTAACCATAGGTGCACGAGTGTGCCCATCGCTTAGCTACGGTTAATGCAGCTTAAATGGCTGAAGAGGATAATAAGGAAGATATATGCACACAAAGCAGCATAGCAATAGTGTACTGGGTAGAGCATTTGCCTTACGAACAGCCATTCTTGGTTCGAGTCCTACTGCAGCACATTCCATTTTCCATGGCAAAGAATGTTATGACTAATATTTATATTGCATAACCCACTAAATAACATATATTTATGAACTGGAGTACTGCAGTAAATGAACATGTGAGATGTTAGTATCATAGTGAATAAAGCACTAGTAAGCAGGTTTAAGCACCAATAAGCAGTAGTAAGCATATTTAGGCACAAGTAAGCAAGCTTAACCTCGTTTGCATGGGGGTAAGCAATGCGCACAGAGGTTAAGCAATTCTGAAGCTAACTCTCTGTAAGCAGATGTAACCGGAGGTTAGCAGTACTTACCATCATGCAAACCCATGCAAGCACACTTACAAATGCCCAAAAGTGCCTTAATCACTCTGTATCCAATGGCATGTGTTCTGCCCAGCAACAAAATAAACAGCCTCTGCAAGGCTCAAACCAAGGACCCTGCATACCATATACAAAGTGATTTACCACTAAGCCATGCCATAGTTACATAAATCTGATGTTTTCAGAAACATAACATCCAGCCCAGTCATGCAACAGTACAAAGAATGTATACCAACACCTAGATGTATGTGTGTGTGTGTAAATATATTAATATCTAAACAGATACAACATCTCTCTCTCTCTCTCTATATATATATATATATATATATATATAAATATTTAGAAATATATACATCTATATAAATATATATGAACATACATACATGCAAATGCCTACATCTACACATATATATGTCAACACCTATATGTCTACATATACACAGCAAGTTACATATATGTACGCAGCTATATATCTCTGCAGGTATATACAGACATAATTATAAATATGTAAGCAAATATATATACCTATATAGGTATATATGGCCATACATCTTTAAATAGCAATTATAGATTAACAGAAACATATATGTCTACATGCACCGTTAATGGGGTTGAGAGGCCCCAAACAATATACGTCTTGTACGAATTGGCATACCCTCTCCCACAGCCAAACACGTCCACTCTGTAATACACTACCAAGTGTTGCACATCCCATAACCAGGACCTGACACGACATGGGCACAAGATATTAACAGTACTACATCCCACCTGTATGATGTCAGGCTGGTATTCATAGCATATCATGCAGCACAGTTTGGCTCACATAGGATATGTAAAATGTGGAAGCTATCAACATCCCCATGATACATATACACAGTCACATATATGCAGATACAGATATACATATATATATATATATATATATATATATATATATATATATATATAGACATATATATAGATATACATGTGGCTACACATACATATGCAGAGAAAGTTATATGGAACAAAGGATCATTTGTTTGTAAATAAAGTTATAGTGGAGAATTGTAAGAAAGGGAAGAATCTAAGTATAGCATGGATTGACTATAAAAAAGCATTTGATAGTATCCCACATTCATGGATAAAAGAGTGCTTAAAAATGTATAAGGTACATCCTGCACTGATTTATTACATTACATTAACCATGAAACAGTGGCAGACCACTTTGCAATTAAGCCATGATAAAGGACAGATTATTATCCAAGGGATAAAAATTCAAAGGGTGATATTCCAGGATGACTCCCTGTCACCATTGCCATTTTGTCTTGCCATTAATCCTTTAAGTTGTTTACTTAACAGCTTAGGTCATGGCTACAATTTGGCTTCTAGAAAACAACAAAGTCTAGTGACTTCTCATCTTCTCTTTACTGATGATTTAAAACTGTATAGCTCATCAGATGAGCAACTGAAAGCACAGATGCAGGTTGTCAAAACCTTTTTAGATGATATTGGAATGTCATTCAGCCTTGATAAATGTGCAAAAGTAACCTTTAAAAAAGGAAAACTGCAGCACCAGGAAAATATCAGTTTGGGACAAGAATGTGATATATAAAAGTGCTTGAGCAAGAGGGGGTGTATAAATACTTGGGAACTGATGAAGGATTAGCAGTAAAACATGAACAAATGCGAATAAAGCTTAGTAAGGAATACTTTAGAAACCCTAAATTGATCCTGAAAACAGCACTAACATCTAGGAACAAGATCCAAGCCATAAATTAATTTGCTCTTCCTGTCCTAACTTATAGTTTTGGCGTTATTGATTGGCCCCAAAAAGTGTTGGATAGATTGGATATTAAAACAAGAAGGATGCTTCATGCTCACCAAATGATTTATAAAAATCAGTGTATACCAAGATTATATATTCCCCGTTCTGAAGGAGGTATGGGCCTCCTTGAAATTGATTACATGTATAGATATGCAGTCGTGGGACTTCACACATATTTACTGACCTCACAAGATCCAAATGTAGTGAAAGTTTTGAAACATGAGGAGAATAAATCTAAGATGACATCTCTGCTTAATTTAGCAGAAGCATATCGACATCAAGCAGGAATGGAAATTAAAGGAGAAGTAGATAAAAACCAGGCAGCAACTGAATGTGCTAAAAACCAAAAGAAAGAATATAATCTTAATTATAATTTCTTAATTCTTAATTTCTTAATCCGGGTCTACCCCTGGCTGCTATGTGTTTCTGACCCTAGTGATCCCGTGCCCCTCTTTAACTAAACCCTACTCCCTGGATCTACTGAAGCTCTCCTGGTGAAGAAGAACCTATATCAATGACCTTCCTCTGCCTCTTCCCCAGTTTTTCTCAAGAAATTGGGCTTCCCACCTCTGAACCCTGCATTTAAAAAGGAATCCAGAAACTCTTTAACTAAACCCTACTCCCAGGATCTACTGAAGCTCTCCTGGTGAAGAAGAACCTATATCAAGGACCTTCCTCTGCCTCTTCCCCAGTTTTTCTCAAGAAATTGGGCTTCCCACCTCTGAACCCTGCATTTAAAAAGGAATCCAGAAACTCTTTAACTAAACCCTACTTCCTGGATCTACTGAAGCTCTCCTGGTGAAGAAGAACCTATATCAAGGACCTTCCTCTGCCTCTTCCCCAGTTTTTCTCAAGAAATTGGGCTTCCCACCTCTGAACCCTGCATTTAAAAAGGAATCCAGAAACTCTTTAACTAAACCCTACTCCCTGGATCTACTGAAGCTCTCCTGGTGAAGAAGAACCTATATCAAGGACCTTCCTCTGCCTCTTCCCCAGTTTTTCTCAAGAAATTGGGCTTCCCACCTCTGAACCCTGCATTTAAAAAGGAATCCAGAAACTCTTTAACTAAATCCTATTCCCTGGATCTACTGAAGCTCTCCTGGTGAAGAAGAACCTATATCAAGGACCTTCCTCTGCCTCTTCCCCAGTTTTTCTCAAGAAATTGGGCTTCCCACCTCTGAACCCTGCATTTAAAAAGGAATCCAAAAACTCTTTAACTAAACCCTACTCCCTGGATCTACTGAAGCTCTCCTGGTGAAGAAGAACCTATATCAAGGACCTTCCTCTGCCTCTTCCCCAGTTTTTCTCAAGAAATTGGGCTTCCCACCTCTGAACCCTGCATTTAAAAAGGAATCCAGAAAGTATGTGTTCCCTCGTATAGCAGTGATTCTTGTATTCTGTTTTTTGTAACCACAGTAACCACAACTCTAGTGTCGCTAGTTCAGCCTGGACACATAGCAGCCTCACCCCCACTCTCCCTACTACTAGTTGCCCCCTCTCCCTTCTGACTTGCCCACCTCTATATCCCAGGCCACCTGGAAGAATCCCTAAGAAACCACACTGTCCTTTACTTCTCATCCCAGCTCTTGCCTGCAAAGTAATCTCTTCTGTACTTCCACGTTGTGTCCACTAGAGGGCACCCTAACATTGCAACATTATTCTTCCTGAATCTCTCTCTCCCTTTACCTTACTATTACCTACTATACCTGCTGATAAAAACATTGCTTCTAAACCTTTCCTCTTCTCTCCCACTTAAATATTTTTTATCAAAGTTCTCAGTTCAAACATAACCTAACCTTTTGTCACTTCTCACACCCACCTCCACTTACCTTACGTTTAGCTGCTTTCCTGATTGTTTTCTAACTGCTGTCCTTCCTTTGTCTGTACCCGCTCCGTTCGCCCTGCAGGCTCACTCCGCTCCCCTACCCTACCCCCAATTCCCACCCACCCCCAGTGGTCCTACATTTATACTTCCATAACCACTCCCACTAGTTTTATTCCTCCAATCACTCTGACACCCTTCCCTATACCACTTATAACTATCTACCTGCCACACCTACTTCAACAATTACATCCATCTCCTGCTCTCATTATCTCCTCATCTTCCCAAATTAACTCCTTGTTACACTCCTGTAACAATGCCTACTCTAATAACATCATTACATTCAAAACAACTTCTCACATTCTCAATTCTCCCTTTCCTTATTATACCCTACTTCCTAACTTCCTATGAACACCATAGCCTCTCAGAAGCTAATACTCTCTCCAAACACATAACTTTAACTACCATACATTCATCTCATCACTGTTTCAACTTCATACTTTCTCCCAGCTACCTAGCTACAAAATTTCATAGAAAGACTCACATTACCTACTCCCATCAAAATGACAGAATTTCACTACTCAGTTCCCCTAAACCCTCTGACTGGTTAAAAAGATTAATCCTCTCTCTGCTAGCAGGTGACATTCAACCCAACCCAGGCCCAAACAACACCACAGCTGCAAACCCACTTTCCACTCTCTCCTCTAACTCAAATAAACTAACCAAACCCTCAAACTCTCTAATAATAGCTCACCTTAACATCCGCAGTATTACAAATAAAATTGTCCCCCTCCATGCACTACTTGATGCACACTCATTCGACATCCTTTGCTTAACTGAAACCTGGCTTAAACCACTAACTCAGGACAAAGAGATTATTCCCCCTGGCTACAACATTCTTTGACTTGACTGCACTACAAAAAAAGGTGGTGGGGTTGCAATCCTCTATAAATCAGGGACGCAAATCACTGCCTTACAGGATAAACCTCCCTCCAAAAGTAATGCTGAAATCCTTATATCCAAACTCCAAGTTAATGCCTTCAAATCCATCTACATAATCTGCATATACCTGCCCCCAGGCAACAACAGTAGTACCTTAGAAGAAATCCTTAACTGGCTGGACATACAATTTCCACAAGAAACAATAGTCCTTGGAGATGTCAATATAGACTGGAATACCTGCTCTTCAGCTTACCCTTCCACCCTCTTAAATCTGCATGGTTTCTCACAAACTATTCTCTCTCCTACCAGAAGAAATAAACTTACCAACAAAGAAAGCATTTTAGACTGGATTCTGATAAATAGCCACCACCAAACATATACAGTAGGTACACTACCTGATGATATAAGTGACCATGCCCTTATTTATCTAATTAGACATAAAACTGATAAACCTAACTTAACAAAATACAAAATAGTTAGAACAAACAAAACTTTTAACCCTGATAGATTTGAAGCAGAACTTAGGTCCTGCAATTGGTCTCCTCTTAAACACCTCCCACTGGATGATGCTGTGACATATTTTAACTCTAAATTCCTATCTATTCTTGACACACATGCTCCCACAAGGTCCATCAGACTTTCCTTAAGAGCCGCCCCTTGGCTAACAAAGGACACAAGGCAAAAGATTATCCTGAAAAATAAACTCTGGTCCAAATACCGCAATACTAAAGATCCCACAGACCATCTCAACTTTAAACAAATAAGAAACATTACAAAAAAAGCAGTAATTCTGGATAAAAGAAACTACTACTGCCATTTGCAACAGGCTAACCTGCATAACCCACAAAAGTTCTGGGCAGGAATAAATAATCTCATGAAGCCTGGCCAATCGGACACTCCAAGCCCAGCAGGCACCTCCCAATATAACCCCAAACACACTGCCAATGCCTTTAACACCTTCTTTACTGAAACTGTCCAGTCTCTTTCCAATCAACTCTCCCCTGATATTTCCAGTCTTTCCTCCTCCTCTAACACTTCCATTCCCACATTTCAACTTCAACGTGTTCCCTCTGCACTAATTCATTCTCTGCTACATAAACTTAAACCATCCACTCCATCTGCAGACCATCTACCTGCTATGTATCTAAAAGTTGCTGCTAATGCACTGACCTATCCCTTCTCCATCCTGATTAACAGAACCATTGAAGAAGGCTACATTCCTTCTCTCTGGAAAATATCTCATATTATTCCCCTTCATAAAGGAGGAAAATCAACTGAACTCTCTAACTACCGACCCATAGCCTTACTCTCTCCTCTTGCTAAAATCATGGAAAAATGTGTCCAAAAGCAACTTCTGAAACACCTGTTAACTAACAATCTGCTAGCTAACTGTCAACATGGTTTTAGACCCTACCATAGCACCACCTCTGCCCTCCTCTCCTTCACAGACTGCATCAATAAAAATAGGAACAATAATACCCTTAGCTCTGCTATATTTATTGACCTATCCAAAGCCTTTGATATGGTCAGTCACAAAATCTTGTTACACTTACTTAAATCATTTGCACTTGACACAAGCTCAATTAAATGGTTCCACTCTTACCTGGACAACAGAAAACAGGCAGTGAGGTGACAAAATAACTTATCCAACCACCTCCCCATTACTCTAGGAGTTCCCCAGGGCTCAATTCTTGGCCCTCTCCTCTTTTCAATTTTCATTAATGATCTCCATACTCATATTTCTCCTGCCACCTGTATACAATATGCAGATGATTCCACTTTAATCTGTTCTGCCTCATCCCCCTCTGTACTGCACTCTCTCACCCAAAAGACTTTTGAAACCGTAGAATTTTGGTTCCTCAAACGATGCTTAATTTTGAACCCAAAAAAAAAAAACAAATTATTACTCTTTTCACCAACCCGAAAATCCTCTCCACTGAATTTCTGTGTCACATCAACTAATGGCACAAACATATCACCCGATCCATCTACCAAACTTCTCGGAGTTGAAATAGACAACAATCTGACCTTTGACACACACATCAACAATACTATAAAATTAGTTAACAGAAAGCTAGGCTCCCTCTATAGAATTAAACCATTCCTTACTCCACATGCCAGAACTTCCATTGCCCAGACCCATCTTATCTCCACTCTCCTGTACGCCTCCCATCTACACTTCAGTGTCCAAAGCTAACCTCAGCAAACTGTCTGCTGCCTACAACAATATTGCCAGATTTGCCACTAATTCTACTTTTAGAACTCACCACTGCCAAAACTTAAGGCAACTACGATGGCTAGAGCTACAAAACCAAATTCTATTTCAACAGATCTCCTTAGCCCACAAAATCCTTTACAAACCCATAAACACACCCATTCTCACATCACTTATCACTCCATACTGCAATCTTAAAAGCCTTCGCTCCTCTGACAAACTACTTATATCAACTAGTAAACCCAATAACTCAGCTGGCAAATCCTTGTTCTCTAACACAGTAGGAAAAACCTGGAATACTCTTCCTCACAGTCTCACAGCAATCTCCTCTCTTCCCTGCTTCAAATCCCAACTCAAAACACACCTCAAAACCCACTGGCTCTGCCCCTGTAGCAACCCTGACTAGATCACCTTGGTATCTAGGTACTCTCAACTTCTCTGCTGTAAATAACTACCTTTCCTCAGGTATCTAGGTACTAGAAAATTTCTTTACATTTTTCCTTTTTTACTTTCTCTAGCTCTAGAAACTCCTAACAAAATACACTCACTATTTTTCTCAACTTCTGCCTTTTATTATCTAATGATTTTAACATATATATTATAATCATGTCTAATGTTTTTGCCTGATATTACAAATGCTTGCATGTGGAGCTTTTCTCCCCGGGCTTCTGCTGAAAATGGACATAAATCCAGTTGGACCAGCCCGGTCAACAAATGTAAAATAAAATAAAAATAAAATAAAATAAAATAAATAAGGTGAAGGACCATATGAGAAGACAAGAAATATGGAAAAAAGATAAATATAGTTGCAAGTATAGAAAACTTCTGGAAGAGCCTCATGTTGATCAAGAAAGAATGCAGGAATGGTTAAGGAGAGGTGAATTTTCATCAAGAAATGAAAGGTTAATATTGGCAGCCCAAGATAGTGGGCTATGTACACGTTGCTTTACTAAGTCTATTGAACATGTGGGAGAAACAGATATATGTAGGTTTTGTGGTACCGAACTGGAAACAGTCACACACCTTATTGCTGGTTGCGACTCTCTTATGTCATAGGGACTATATACTGAAAGGCATAATAATGTGGCGAGATTGTTACACTGGAGACTGTGCAAACGTTATGGTATCAAAGTGGCTGAAAAGCACTGGAAACATGAGCCACAGAGAATCATAGAAAATGATGAAGTTTATATCACATGGGATCACCCAATACCAACAGTCCAAAGGATAGATGCTAGAAAACCAGATATAGTAGTCCAAGAAAAGAAGACAAAAGTAGCATTGATCATTGAAATTGCCACACCTAGTGACTACAGTGTCTTGCATACAGAGAGACACAAAGTCATAAAACACCTCGATCTGCAGGCAGAAACAAAAGCCATGTGGAAGAAAGATACCTAGACAGTTCCAATAGTAGTAGGAGCAACTGGTCTTATAAAAAAGAAAGATACCTAGACAGTTCCAATAGTAGTAGGAGCAACTGGTCTTATAAAAAAGAATTTACAATCACATTTATATAGGTTACCAATTCATGTAACACCATACGAATTGCAGAAGGAGTCATTACTGGGCACATTGCAGGTGCTGCAAAGAGCACTTTTGGCTAACATCAAAGAGTGAAACAATACTAATTTCATGAACTTTAATCATACTTTGACTTAGGAATGGGGTCCATTCCTTTCATGGTATTAGAAACCCAAAAGACTTGGAGAAATTAAAAAACACAGAGATATGTACAGCAAGATACTTATGTAGTAGGCGCACACAATATGGTGCACCCACTATGCCTACAGCTAACACCCTAACAACTGGACAGTGGATGACCCACCCATACAAATTGCCTGCAACATATACCCACAGAGAGGTCATAGGATAAACACCACACACAGGTTTGCAGAAATGGAATACCATTATTTGTGTACTATTACAGAATTACATGCCATGTCATATAGCTGTTCAGACACTGAGATTCATATCAACAGAGTAATGCAACTGTGAAACAGTTATACTAATACAGTAGTCTGGACAGGTCCACAGCTGTTGCTGTTCAGGCCAAGCCCTTCAAATCGTACATTAGTAAAGACAGACTTGGCCACAGGATACCACACAATCAACAGTAAGTGAGGCAGGTGTATAGTCCAGCAGCCTCTATATACACTCTGTACATAATCGTTAGGTGGTAAAGACTTAAGTTGACCAAACGGGATGTAACTGTTACATAACAAGGCATAACCGACACCATCACAGGCATACTGATAAACAGAACAGTCTGTAAGGCAGGAGGCAGTAGGCCTATAGTAACCCACTTTATTTAAGTAATGTCAAGATAGGTGACATGTATGGTACTGTGCATCCAACTACCTTAAGGCAGCTCACCCCTGATACCCCCACATGTTGTAACAGCCTAGGTGATGGATGGTGCATCTCCCCTGTAAACTCAATAATACAGGGCCGTATACCACTGTTACATACACTGGCCTCTGGAATGCATATGGGCACACATGCATTGTGTAGATGAAGCCCACACATATATGGCCCCAGCCCCACCACATGTGTGGGGGATAAAACAGCAGTGGACTGCTGGCAGGCATGGCAGCGTGGTATACGTATATGTACATATGTATCTCTATCTGTATATGTGTAGACATATACTGCTCTGTATATGTATATATCTGGGTGTGTATATGCATATCTATGTACATATACACACCCATCTATGTATGTCAATATGTACATGTGTAATTATCTATATAGATATCTGGATAATAATATGTACATATATATTCACCATATGTCCTGAACATGGGGTGTAGCCCTACCTCAGCCCCTATATTCCCACCTTCATAGTGCAATGCGATGTCAGGCATGTATAGCAGGTATATTAGCAGACTATTGCTACTGTAATAGGGATTGTCTTCACAGACATGGTGTGTATGGGAGGTCACATCTGCTTTTCACATGTGCACCATTGGCTACTGACAGACTTCCTAAGGACATCATAGTACAGTACCGCTGCAAGCATGTAATGCTCCTGTGGACTACAGCAGATATATTGGCCAATAGATGTGGTCATTCTGATACAATCTGTACAGTCCTGAGGTATACACAGAACCCCTTAGTGCAGAACATGTGGACCAAGCCTGACAATATGGATGTTAACAGCCATGTAGATTGTTATAACACATAATGACTGGTATACATTCGCCCCCAAAGGTTATGCATTCACACACCTCTGTCTGCCTGACACATAATTACTGCTGGTACAGAGGTGCCATGGCCAAATACTACCCATTAGATATTGACATACATCTGTACAGCATCCCACAACTCTGTTTGACATACATGACTGTTAAGGGAGGCCCGGCAGCAGTACATCTGGAAAGTATATGAACATGACACCTCACTGGGTAAGTACACTAAGCTGCTAGGCATGTAACAAAGCACTGTGGAGGCTACAGGCAGACTGGCCTAACACTGGCCTACATGTCCTATGGGGGAATGCACATGTACCTGCATATATAGCAGGCTCTACAGGCATGTTGCAGCACAGGTTATGATACACCTGTGTGAAAGTGCATAACCACAACCAATGTGAACACTGACATAGCCACATATGGTAAGCTAGCATAATATTACTGTATATGGACTGTTCAGCACCATCCTCATATGTGCCACTCATACACTAACCCTACATGTACTGGGCCACTACACAATGTGATCTGATGCCCATCTGTGGTATGGGACATGTGTGTATGGCCCTACAAACATGTAAGCCAATATGGTAACATACAGTGGAGCAGCATGTAACATCTGATAGGATGGGACCTAGGACGATGACATCTACCACAGTCTGTACACAGGCCAAGGTACATATTAACAATACACACACTGTCAGCATTCACCATAAGTACATATACCTCAGTACTGTACAAACAACCACAGAATGTCCAGGTCATGTCATCAAATATAACCCCTACTGTACATAAGATGTGTAGCAGTCTGATATCTCACTGGCTTGTTATCAGATATGGTGACACTAATGATGGTGTACAGCACATATGCACCTCTTAATGCATGAGATATGTACAAAGGTTGACAGAGTTGTGGCTGGAAGCACATACACAGGGCCAATATTGACATGTTGCTGTGATAACCTCATAGATGTACTGTTGTAACAGGGTTTGTTGCAACATATGTCCTGTGAGGGATATGATGTCAGTAACTGTCACGGCTTTCACCATCTACAGACTGCAGTCCTCACACTACCTTCTGCAGTTTGCAGATAGATGCTCTGTGGGTAACACATTAAACCAAAGGCACAACACACTGCCCAGTCTGCAGATGACCCTACAGATGGGGATTCCTCATAAACATAGAACTGACATGGCAGGTATTAAAACATGTAGGACAGCCATATCCACGGACACACTGTTACACCAACATTACTCCAAACGCAGTATAGCAGCACTTACAGTCTGTAGTCAAGTCAGGCACATCCCCCTCCTGGGTGTTGCCCTGTTTCCACGGTGTATGTTGATAGAGGTAAATCCCCAATCCATCTGAGATGCTGTTTGCCAAACAACAGATCACAGTGAATGAAAAGGCCCAACACCAACATGATGTTCCTAGATATTGGAGTGTGTTTCCATGCAATTGGCTATGGGAATGTTACCACAGCTGATCCACATGCAATCATGCAGAGGCCATCAGCTGATCAAGAGCATCAATTAAAATGCACATGCTGCTGCCTAAGCAAAGCAGGTGTATGTCTCCACATCCACCAGTGAGGGAGTGAGAGAGGCAGACAGAGGCATTGACAAGTTAGGGAGGGGTGGGAGAGTAAAACCTAAGTGTGTTTGTGTCACACACCTACCAGCACAGAGCATCAAACCACTGATGACTATGTAGTGCTATCACAGTCCTATGCAGTTATTGGATGCGCCACATAGGTTACCTGCTGTGGAGTCCTCAGAACTTATATGTGATGGTGAGAGACATCTGCAACAGGGATATGGTAGCTATACGGTAGGTGAAGTACACGTGCCTGTCCGAATGAACAGGTGCCAGCATCAACACAGCCATACTCTCACAGGGATGCACACACATTGGCACACTTGGCAGGGCCAGGGACACAGCTCATCACTAGTGAGATTGCCACAACACATTACTGTGCAGGTATCACATGCCCCATACGGGTCATATGGAGGTTATATGGGCAAAAGGTATGGGGAGGTGTCTGGCATCAGACAGCATGCTTCAGTATGCCACTGGGGGTTGTAGTGAGTGTGAATGTGATCATACGCATCATACAACACACACACAAACACACAGGGTGTCAGTACCGACATGCATGGGTGCATTTATGCACTAGTATGTGGTGGTTGACTGTGCCAGACGGCTATACAAAGCTAGGTGATGGGTATACCTTGGCATCAGGCTACATGACAATGGTCTGCATTGTGCGTCAGGGCTGTGGTTTATGCATTTGCCTACATGGGTGGGTACTGTATCCACCATCCTGTCACCTGGGTGACTATTGTATGTGGGCAATGCTGTGCATCGCTTGCCATGTATGTGTTCCTTAGTCCATGACATGGACAGTGTCTGGGATGTGCACACCTCCCACATGCATGTACAGTGACATGTGGAACTGTACCTGGGGTGTCGGGCCCATGTTCTGTGCACAGATTATCACCAGATGTGCCATTCTTGGCCACCTGTGGCAGGAACTGGCAATGGACAGCAGGTTACCCCTGCAACTACATTGATAGCATGCTAACAACATTCTCTGGTGTCAGTGGAATCTGTCCATACAGGGCATGTTTTCAGGCATGGTATGTCCTTTGTGGGTCACATGCTGTCACCACAAGTGTTACAGATGTCCAGTGGGGAACATGGGGAAAGTGCACTGTCTGCATGTATGTGCATATTGGACAGATGGACAGGGTGCCATGCCTTCTGTAGGCCACTGCATTCACTCCATAGTTACTATCAGTCACCAATATGCAGTGTACTGCACACATATTGACTGTTGCCTTGGCGTGTGTGTGTGTGTGTGTGTGTGTGTGTGTGTGTGTGTGTGTGTGTGTGTGTGTGTGTGTGTGTGTATGTGTGAGACATGGGTTGAAAGTGTTCTCTGGGTAATACTGGGGTTGCTAACTGTGATTCCCTGGCCTTGATGTCATATGTATGGGGATGGATTTGCACCCCAGCCTCTCTGCTATTTCACATCTGTTATCCCTGTACAGTAGACATTGTGGTATACACTAGGGCCACCATATAAGATATTTGCAAAACCCACTCCACATTGGGGCCAGGTGTCACAGGATACAAGTTACAAATACACCTGTCATGTGTGGGAGTAGAACCCCTACCTAACTAGTTTATTACACTACAGCACTACACAGTTATAGTATGTGCCACTGAGATTACTAGAGTACTCCTTCCCGAAAGGTGTATATCACATTGGCTGACATCAGCAGGGCATTTGACATGTACTGAGTGTGACTAGCCTAAAATGCATTGCTCCCTATGCAGACATTGGAACACAAACATAACATCCAATACCAACATGTGTGGGTACAGAACCCCTAACAGAGGTCTATATCACACTACAGCATAGAGCCGATATAGGACACACCACAGGGATTACTGGAGAACTCTTTCCCCAAAGGTGTATATCACATTGGCTGACATCAGCAGGATAGCCAAAGTAGGGAATTTGACATGTACTGAGTGTGACTAGCCTAAAATGCATTACTCCTTAGACAGACATTGCAACACACACAAAACATCCAGAACTGCCATGGGTGAGTCTAGAACTCTACCAGAATTCTAAATCACACTATAGCAGTACGCAGTTATGGCACTCGCTATGGAGATTATTGGGCTACAGACTTCCCAGAGGTGTATTTCTGGGTGGATGACATCTGCAGCCTTGCCAAAGTTGAGCATTTGACTTGTAGAGAGTGTGACTACCCTAAAAAGCATTGCTGTCTACACAGACCGACACACACACAGTCACTTGCCATGTCCGGGATTAGAACACCTACCTAACTAATTTATCACACTATAGTAGTATGCACTTATAGAATGTACTACAGAGATTACTGGGCTACAACTTTCCCAGAGCTGTATTTCTAGGTGGATGACATCAGCAGCCTTACCAAAAGTAGAGTATTTAACTTGCAGGGAGTGTGACTACCCTAAAACGCATTGCTTTCTACACAGACAGAGACACAGACACACACAGTCAAGGCTTACATTAGAACTCCTACCTAACTAGTTTATCACACTACAGCAGTGGACAGTTATACATGTGCTATGGAGATTACTGAGCTATAACCTTCCCAGAGATGTATTTCTAGGTGGATGACATCAGCAGCCTTACCAAAGTAGAGCATTTAACTTGTAGGGGGTGTGCCTATCCTAAAAAGCAGTGCTTTCCACACAGACGGACATACACACAGTTGCCAAGGCTGGGGTTATAACTCCAATCCTAGCTAGTTTATTACACTACAGCAGTATGCAGTTATGGGACACACCACGGAAATTACTGGGATACAACTCACCCAAAGGTATATTCCACAGTGGATGACCTCAACAGGCTTGTTATAGTGGGGCTATGGGGAGGGCAATGTGTGTGCATGGGCCATAACCCATTCATTTAGGGGTTGACATGCCATATGTGGGCATAACCTGGGTCATATTTCACAGGTACATGTATACAGCGGCTAGATGACTACTTCCTTGAACAGTCATTTTGCACAGCTGGCACGTGTACCACATACTCTGTAATACTGACAGATACCGGTGGCTAGTATCTGCAGTGAGTGACATCTGACCCTCATGTGATTGGGGCCCTTTGCCTGTGTGTTGGGTGGGACAGGCTTGGATGGCTCCTTGTCACAGTCACCCTCTTCCACACATCTATGTATGTCTACCTTTGGGTTATTATAGTGTGTTGTCCTTACATATATGCCTGTATTCCTATCCACTATGTGTGCAAAGCATGAGTGTTGCATACCGAGGAGTGCCTGCACTGACATCTGCAGCTGCCATATATGTCTGACCCACTGGTGTTTGCAGACATAGCCTTCATGTGTTTAAGTGTGTGAGCATGCTCAGTATGACCTTCCAGTATGTTGTTGACTGACATTGTCTTCATTTCTGTGTGTGTGTGGGCATGCCCAGTATGGCTGTCTGTATTGAATGTGTGGATCGAGTCCAGGTAATTTGTGCTGCAGTGCTGACCTTTGTGTTGTACACCCACAGGTAGCATGCTGTCTCTGCAAGAATCTGTTGATCATTTGGCATGGACTGTTACTACATTCCTGCATTTCTGCATTTCTACATTTCTACATTTCTGCATTTCTATATAGGATGGGGGGCACACCTGACTATTTCTGCATTTCTACACAGGATTGGGGGGGGGCACACCTGACTGTGACTACATTTCTACATTGGATGGGGGGCACACCTGTCACTTGTACACATTTGCTAGGACTGTAATGGTATGTTGGGTACTCCATTTCAGTCTCTTGTCTTACCTATCGTGCTGACTAGAGGCATACCAGTGTACTACATATCTTAGCTTTTAATTACCTACATATTAGTTTCTGACTACTTACCCTTCAGAACTGAAATCTCACAGCCTGACCTGCTGTAGTCTGTCTGTGTAGGCCTGGGGGGAGGTTACCCATAGGCCACATATAAAGACCACTGCACCACCTTTGTTTGTGTTTGTCTACACCTGTCCTGCTGGGTGTGACTTATGTTAGGTATGTGACCCCACCCCCCCGACTGACATGTGTGAGTCACTTACCTTGTGGGTGTCCCAGTATTGAGGGTGGTGCTGCAGGGCTGCCTATGTCAGATGCACATAGTATACTCCTTACACATGGTTAGGCACAGGTAGTGTAATGTTTGGCATCCCTTTTATTGTATGTGAGAGTCAGAGAGAGGTGTTATTCCCTGGGTCCCTCCTATGTCAGTGTATGTGCTATGCGTTGCCTCTTTGCCAAGGCCAGGGCATACTGGGCACACCTCCTTCTGCCTACTGGGGAAGGCTCAGTTTGTTCCTCCTCCGAGTCACTCTGTTCCTGTGCAGGCCCTGGCAATGGTGGGGGGCTGTGTGGCCCTGTACTGTGCTGTTCCTGCTGCAGCTGTTTCCACAGGATCATATTGTGTAGCATGGCACATACAAGGACAATTTGGGTACATGTAGCTGGTGAGTACTGCAAGGCTCCACCAGATGTGTCCAGGCACCGGAATTGTGACCAGAGCATCCCAAACACACACTCTACTATAATTCTGGTCTATGCGTGTGCCTCATTATGGAGTTTTTGTTTGGGTGTGTCTGCATTTCTAATGGGTGTCATCAGCCACGGCTCCAGTGCTTATCCAGCATCCCCCACTAGGTGACCATGAGGGATGTCCCGATGGCAAATCTCTGGTACAGCTGCGTCAGATGCCAGATGTGGGAATTTTGATAGCTTCCAGGGCAACCAGCACACGCATTCATTATTTTGCCCTGGGCATCACACATGACCTGGCAGTTGATGGAGGGGAAGCCCTTGTGGTTGATGTAAATCCTTCCCCACTCACTGGGTGGTGCTTATATGTGTATATGCGTGCATTCTATAGCACCTACTACTTCAGGGTATTCTGTTATTTGGAGGAACAGTTGCATATTGCTGGCCAACACCTCACGGGTGTTGGGGAAATATATGTGCTCACCAACATGTGCTGACATGGCATTCAGGAACTGGTGGAGTACCCTGGATGCTGATGCCTGTGAAATCCCCATCATATCCCCAGTTGGCCTTTGGAAGGTACCTGTAGCTAGTACTCTTAGGTCTACACATACCTTGGTATCCACTGTGATGGGTTCCACTCTGGTAGTTCTGTTTGTGAGGTGTGGCCGGCACAGCTCACCAATTTGCTGTAGGAGGTCCCTGTCCACCCTATAGCGCTCCACTATCTCAAGCTCATGTAGCCCTTGGTAGGTTACCCTGGGTCTGTACCTTCTTCTTCATCTCCTCACTGTGGGTTGGTGGACAGCATTCATATACTTACCACCCTCAGCCTCTTCCACAAGTTGTTGTATGATAGCTACTGCAGCCCCTATCATTTTGCGGTACTGAGTGTTAAAAGTCCCCGCTTGATTACACTGGTGGTGTAGAGTGTGGGAAAAACCAGAGGGGAAGGTGTTTACATAGTTTATAGTAGTGTTCTGGGCTGGGCTGGTCTGCTGCCTGTGTAATTGGCTGATTCTGATACATTTCACCTGCCAGCTAAGCTAGTTCTCCTTGATTACCTTCCTACTGCTGTTTTCCCTTCCCATTGCCTTCCTGTTTAAGCCCATGTGTGCACCGAGCAGAGTGCTCAAATGTGCACACTGCTGCTATTTCCTGGTTTAACCTCTTTTTTCTTCCTGTAAAACCAGGTGCGCAACACGCACACCCGCTTAGACTTTGTAAAGAGTGCTAAGCAGGTTTAGACCCCCCCCTAGCTTAGCTGTGCTAAGCTATGAGCAATCCCAAGCCACACGGCTCCAGTCTGCTTACAGTATTCCTGACACACACACCCATGATGTCACCAAACTCCTAGGCTTGCACCAAGCTATTCCTACTCTTACACTGTTGGGACCTGACCCACATGTTTGGGAAAACTGGGATTCACTATCCTTCCCCTCATTTTGCATAGGATTGCCTGCTAATGCATAGTTACATGTCTCACAATGAGTCTCCCCCCTTAGCAACCACTACTCACTGGTCAGGTTTTCTTCTGCCTGCCATTGACTTGCATGGCAGAATAGTGATTTTAGTTAGACTGCTTAGTTTAGGCTTATTTTATTATTTTCCCCCGATCCCATTTGTGCGCCACTGCCCTACTCTTAAATAGCTGTGATTGGCTAAAAAAAAATAAAAGTTGATTTTTGTATTTTTTTTTTTGTTTGCAATCCCAATGGCCTTATACTTGGCCATTGGCATGCTTACTGCATGATATGCAACCTTTATTTGGGGCTGTCACAGCTCCATTTTGGATTTTGCAGAAATGTACTCGGTTACTAACCGAGTACATTTCTGCAGTTAGCACTAGTCCTGCACGACTGTTGCAAGCTTCCTGGATTTCAATATACCTCATTTGCTTAAATTTCTCCTGCAAATGGGGTGATTTGCATACCAGGGCTTAGTCCATGCAGGATTAGTGCAGGAGCACTCGTACATGCCCCTGCAGAATGTTCCTGGATTGCATGGCAGACATATTGCCTGCTTGAGCTCCTGCATAGATTTTGCACTCCGTGCAAGCTTTTGAGAATCCGGGGGAAAAACTGGACATTCTGCAAAAATTTGGACAGTTGAGAGGTATGAACGCAAATGTATGTAATATTGAGTCTCATCAGTCCTGACATCATCCCAGTGATATGGCAGAAAGTCACAAATTTGATAAGGAACACATCTGGACTTCCTGGGAGTATCTGGACAGTGGAGAGGTATTAACATAAAGTATATGGTACAAACACAGTACAGGGCATTGCATCTACAGTGCAGGGTATTGTGATATCCCATGCCTGGTATTTTGCACTGAAACTGTGTAAATTATCTATAATGGGACATGGACTTCCATGTAAAATGAACATTCAGTGGAAGTGTGTGCCTTGAATAGGAACACACAGATGCATTGAAGTAATGAACACAGGGAAAGAGGACAGCAGATGATGGCATGTCAATGGAAAATGGTTGGAGCAGCAACACTAATCTCATATCCATATGGTATAGCAGGGACTGTACAGTTAAAATATATTTTATGCAACTGTCACACAAGGTGACATAATGGGGAGGATGGCTGTGTGAGATAAGCATCCTTACATAAATAATGCAGAGGACATTTATCAGGGATCTCATATACAACTGGGGTAGGGTGCATATTGTAAAGCTGTGCAAACTGATATGGCTGAATATGAGTGTAATCTCAGTAGCGGTCTCCAGCAAGTTAGGCACAGGTAAAGGCTCATGGAAAACATTGAAAGAGCCAACCACAATCATGGATAATATCAAAATAATACCACCAGTAATCCCATGCCTATGACATAACATATTTGATTTAGAATGATAAAAGATGAGTCTGCACACACACAACCCACACACACACACACACACACACACACACACACACACACACACACACACACACACTTGAACAACTATGATACATACACACTGTTGTGAATGATATCCAAGTCATTAATGTTGTCAAGCACCTATGTATGTATTCTGTGCATCACCAGAACAGGTAGTACACATGCATTTGATGTAACAACTTGATCGGTGTTCCACACCATCAGACAGTCATGTATATTCCATATAAAGATTACCAAGGTATGACCAATAAGCAGTGTGACAGCTCACTGTGACAAAAGTAGTATGCTTCAGTTTAGTATCACTGGAAGATGTGTAGGAAGGTACATGAAGAACCCAGTTATTGATGTGATGAAGTCTGGAAACTATGAAGGTATTATGGCCTCTGATGTGGATGTCCTTCACATACCCAGTACTTGTGTTACATTCAAGGGAGTAGTCAGCACTGTGACCACATGCTGGTGGAAATTCCACTTGTCATGTACCTCAAGACATGGGTCACATACCTATTGGTTTGATTATAGGGTGTGTTGTCCACATTATACCTGGGTTGTGTGTTTGCATAACTGACTTAACAAATCACCCCCATGTTTTCCTGTCATTGCAGGTGTTGTCATGGCTGTGGTAGAAAATATTTGGTATGTGTTGATACTGTCTGCATTATACTAATATCACAGTTGGAGTCAATGATTGCCCACAATCTGTAGGCCTTAAGGGAGCTGTTTGGACACAGGATGTATATGTCATCTGTGATGTCCATCACTAAAATAATGAACAGGTAAGAGCCTGGCATACAGCCCAGATGTACAGACCTGACCACTACACCTGAGATATAGGGCACTTCAAACATTTCAGCATAGTGAGATACCATCCATGTGATACACTGGTCTACCCACTTGGTGATATATCCATTTATGACCACATATGACAGTCTTGATTGAATACCTCAGTGTGAATTTGTGTCAAATTCCTTGACTTGGTCAAGTTCCACAAGATGATACCTTTGTCATCACGCATGCCCTTGATGATCTCTTTGAGGACATCTGTCACATGTAACAGACAAGATTTAGCATTAACAACTCACACATGTCTGTTGCTCACAGCTGGAATGTTATTAGCATCTATTTGGAAGAGGTCCATGATGGCATGTTGATCTACCTCACAGGTGAGGAGAGTCAGGATGTCTCTAGACATGCATGCATCAAGTGGTGCCCCCCCAACTCAGATGGATGCATGTTGATGTACACCCTTCTATGGGAACATAGCCCATGCAGAGGGTGTGTTGAAGTGTGGATTCAATCGTATCAGGAAATTGCATGTACTGAGTCATGCCATAGCTGATCTGTGATGTTGTCACAATCCAATGATTCTGTATAATAGGCTTAGATGAAGGTAAGAGAGTGCATATGTCCTATCATGATCTGGCCTAGGGTTTTCACACAATCACCCATGCAGGTATCATTGAGAAACCCTCCTAGCTGGGAATTAATCCCTATATCACTAGATGGGTAACCAACTGGCTCATCTACAGAACACATACTGTGAATATTGGTGATTTAACTTGTACAAGTAGAACTGCCACCATTGGCAAGCCCCAGGGATCTGTGTGTGCCCCTTCACTGTCTGGACTCTATTTCTTGACAGTTCAGGCTAAAGTATACAGCCTTTGGCTTACCAAGTTTGCTGATTCTTGCATATTCAGTGCAATCATTGTGTTCACCAATGATAATAATAACATAGTACAAGAGAAGGTAACACAGACAAATGGCTGTGAAAAGGCACACAATCTACAAATAAATGCAGAAATCTGTCTTTTTATATTGTCCATCTAAAAGTGGTATTCCATGTTAATCACAGCATTAACAACAGTCCTGCTATGCTGAAATCCAGTGATGCAAGCACTGGAAACACATGTGGATAGCAATCTGAACATCGACCACCTAGTGCCCACACTGGTATTGAAAGCCTATGTTGTGCTCATCGTAAGACATGCCATCATATTCTAATCTTGAGATTGTATAACAGCACTGTACTCAAACCTCATCAGAACACTAATAGAGTATAATGATCTCTTTTGCATGTACCTTACAAGACACATGCAGCAGCTGGAAAGACCACAGGGCTTTCTCATCAAGAAAACACAAGGCCTAAAACCCATGTCATGATGTATGTGGATAGATTAAAAGCTATGTCACTGTAATATGTCTCCCATAAGAGGAGGTGACATGTGCCTGGCCTACAGGACAGTCTTTGGCTCTACCCTAGTGGGAGTACTGCATATCCACAAATATGATATAGCTGATAGCATCAGCAGTATCTGTTGAGGAGAATATGCTAATAGTGTCCTACATGCTGGTGCAAAATGTTGCCTGTAATGTCAAGCAAGAGTGCATGTGTGTGTGTGTGTGTATATATATATATATATATATATATACACACACACACACACACACACACACACACACACACACACTCACACACACAGAGGCACACATGCACACAAACACACAAGCACACACACACACACACACACACACACACACATAGTTGACTGCAGTGAGAATAAAACCCATACCTAAGTACACAGACTACAGAACACAGTACTTGCCACAGGCACCATGGTACAAGTCTGACTTGTTGTGTCTCAGACAACACTTTATAGCTGATAACATCAGCAGTGCATGTTGAGCAGAATATGGTAATAACAGTGTTCCATGTGTTGGTGTAAAATGCTCTCTGTAATGTCAAGCAAGAGTGCATACACAGACATTTGATTGCAGTGAGAATAGAACTCCTACCCATCTAAATACACAGACTACAGAACGCAGTACTTTATGCAAATTCCATGACACAAATCTGATTTAGAGTGTCTCAGACATCACTATATAGCTGATGACATCAGCAGTGTATGTTGAGGAGAATATGGCAATAACAGTGCCCCACATGCTGGTGTAAAATGCTATCTGTAATGTCAAGCAAGAACACACACAGCTGACTGTAGTAGGAATAGAGCCCTTACCTATCTAAGGTACACAGACTACTGCACACAGTACTTTAAGCAAGTTCCACAGCACAAGTATGTCTTGTACATGAGTGCAGGTCATCTTATAGTAGATGACATCAACAGGCCATGTTGGAATGAAGATGATGGGAGACCTGCATGAAATGGATATGTAGGCATGGGCAAGTATCAAAATACAGTTAATCCATGACATTGGAATGAGTAACAGTAGGATGCACACTTCTGCTCTTCTGTCTAGATGACAACTACCCAGTTGACTGCAGTAAGAACACCTACATATTTAAGTACACAAACTACACTACTCAGTAATTTAAGCAAGGACCACAGCACAAGCTTGACTTTTTCAAGAGTGCTAATCAACTTATAGTAGATGACATTAGCAGGCTATGATGGAGACAAGATGTTCAAAGGCCTGCAAAGGTTCATAGGTTCATAGTAGGCTACTAGCCTAATGGTTCCAGGGTGTCTACAAGCCTAGTTGTGTAAAAACACAAGTACCCTTACTAAGCATAGTTAGATGGTCATTGTTAGCAGAGTGATTTTGTGAGCAGCAACAACTGGCCCTGTCCATGAAGGGACATAGGTCCCACCCCAGAGGTGACTTTGTAATCACCCAACCAGTTGGCAAGGTTGCGCCTGAACAAGATCATTGTGGAGCACTGCTTCACATGCAGTAGTAACCTATTACAGAGGAGTGTCAATCACTGGGGGATATATCTGTCTTGCCAGCATGGTCTATGTCACAGGCTAGGCTGAATACCTTGGATCAAGTTATTCTTGTCCCATTTGATTTGCAAATGTCTAGCATTTCCAGTCAGGCAGGGTCTTAAACAGCTCCATGGGCCAAGCATAGGTCACCTCTCAGCAGCCTGCATGATACTTAGTTCATCAACAGGTCTGTAAGTCTTTCCATGTATGTCATGTTTGGAGGCCCTGGATTCTCCCAGTCACAGACCTCTGTGTTTTCTCTATTTGTTTCAGGTATATGGTGAGGAACAGACAGAAGGGAGCCTTGTACTCAATTTGTGGTCTGATAAGGGTAGAGTACAGAAGAGCTATGACCTCCCTGGTCTTGGATGTGATGTCCATATGTATGAGGTGAGCAGTGCAGAATGTGTGTCTCACCACTATGGACACATAGTGATGAAAGTTTAGACTGCTATTAACATGTGTTCCCAAGTCTGATAACACTGTGTTTGAGCTTAGAGGAGTATATCATAATTAACAGGGGGACTTCATTGCCAAAAGGGACAATGAGGCATCATTTGCTTTAAGCTTCAGTTTATGCGTTTAAGCTTCAGTCTATGAGTTTGGCACCAATCATTTGTCTGTGTCAGCCCCTTCTGTAATATGTTACCATGATTGGGAAATTCTATACAAGTGCGTCCAGTTAACAGTCATCTTTAAATATGGTAGACCACAGGCCATATACCATTACCTGTGCTTCAGGGAAGTAGTTTCCAAACAGTTGAGGGCACATCACAGATCCATGTGGCATTCCACTGGTATGTGGCTACTGGTGGAGGTGCAGCCCCCAAATTTTAGATTGTGTGTTCTGTCGGTGAGCCAATACTGTATGGCTTAATTCCCAAATGGGGCTCTCCACTATGAGACATGAATGGGAGTTAGTGTGAAAGGCCTTGGACAACTCAACATAGGGGTTATTTCTTGTTATCCCTCATCCAGGTCTTTGGGGTTAGTATCAAAGAAGTCCACAAGGTTCAATACGCAAGATCTATCCTTGACAAAACAAAATGGGTTAGGTCAAGTATGTTGAAGGTCACCTATGTCCCTGTATATAAGGTCCATTCTGATTCCTTCCTTAGCCTTGCAGATAAGGCTTTTTAAGCTTATGGGTCAATAGTTGTAGTTCTGCATGTTACTGGATTGATGTGCATCACATATCACAAAACAGTTGATATTATTTTTTGTAGTGTAGGTGATATATGTGTGGAAAAAGTACTGATACACCAGGATTGCAGTGCATGGAGGGTGGCAACACATGGCTATATTGTAAATATGTGACATATTGTTAAATAGTGGCTTCTTTTTGCAATGTTTCCACATGTAATGTCATCTCATAGACAGGAAATGGGCAGTAAACAGCAGTAATACATAATAATATTTACTTTTACATAGTGTGGTGAACAGTGGGTTTGCCCAATGGTTGGCAAAGTGTATATGCAAGTGAGATACACATGTTCGCATGTAGCAAAGTAGTGTGCAAATGTCAGCCACATTGCTAAAATCTAATAGTACTGAGTCTATGAAACACAGCTGCAGCTTAACTGACTCTGTAGCACCACAGCATTGATATGTTCCTTTTTGGGCTCAGATGGTACTGGGTTTGAATCCAGGTGTATCTAATACTGTTAATTAAACATTGATAATGCAATGACATGAATTCTTTATAGTACATGTGTTGGTGTGGGTTGGGATAGAGCAGTGGGGTTAAGCAGCATTCCACAGAGGAGCCCAAAAAGTCAAGGGAACCATTGCTTTTTCAGCAACTTATGTGTATTGTGTGTGTGGTTCTATTTCTGACCAGATTAAAGTGGTGAAAATGGGGTAGATAGGAAAGTAGTGAAACAGGGAGCAAGCAGAGGGAAGAACACAGGGAAAGCAGGATAGGAATGTGCAGGAGGGAAGTAGGAAAGAATCATAGCTTTCCATTCCTTTAACAGTGTAAACTGAAAACATGTGCAGCGTATTAACTGAATTTGGATTGTCACCTGCAGAGAGAGGGGGTGACCACAAAGCAATCATGTTGTATAGCCAATTGGACATAATCAAGTGTGTTGAGAAGGGATGAGTGTGAAATGGAAAGCCATGTATGGGATGATTTTTTTTTTTTGGGACAGGTGCCCATTTATTTTTTATTTGCAAGAGAGAAGAATGTTGGAGAAGGGTCGTATGTATGTCTGGGTCAAGTAAGTTGGGTAGGTGAAGAAGCAATTGCAGACAGACAAGACAAGAGACAGAGACAGTCATGGACACAAAAGGTTGGGGGACACCAAGATTCTGGTGAGGATGGGGACAACCCAGGCCCATGGTCATCAAGCTTGAAGACAGTGAGAATCAAGTGCTCACCCACTGGACTATCATCACTCTCACCTTACTCTGCTGGTGGCTGGAGTGTTGATGTCTCCTCCTCCTCCTACTACTACTATGCAACATGAGGGAGTTCAGCCTAGCCAGCTGGTGTAGGCATACACCAATGGTGCGGGGCATGACACTATGCACCATCCCTGGCAACTCACTGCGGGTGGTGAAATCACCACTTCTGCCACTGCTCCTGGAGGGTACCACTGGACCAACCTCCACAGCAGAACTACCTGAGGGTGCAGGTAGTGCAGGGGCAGGGGCAGTGGATGCAGTGCTGCCAGGTTGGCTCCTAGATTTGCTGGGCATCAGTACTGGAGACTGTAGAGTAGATGCATGCTGGTCCTGTGGGGCTAGTCTACCATTCTGTGCTGTGGGGCATTTACTGATGTGGCACACATGGATGATATTGACACATGTTGATGACATATAATACAAATAAAAAATAAAAAAATAAAAAATAAAATAAAAGGAAAGAAAATAAAAAAGAAAGATAATGGTTGGGGTGAGAGAAAAAAAAACATAATATTAGTACCTTCATATGTGACAACATACAATGCATTAAGACAATTATACAACTCTATTATCTTAAGTTTTACATTTAAGTCTACCTCCTAACAGATGCATGCCATACTAGATTGCTGCAAGTGATCCTTGCATGTTCCAGTTATGCAGATTACAGTTCACAGCAGGGCATTTATGCCATGGGTATAGAGGTTTTAATTTAATGTAAATATTATTGAAGAAATAACAGTACTGTATGGCTGTGGTATATGAACCCACGACATCTGACTAAAGTCTAATATTGGACTCTTACCACTGATTTGTACTATAGACTAATGCATGCATACTTACATTTACAGTTGGGATATGCATGCTCAATTTGATACCACTCCATAAAATACCAAAAAAGCTATTTTTAACTTTTAATGCCACAATAACACTTAGCTTCTACTGCATACATACCAGTTGCTTCACTCAGTCTCTCCAATCTAGCCACATGGGCCTGGACATTGAACTCCCGATCACTGGCAGCTGAGAAAAAAACAGAACAGAACAACAGACCATCATGCATACCAGTCTTGCCTATATTCAACTTTCTAAGTCTTAGAAGTACTCTCTGTAGTTGATACTTACATAGGTGTGGAATGTCCTCAGTCCTCAGTCCTAAATTCCTCCAACTAATGGTCAAGGGTATCCCTCTTCCTCCTCTATAGGTCATTGAAATGATGCCTACATTGTTCTCCAGTGTGTGTGATATCAGTGGCATTGGATCCAGCCTGGGCTAAACTCTTCCATTCCTCAGACTTGTACTGGGAGCCAGAATAGTCTCCCTGCAGAAGCCTTTGACTGTAATTCTTTACTAGGAGTCTAATAAATATCCTGGACTCCTGGACACCATACCTCTGTGCTGTAAACCTGGCACCTTCTCCACTAATGCTAGCCATGTCTACCAGCACATCTAGAGAAATGCAGACTGATGCTTTCCCACTAATTCCAGTTATTGTGTTTACTGGAGAGCCCACACTCGAGCAATCCATTAGCGCAATGGTAAGCTGACAGTAGCAGTGCCAAGCAGTGAGAAACTAAATAATTGCAATTGGAAGGTTAATCTGGTGACACAATAATAGCATCTCACCCCTCATACTTATAATTAATAATGAGAGTGAATATGATGGGAAATGGAACAACAGTTAAAGTGCATAGAACATCCTGTATTAGAACCCAGGACTATGTGATTGGTAGTCCTACACTTATACCGGTTGCCACAAGAAAGTTAAAAGAGCACTTGTTCATGTTTCAGTTCATTGCTGTAAACTGCAATGTCACAGCAGTAAAATAAAAAAAGGTTTCACACCCTGTATTAGAACCAAGGACCATCTGTACTCTAGTCCTACACTTAAACCTGCTACCACAGGACTAGTTAGACAACATTCCCTAATTTACTAATAATTTTTAAGGTCTCTCTGCCAACTGCTGTACAACACTACTTAGTGGGTTTTTTGCATGGTCCCCAATAGAATTAATTGAAAGTACATGGTTCCTGTTTTTGGCTGTCTGAGTCCTTTCTGCTTCCTGGGTGGTCCAGCTGTCCAGTTTGCACACTACTGGGCCTCGCACAAATGAGATAAGTACAGCCAAACCTGCCATTCATTTCCTCCATTCCCATGATTACACTAAGCACCATGTCATGCAAACACTGATCAAAAAAATGAAAAAAACAAAACTAATGAAAAAATTACAGAGAAAAAAAGAAATTTGCCAACAAATGAAGGGGAGGCTGGATGTCAGTGAACAGAAACTGTGAACTGTGTGCTGCTTACTTGCATTTCCAACCTTGACAAAAGTACATCTAACACTTTGCAAGTCTAACCTGACATGCCCACTGGATGTAGGGCAGTCTGCATTGCTGTTGTGGTTACCTTCTCCCAACCAGTAATCATTCACAGTTGAAATCCATTAAAAACAACTCCCACTCAAAATGTTTTTTTTTTTCTCCTGAAGCATGTGAGGCAGTTGCATGGTTTTAACAATAAATTTTTGATCAGACAGCATTTCCCTCCTTGGGATTTGATCATAGTAGTTGTAATATGATGGAGTGGATTGATCCAGCGTTATACTGGGCTGAGTTTAGATATGTGTACTATGACAACCCCATGACAATGTTTTAGCTATATGTTTAGTTGCCCGAGCATTAGAGGTTAGTCTGAAAAAGCTCCTGAAAACCTGCCTCATTTCTCTTGATCTAGTTATTCATAGGATTGTTGGCTTCTCTCTGAGATTGGTAGTTTTCCATCTCATTAAAAGAAACATTCATTATCTCGTTCTTAAAAAACAACTTTGGATATGAATAGTGTAGAAAATGACCACCCTTCTTTAACCTGCTATCTGTGGTGAAAGGTTGCAGAGGAGGCAGCTAATCCTAAGCTTAGTCTTATTAAAGCAGTTTTGATTTGTTGGATCTGGATTAGTCCAGTTTTATGTAATGGTGCACACAGAGACTACACAGACAAGTGGAAGATGATCTAGTGATGTCAAGAAATCACCTTGATCTCTTGGCTGCATCTAATACAGTGGATCCCGGGATCCTGACATTGCTTCAGAATGCTCTGTTGCATATTGGGTATGGTTCTGGAGTACTCTGCCTCCTAACTCTCTGGACAATCACATCATGCTGTGGCAAAATGAACTCAAGTTCTTAATTCATTGACTGCAGTGTACCTCAAGGTTCAGTCTGAATTCTCATGGTATTCACAGTGTGCATGCTGCTCCTGGGGGAGTTCATTGTTAGGAATTGTATTTCTTACCTGATGCATTCAAATGACATTCAATTACACCTTTCTTTTTCAGAAGTGCATGGATTTGTCTCCTGTACAGGACTGAATGCATTCAATTTTGAAATATATATCTATGAACAAGCTAAAACTCAACCCATATTAAGACTGAGGTTCTATTGGTACATGGCACCATTCTTCCATCGTAACTTACTTTGTCTCCTCATTGATTATATAATACACCCTCTGTAGAACATAGTTCGCATAATATATCACACACCAGTGTCTGACCATTCAAGCCCTTAAGGCATAACACAAAAACAAACATCTTAGTCATAGGCGACTCAATTGTGAGGCACACAGATGTCCCTCTCACCAAGTTGGATAATGAAATGGTCACAGTCAGCTGTCTGTCAGGTGCCATGATCCACCACATCACACACGGACTCAAGTCTTTCAACAACAGGCACTGTTATGACTCTGTCATAGTTCATGTTGATGTGAATGACTTGAAATGTACCTCACTGAACTAGAGGAACAGAGACATGACTGAGCTCTCAGATTATGTGTCTCAGGCAGGTATGTCCCTCGCTTTAAGCAGCATTTTACCTTCACCTAGGATGATACCTCAATACAAAAAAAAATGATTAACGTCAACAATTGGCTTAGTTTCTGGTGTCATTCAAAGGGGATCCAGTATGGGTCTATATCATATTTTCAAAGTATTATAACTTCAAACATTAAATATCGAATTTAAATGTTCGAAGTTATAAAATTTCGAACATATGTAAAAAAACAAACCCAAACCCAAAACTAATGACTATAGGCAGGGGGACAAGCCCCCCTGCACCCCCCACACTCCCTGCTCTTTAAATATACCTACTACGAGACCACACTACAGTGCAGTAAGGGAAATCTTACCTTTACCGCACTGTAGTGTGGTCTCTGAGTTGGTATATTTAAAGAGCGGGGGGGGGGTGCAGGGGGCCTTGGCCCCCCTCCTTACACTAGTCAGGTAAGTTTCATTTGTTTTTTGTTTTTGTTTTTTTTTTTTATTATATGTTTGATGTTTGAAACTTCGAACATTTAAAATTGATTATTTAATGTTCGAAGTTTTCAAACTTTGTACATATAATATAGACCCTCCAGTATCTGTCAGTCTGGGATGACATGGTCGACAGACCTTGATGCTTTGTCAGAGATGGTCTTTATCTGTCACCTCTGGGATTTTGGTTACTAGCTAAGGCTCTTGCCATCCCCATAGTGCCTTTTTTTAGGCAATGTCACAAGAACAAAATTCCCAATGTAAAAAAAAACCCTCTAAAAACAACCTCAAGGTTATGCTGCTAAATACTAAGAGTCTAAACTAAAAACTGCACTCACTGGAAGCAGTCCTCACCATGTAAGATGCTGACATTTCTGCAGCCCCTGAGATTTTGTTTAAGGCTGCAGAACGCCCCAGCTTTACCAGGTTACACTTCCTTCCCCATGTTCAGACCACAAACTGAAGGTGTGAGAACTAAAGGAGTTGGTGTATCAATATTCATTAAAGATAAATACACGTCTAGACTGGTTAAACAGCAAGATTCCCCTGAATTACTTCAGGTGCAATTGACTGTAGGTAAGACCCCTCTTCAGGTCATAGCCAGTTAGAGGACCCCCTCCATGAATCAAAACATCCACTCAGCCTACTTGGATCTACTTGAGTCAATCAAGATACAACCAAAACTGTGTTTTTGGGTGACTTTAATTACCTGTCCATAGACTGTGTAAATTATGGTTTACCTTTATAAAACCAAATCACAGTTGTGCGATTGCTCATATGAGCGAATCATAACCATGGAAGTCAGGACAGCGACGATTCCATATGTTCAAAAATCAGCAAATCTAAAAGCAGATTCGCTGATTTATGAACATAAATATCTAAAGAAAAAACAAATGAAGTGTAAAGCAGGGGGGCAAGTCCCCCTGCAACCCCCATGTGGGGGGCTGCACCCCCCCCCACACACACACACACACACGCACTTTAATATTCTAACTCAAAGATTGCACTACAGTGGGGAAAGGGAACATTTTCTGATCCCCACTATAGTGCAATCCACCCCACAATGTTGAATGGACAATGAGCGAATGTCACTGTGCATTCGCTCATTGCACATTTGAATCTTTTTCCGTTCGGTATTTGCAAACTTTACAAATGGCCTTTTGGACAATTGCTGTTCGCCCGTGTGCAATATGCATACATGAAGGTAAACCATAAATTATACATGTTCTAACTCACTTACCCAAAGGTTCCTGAACTTCATTAACTCCAGTGCCCTGGACCAGCTAGTTGACATATCAACAAGGGGCTCAAAGATCCTGGACCTGATGCTCACTAACATGGGAGACTACTGCACCACCACCCCATGTGTAGCTATCCCTAGTGAGGTCTGACCACAAATCAGTCTCGCTAGAAGTAACTATAGCACAAGATGCCCCCCCCCCCCCCTTAGTAACAACTAAACTAAAAAACTTCTCCAAGGCCAATTACAACCTCTTACATGACAGCATAAATAACTTCATAGCCTCTCCCTCCACTGATGGAACAGACACCTACACTGAGTTACACACCAATGCTTTATACAAGCACCTATACAATTGTATTGACTCTGTTGTACCAGATAGAATGAAAGAAAGATCTTCAAGGAAAAACAGACCTGCCTGGTAGACAACTGCCATTAATAGGCTATACAATAGGAGAAAGAAAATGCTGAAAGGAATAGTCTCAAAACTGGAAACACTCCCTCCTCAACATAAACTAGCTAATAAGACTCCTAGTGAAGTCCTCCAAAGCTGACTACAAATCCAAATTAGCTTCCCTAACTAAAGATAACCACAAGACGTTCTTTAGTTACATGCGTAACCTCAAAGGTAATGCCCAGATTTGTGCTGAACTCATAGTTAATGATACTACATAACATATATAGAACATGTGAATATAGCAAACTTGCTGACTGACTGGTTCAGTGAAAACTTCACTCCCCTGTCCCCACCACATATATACCAAAGCATCCCTAACACTGAACCCCTGCCTAGTATCTCCTTGGAGCAGGTCTTAAATGCTCTCTCCAAGGCCAAAAACACAGCCTCTGTGGAAACAGACAACATCCCAGGCTGTGTTCTACATGATTAAAACAGGAATTAGTATCACCATTAAGCACGCTTTTCAATCACGGCCTAAGCACTGGCTTTGTCCCAGTGGAATGGAAAACAGCTACCATTGTCCCTTTGTACAAAGGGGATGCATCCATGAACTCTGGGAACTATAGACCAATTAACCTAACCAGCCTTATGGAACAAATCATCATGGACCTTATTAACAAAGATATAGGAAATCTCAAAATGCTCGACCCCTCCCAGTTTGGCTTTGTCAAGGAGACATCATGCCTGTTAAACTTGGTGGACTTCTTCGAGACAGTCACTAAAGTGCTACATGAGGGCAGATCTGTGCATATGACCTACCTAGACTTAGCCAAGACCTTTCACACTATCCTCCACTCAGGCATCATTGATAAACTCACCCATCTGGGTACCGACCCATATATTGTTAGGTGGGTTGCAAATTGGCTCACTGATAGAACTCATACAGTCAAAATAGGAGACTCCACTTCCTCCAGTAGACCTGTAACCAGTGGTGTTCCACAGGGATTGGTTCTGGGACTCCTACTGTTCAGAATCTATTTCTCCAAAGTATAGGCGAAAACTAAAGGACTGTGGCTGACAGAGTTTTCTGATGACTGCAAACTGGGAGCAATCATTGAAATCCCTAGCGATGTCAGCATCCAGCAAAAAGGTCTTATGCAGACTAATGACAGGTGTCAAAGTCATGGTCTTAAACTTTATGTAAAAAAATGCATTATCAACCCCTTCAGCAAGGGTAATGTTCCTGCAAACTACCACATCAATAGCAATACCCTAAGCACACAGTCAGTGGTAAGAGATCTGGGCACACAGGTTGACATTAACCTTAACTTTGGTCTCTGCAGTGGTAAGAAGGTCATTTTATATTGCTCATCTCATAAGTAAGGGCATTGTCTCCAGAAAAAAAGAGGTTATAACCCATCTGTACTCTTCTCTCATTAGGTCAATAATAGAGTACAATACTCCCTTTGATATGTTCCTTTCCAAATGCCTGCAGCAATTAGAGAGGCCGTAAAGGTTCCTTATGACTGTCTTATGCAGACAGACTGAAATCATTGTCACTTTTCTCTGTGTCATACAGGCTGCTCAGAGGTGACCTGTGTATTGCAATAGAGCAATCTCTGACCCAGCTTTGATGGAAATACTGCACATTTGCATATCAAATGGTACATGGGTGACTCACTAAAAGGATCTTAACCTGGTATATCACATCAACAGAGCTTGCTGGAGAGATAGATTTGTCTCACAGAGGTTTCCCCACCTTTGGAAAAAGCTTCCTAGTCATGTTAAACAAAGCCCCTCATTGGCCCTATTTTTAAGTGCAATTTGAATGATTGTATGGGTGACTGGAAATTCACCCCATGGGTTCCACCTGTGTCCCTCTTGGACAGGGACAATAGGTGCTGACTTTAGGGTCTGCTTGAGCCAGACACCCTTGGGAACATGGGTTGTACTTGGCTAGGCTTGTAAGGGCCCTGGGGCCATTTGCCTAGTAACCGCCTATAATGCTATGATCCTATGGAGGAGGATGAATCTGTTTTTTGTGTCCTGGATTAAGGATTTTTGTCTTTATCCTTGACAACAGACTAACAATGAAGAACCAGGTGTCATCTTTTACCTGGACATTTTGTCTTTAACTGAAGACTATAGTCAAGATCAAACATATTCCACCTTCAGATGTAGTGAAGGTGATAAACATTATGGTTCTTTCCCTTACTGAGTAAAGCAGTGCCTTTACCTGGGGCTTATGGGTAGTGATTTAGCACACCTGTAATAGTATAAAATTCCACAGCTAGGATGCTGGCTGGCAAACCTAGTGTTTGTCATATCACTCCTATTGTACATGATTTCTGCTTACTTCCAGTTGTAGTCACTGAAGTTTTAAGACCCTTGCCATTACCTGTCAAGTCCTTCACAGTCTGTGTCATGTCAGTGTGAAACGGTTGTTGTGTCATTATTTCCCTATGTTGCAAATCGGGTGAGAAGCTTGTTTAATGCAGACTATTTTCCTGAGAGGTACTTCTTTGTGCTTGTACACATTTATCAGTTGTTAGGTATAATTCTCTTTCATTTATGGAAAAGCAATCCAGTTTAATAATTCTGTTAATGGAATGGAGAGACTAATGAAAAGTTAAAATTTTATAACAATATTAATTGCTATTTTAGTAAATGGTTAGTGTTTGCAGTACTAAGTACTGTATTACAATCTTTTCTTATAGCAGATATATGAATTGTAACTATTTCTCCACACTAAAGGTTCTTAGTGTAGGAAGTTTATGCTTGGATTATCGACCTGTACTAATATTAACACCATCATCAGGTATCCTGATTATCATCTTTTGCCTTCGACATGCAATTACATCATGCATACCAGTAGGGGTGGGTTCAGTGGGTGCTGATTTTCTTTGTTTTCCATGCTCACTCTTGGAAGATAATTAGACAAGCAATAGTTTGTATACTTAGTCTTTTATTTTTCCATAAAGTCTTCTGACTAGGTCTACATAATTGGTCTCTGTCTGAAGCTAGATATGTTCAGCAGGCAATAAAAATTGTAGATTTTTATTTAAATGTTGGAAACTTTTTGTAACATAGAAGGGGTTTCCTAACCTAGCTAATCTTTATGCTTGGCTCTTTCGTAGGGTAAAGCTCAGATTTTAATTCACTGTCTACCATAATTAGGTCAGGGTAGTCAACCCTCACAGCAGCTCAGCTTTGAGTATTGTGGACATATGTTTGGTAATAGTAGATAGATATATATTGTTCTCCCTAATAGAAAGCTTAATAAAGTATTTTGTTTGTTTGCTTGTTTGTTTTCATTTGTTTTTTGCGTGCTTTTAGTTTTTTGTTTTTGTTTTTTATCCTTATCTAACCATCTTGTTAAAGTTTCTTTAATTCAGCATTTATTGCAGTTCTGTCTGATTCATCTACACACTATAACATCCTAATCTGCCAAACCAGAATTGTGCCATTTCAGTCAGACCCCAGATGGAACTTTAATGTAATCTTTGTACCTGTAATGATAAAAGAACATGTGACCTTATCAAAGTAAAAGCTGTTGTATAACACACACACACACACACACACACACACATACACACACACACACACACACACACACACACACACACACACACACACACACACACACACACAAATGCACACACACACACACACACACACACACACACACACACACACACACACACACACGCACACTAATTTTTTTTACAGTAAAAAAAAAAAAAAAGAAAAGGAAATTTTACTAAAATGGCAAGTTTGTGCATCATCCTAGAAAAGGGGATGGTCAGCTTCGCTCTCGTGATTAAACCACACCGACCGTGGATAAATCTTCAATATGCCACACCGACATTGTCAGTTATTGCTATAGTATTCTATCCCCTTTAATTAAAATAAATTGTAGTATGAGACAGCCTTAAGTATTTGTATTCATTTTTGATGATATGGTTTGCAGATAATTATTTGATCTGCTAAATTATCCAGTGTTACAGATATAGTCACTTATGACTTCTCTATGAAAAGTAATTGGAATTTCTGGACTAAAGGTAAATATTAAGATATCAGTTATTTTTTCAGAAAATGAGAGTGCATTAAATAATCAACAAGCTCTGACAAAATTCACTTTCTTTGTGGTGACAGTCTACACTTATCTAGGTTTTCAGATGACGCTTTATTTTATTATGATATAGGTTCAGAGGTAAATACCAGGCTAGCTGCCCTTGTGGGCCATTTTAAGTCTAGACAATTTCCCTTTTTGTGCTTGAATTACCAATCCTATTTGGTTAGAGAGTGGCCTTAGCCATCCCATGGTGGATAATTCTATATTATAACTGGACTCATACCATAGGTAATTTGAGTACACCCATCCATGGGGTAAAGCATTTAGGAACTGCCTCTGTGCCTTAGTAGTACAGGGGACAGTCCTGGGGTAAATTATCTGTTTCCTATCCTTAGATCCTAGTTGCACTTGAATATGGACAGGGATGAACTTTGTTTAATGTGGATGGAGAGTCTGTTCAAGAGCAGAGGTATCCTCTGTGAGATATGCCTGTCCCTCCAAACCATTCTTTTGATGTTGCAGAAGAGGTTTAGATCCCTAGACAGAGTAGTTCTAATGCTGTCAAACTTGCTGATGTGCAATAACTCAATCAGTATTGAGTCAGAGGATGCCTGGTTTGCCAGATACACATCTCTAAGCAGTCTCTAGGATACCAAGTATAGTGACAGGGCTTTGAATCGGTCCATGCAGGACATGTTGTTTAGGCCTTGTATCCTTTTAGTAAGGTATCTCTGTGGGCAGTCCATTTAATGCTTGTGTCTAGACAGATACTTGTCAAAGGGGGCATTATATTCAATATAATATGTTTTATATAATATATTTTATATATTTGATTTATGTCTATTTATTTGTTTATTTATTTATTTATGGAATTATTATTAACTAAGTAAACTGGTGGATGGAATCTTTTCATCCCAGCCCCAGGCCAGAACGATACACAACAGTACAATAAAAATGTTATAGTACAATCAATAATATATTACATTCAGTGAATGTCAGAACATTCTGAGCAGTAAAATGGCATTCAGAGCTGTACAAATAAAGCTCTTGTACTAGAATGCCTATTCTACCTCAGGAGGGCTAGAAGCTATTGAAAAGTGTGTTTTTCTCCTTTACTTGGATAATGGTGACTATTACACCCCTTTACAAGGGAGGCTGTGTTACTAAGCTATCAAGTTTCACACTAAGTCTTACAACTATATTAGGAAAAGTACTTGAAAGAATCTTATTAAACTTACCTTTTTAATGAAGCTGAGATGAGAGATATTTAACAGCATGTTTTTTGCTTGGGAAAATCATGTAGTACAAATTTAGTAATCTACTAATCTGGCAAGTATGCACTGAACAACGAGATCAGTTTCTGATATTATTATTTAGATTAGCAAAATGTTCAACTCATTTCCACATTCTGTAATTTTCTGAGGTTATGGCTAGTTAGCCTCTCAATGAATATACAACAAACTTTATCCAACACTGGCTATTTGATAGCAAATCACATGTAAAGATTAACCGAGAGAGTCACGGTCCTGCTTGACAAAGATGATCCTTGGGGGTCAGATGTCAGCCCAGATTTGTTTACTATCTTCATGAGTTTGATGGCAGGGTTACATTCTGTGGGATGTAGACATTTGCAGATGACACAAAGAAAGGTACAATCAAAGCCGGATCCAGCACTAGGCAACATTGGCAGCCACTTAGGGCCAGGAGGCTTCAACATAAAAAAAAAAGAAATTACTTCTTAACATCATGGTGCTGGCGTCTCCTCCTTTAAGGAGGAACATGCGTGTGCTGCATGCATGCATGCCAGCAAGGATGTAAACCCATTCTGTACTCATACGCAGAATTTAAACTATCTGTTCCATTTATAGAGAAGGTAAGTGCGTGTGTATGTGTGTGTGCATATGTCTGTGTGTGTGTGTGTGTGTGTGTGTGTGTGTGTAGTCTAAACTAGAGGTTCTGATGTTTCTGTATGAGACAGAAAGTGCAGGTGTTCGTAGGCATGTGTATGTTTGTATGTATTTTAAACTAGCAATTCTGTTTGCATGAGAGATAATGTGTGTATTGCTATATGAGAGAGAAGGTGTATTTGTGTGTATTGCTGTTTGAGGAAGTAGGTGTGTGTATGTGTGTGTTGCTGTTTAAGAGCAGAGAGAAGTTAGGGCTCTGTGAGAGAATAGGTGTATGTATGCCTATGCTGTTGTGTGAGAACAGAGAGAAGGTAGGTGTGTGTGTGTGTGTGTGTGTGTGTGTGTGTGTGTGTGTGTGTGTGTGTGTGTGTGTGTGTGTGTGTGTGTGTGTGTGTGTGTGTGTGTGGGCATGCGTGTGTGTGAGAGAGACAGAGAGAGAGAGCAGAGAAGGTAGGTGAGTGTGTGTGTGTGTGTGTGTGTGTGTGTGTGTGTGTGTGTGTGTGTGTGTGTGTGTGTGTATCTGTGTGTGTGCATATGTATAAGAAGGAGAGCAGAGAGAAGGTATGTGTGTGTGTGTGTGTGCGTGTGCGTGTGCGTGTGTGTGTGTGTGTGTGTGTGTGTGTGTGTGTGTGTGTGTGTGTTTAACACACTTCAGAACTGTCCAGATTTAGCCTCATAATTGTTGTCTTTTTCTCATACATTTTGTGGTTTTCTGGCAAATCACAGAGGACTGAAGTCATTAAATAAGAACATACATATGAGTTTCAGAATACAAATCCTTCGGAAAATTCGTGCTAACACAAATTCTGTTATTCTAGCAACTTTCTAAGTTAAAAAGATCAATATTTAAAATCTATCCCTGTTTTTTTGGGCCATTGAGTCCCCATTATTTTAGGCTTTATCCAGATTTCTTGTGCTAAGAGGTTGAGAGGTATGGAGGTATGATATGTAATGCTCTAGTTGGGGGGCAGGTTAGTTTATTAATTTGATCAAGTTTGACCCTATAAGTTGGTTACAGGAGACAAGAGCCTGAATCCTCTATACCAACTACCAGGCTGCTGAAGGAATTGTGAATTTCTGTGAAGACAAGATCCTGAATCCTGTACATCAACTTCCAGGCTGCTGAAGGAATTGTGAGCTTCAGTGGAGAAAAGAACCCAAATCCTGTACACCGACTACCAGATTGCTGACGGAATTGCGCACTTGAATTTCAGTACATTTTCAGGAAATTATGAGTTTCGGTGTATTTTCATAGAACTTTGAGTTTCAAATGAAAAGAGGTTTACTGTTGTTCATGCTGTCTGTTTACAATGTGCAACTAACTGTTTTGTTTAGCAAATGGCAGTCACTGTTTGTGCTGTAGTATTTGAAAGCAGTGTTAGTAGCATAATTGTGTTTCGTACAGAAGACTGTGGATTCTACTCCCACACAATATAGATAGAGTGCAGATATTGCAGTGCCATTTTGAATGTGAATTATTTGATACATTTTAAGGGGCTATAAGGGTTCTGCACTCCTGAGTGTGTCCTTCTTTGTATGAGATGCCTAGTAACTATGAACTTGTTGTCAGTTAGTCAGTCATTCCCTATTGCAATATTACCAGCTTATCGTTTTTTTAATGTAACATAGGCAATTAATTCTTCAAGAGCATCAGGTACTGAATTTGTAGATGATATACTGAAATGTAAAGTTGTTTTCCAGTAGCAACTTCTTCATTAGTTACGGATCTCCTTAATGTGGAATTATTTGGATGACTTTTACTTCTGCAATGATTGTGCTTATTGACTAATACTGGTGGACTGTAATGACAGAAGTTTGTGTGTCCTTTTTGGTTAAAATGTTCTGAAATGGGCAGTTTTGTCATTATTGGGTCATACATTTTGTTTCATTGCTTACTGGGAAAATGTTCAAAACTACAAAATTAAAGCACACTCTAACAAGTGGTGTCGTATTATACAAGGAATATAATTTATACAATCAGGAAGGTGAATCAAAGAACACAGACATGTATGCATGGCCCTAAAAATGTGTGCAAGAAGCCTATGGTTTGAAAATAGCCCAAAGGTGAACTTAATTCTCCACTGGCCAGATCCATTTTATTTGAATGCAGGTTTTAATGCATTTTCAATTAATGCGAGTTTCAATGACAGAGTATTTTACTGTTCATATTATATCTGTTTTCATTGTGAAACTGTATTATTTGTTTAGGAAATAAATATCAGTGTTTGTGCTATTTTATTTCAATAGCTGTAATCATTGTAGAAGTAAATAAGAAAACAGTATGCATATATATAGGTTTGAACAGTTTATGGTAACTTGGGAGAAATAGCCAAGTAATGGAACACTGGAATGGCTGGGAAGGGGGCTGTTGCAGTGGGGGGAGGGTTAGGGGATTGCTGCAGGAGGGGTTGCTCTGGAGGGGCCCCAATTTGCTACCCTGCCTAAGGCCCCATTTGACCATGATCTGGTTCTGGGTACATTGCTGGCTTCTTTAAATAGATGTATTATAGGATTGAGTTGACCAAAATAATAAAATACTTAATATCAAGGAAGAGTTGTTTTAGATAAGGGGCAGGCTAGCAGTGCCTAACCATAAGGCATAAATGGAGATGTTCTAGAAAAATCCTGAAATGCAAGGATCTTAGAGTGTTAGTGAATTGCATTTATGTTTTTAGGCAAATGCTGATATTATAGTAAGAAAGAATTTTTTTTTGATAAGGACCATCTTCAGAATTGTCATTTCTTGAAATTAAAATATAATCTTTCCTCTCTTTTAAACAATTATAAAGCTAATATATAAATATCTAGTCGTTGTTGTTTTATCTTTTCAGTTAAAGAGGTACATAAATTAGAAATAATCAAAAGCTACTACACCAAATGGTTAATCCATTTGAAAAACAAGCCTTGCACTAAAATACTGACTGCCCTAATGTTGTGTTCTGTTTATTACACATTAAAAAGAGGGAGTCTGATATGGGTTTTAAATATCTTTAAGAGGAAAGACTACATTAAGAATGGAGTTTCTTAGTCATGAAAGGAATAATACAACTTAGTAGATCTAAAAAATATAATACCTACATAAAAAGGGTTTCTCTACATCATAATTACAAAACTATAGAATATGTTTTGAAAATTCATCAGCCAAGCTGAAAATCTGAAACAACTTAAATGTATACCAGATAACTTTTTGGGGCATGTGACCTTCAGGGCAAGAATTAAAGGACTGGGCTTTATTAACTGCCCATTGCTGAGTTGTGAGCCTTTACAAAATTCAAACATTGAATTGATACAAAATTACATTCTATAATAATCAGAGGATTCAGATAAGTAACAATATATTCAGTTAACATGTGGATGATCGTAATAATGCAATAAAATTTAAAACAGTACGATAAAAATGCTCATTAGTCATCAGGAGCAAACAGTGCTTCATATATAGAGTGACATACAATTAGTTAGCCAGAATGTACACAAATGTAAAATATGTTTTATACATATTATATTTAACCATACATTATGACATATAGATATAAATACAATAAAAGGCATAGAAAACATCATAACTCCATCTATACCAAGAAAGCTGAGAGGCTCAAGTACATAAGGGATGTATTTAATGAGTGATATAGCTTATTATTACACTAATGCTGAGAGTGTTTAATATCTAACAGCAAGACTAATAATGTTTTGAGCTAACCTAGATCCATGAAACACATGTAATTATCTTCATCAAGCATATGTGTTTTGATATTTTTTTCTTCTAATATTTTCAGGAAAATAGTTCCAGATAGATGGTACCAAGTCTGCAAAAGCTTTTTCAGTCAATGTCAGTTTGACTGATTGGCTGACTAACTTTGTACCCTTCTGATAGTGTAAATCAAATGACTGCTCTGGCTAATAGCAAATGTATTCCTAAACTATCAACAGTACCTTTCATTAAGCGATTTGAATGTGAGAGTGTTAAGTTCCAGGGAGGCTCTGGCTTTGACTGGTAACCATTTATTCTTCTCTGGGTAATACAGTGGTATTCTCTAGGACTGACAAGATGAATGTTTGCGAAACTGACTGAGCAATATATTTTATGTGGTGAGTAGAGTTATAATTTGGCAGACCTTTTCCAACCTATACAAACATTACATTTATAGTGTTTGCATGTCTTGCCTTAGAAGAAAGTAAGGTATAGATTTTATAAGAAATGTTCAACGGCAGTAGTACCTTATTAGTTTGAGTTTCAGCATGAGGGCTAAATGAAATTGTTTGCTTCAGAATGAATCCAAGGTACTTTTAATCATTGGTCATGGAGTGATGTTTACAAGGTAGGTGCTTTTGAACATATTAAACGTGCTAAACAACACAATGACAATTTTAACGTGTCACTGTCATTTTTTGGAAATCAACATGTTCCAAATTAGCTTGAAATCATCTAGTACGAGGTCAACACTAAAACAACAGAGAAACTTATTTATGAAAATGTATGTTGCTGGAGCAAGCAATTTCTTCTATTCTTCAGCAAAATATGTCTCGCTATTATAATTTTGAGATATGCAACTTATTCCTAGAATTACACAAAAAATAACTATGTGAAGCAGGGGAGCGATGAATGTTGACAGTTTTCACTCTCCTTTATTATTTATGCATTTATTTATTTATTTTGGAGAATGCAAGCTCCTTTGCGCGCGCGCGCACACACACACACACACACACACACACACACACACACACACACACACACACATACACACACCATTGTGGGGGCTACAGCCTCACTTCTCTGATTCTTATATAAACTAACTCCAAGAATATTTTATTTTATTTTTACATTTGTTTACTGGGATAGTCCAGCTGGGTATTAACCATTTTTCAGTGGAGACCCGTGGGCAAAAGCCCCAAGTTACACAGGAACTTAAACTTAACTATGTCATAATTAAACATATACAGACATTTGAAATACAGATAGTAGTAGCATAAGAAAAAACATAGGAGATTACAAACATAGGTTGAATAACACATAGGTTGTACACACAGTGAACTTTTGTACTTAGTACATTTTTTATTGATGCAAGTACAGTAGTTGGTGAATTTTTCAGGAATTGTTTGAGGATCAGGTAGGACTATTCAAAGAATATTAGTGTTAATTTAGACATAGAAAAGTTTAAATAATGCATTCTATAATAGAAATGATAGCAGTGATTATGGGTTGAGAATGAGGTAGTATATGAAGGTGAATTAGTAGGAAAGTGATTAAATGTAAGATTGGTTAGGTAGAAATTAGAAGTACTATGAGTAATAATATTATTCAGCCAGGATTAAGACAGGAACCGAGCCATGATTTTGCTATGTGAGATTTGAGATGTATTTTAACTACATGGGGGTTGGCAATGGAGAATATTGGCTGAGGGGTCATGCTCTATATTCTGTAGCTACTTTTGGAATAAAGAGAGTCTCCATGGAAGTTGTTAGACCTAGTTTCTTGTAGAAGGAGCTTATCAGAGGATCTGAGTTGTCTGGTGTTAGATGGGGTTTTTAGTAGGTTTTGAAGAGCTGGACATTTTTTAAGTTGATATATGATCTTGTGGGCATTTGTAAGATGGGTAAGTATAAGGAGGTTGAATAGTTCTAGACATATACGTTGCTGTAATGCAATACAGAGGTGTTCTCTATATGGGGAGTTGTTGGCAAATTGGGTAATTTCATTATAGCATGCTTCAAGTTTAGTTAGTTTGAATTTCTTCAGGTTGGTGAAAATAGCAGAAGCATATAGGAGGGGGTATAGTAAATGTGTCCTTGTGATAGATTGTCTGGAGTAATCAGTAACATGGGGTTTTGCTCCATATAGCGAGCCAAGTTTGATGTGAACATTTTTAATGACAGCTGCCAGATTTTCATAGGTTCATAGGTGTGTACTAGGCTAATGGCCCTGGAGCTTTTACAAGCTTAGCCCAAAATAATTGCCCAGGCACCATGCCTACCAATGTTAGTTCATAGTACCCCTATCCAATAGGGTAACAGGAATGATCCCTGGAGTAAACTTTCTGTTACCCATCCACTCATCAAGATTTCTCTTGAAGAGGGCCAGGCAGGTATGACCCTAGCCCTGAGTAGCATCCTGCCATTGCCCAGAATGATATGGCAGTACAAGGACAAAAGGATTGACTTCAACAATTGGCTAAGTTTCTGGTGTCATTCTAAAGAGATCCCATATCTCTCTACCTGGGATGACATGGTCAACAGACCATGATGCTTTGCCAGAGATGGCCTGCACCTGTCACCCCTGGGATTCCGGATACTGGCTAAGGCTCTTGCCACCCCTATAGTGCCTTTTTTAGGCAAGGTTCAAATGACAAATTCAACAATGTAACAGGAACAGGCAAGCAAAAACTGAGGGTAATGCTACTCAATGCTAGAAGTCTAAATCTCAAAATGCACTCACTCGAGGCACTCCTTAAAATGGAGAACATTAATATCTGTGCAGTGACTGAAACCTGGTTCAAGGCTCTAGACAGTACCCCTGCATTACCAAGCTATCGCTCATACCACAGTTTTTGGCCATCTAACCTGGACCAGAACACCAAAGGTGGAGGTGTGTCCATATTCATTAAGGATATCCACACCTTCAGGCTAGTTGCGCAGCATAATGCATCCAAGGTTATCCAAGTGCAACTAACTCTGGGCAAAACTGCAATCCAAATTGTAGCTTGCTACAGATCTCTCACCATGCCCCATGATTCCCACTCCTCTTTTCTTGATACACTGGAAAATATTAGGGTTCAACCAAACACCCTAATAATGGGTGATTTCAACTACCCCACCATTAACTGGAAAAACTACTCATGTACCAACTTCTTCGCTCAATGCTTTCTGGAATTCATAAATTCCAATGCCCTGGATCAACTTATCCACACCCCCACCAGAGGCAACAATATCCTAGACCTAGTCATTACCAACATGAGTGACTGGTGTTCCACACCTGAAATTAACTCCTTGTTGGTCAGATCCGACCATAAGCTAATCACCCTAGATATCTGCATTCCACCCCCCACCCACCATTAAAGAAACCATGGTAAAAAATTTCTCCAAAGCCAACTTCATGCTTCTTAAGAAAGAAGTGCCGAACTTCATGACACCCATGCAGATGGACAATACAGTTACGACTGTGGAATCCTACACAAATGCACTCTATAAGCACTTATACGAGTGTATGGATTGTGCTATCCCAAACAGAATGAAGACTCTATCCTCCAAAAAAAGGAAGCCAATCTGGCAGTCCCCTGCCATAAACAAACTCTACAACAGAAGGAAGAAACTGTTGCAAAAGAGAGTAAAATCCCATGAGTGGATGAGCTGCCTGGTCAGCCTCAGTAAGAAGCTGAGATCCCTTATAAGATCCTCCAAAGCTAGCTACAAAAACAAAATCACCACTGATTCTAAGGGCAACCACAAAGCATTCTATAGCTATGTCAAGAATCTCAATAGCAACACTCAAATCTGCTCTGAGTTACAGCACAACAGCACGAAAATTACAGAACCAACTGATATTGCCAACATCCTGGCAGATAGGTTCAGTGCTAACTTTACCCCCCTCTCACCCCCCTAAATGGCCCATATCTATACAGGAAGAATGCAGAGTCCCTGTTATCACATCTATGCAGGTAAAAGCTGCACTCTCTAAAACCAAAAACACAGCATCCATGGAAACGGATAACATCCCAGGCTGTGTTTTACACAAACTTCAGAGCGAACTGGCTCTGCACCTAAGCACCATGTTCAATCATAGTCTCACATCAGGCTTTGTGCCCACTGAATGGCGCACAGCAACAGTTATCCCACTTCACAAAGGGGGAGCCACCACTGATCCTGGGAACTATTAGCCTAACGAACCTGGTCTGCAAGGCCATGGAATGTATCATCATGGAACTCATAAACAAAGACATTGGTAACCTCCAAACTCTGGACCTCACCCAGTTCGGCTTTGTGAAAGGCAGATCATGCCTTCTGAACCTGATCGACTTCTTTGAGGCAGTCACCAAAGACATAGATGAGGATAAGGTGGTTCACACAGCCTATCTTGACTTCGCCAAGGCTTTCAACACCATCTCCCATTCTGGAATTATAGCTAAACTCACTAAACTAGGTATAAATCCCTAATGTCACAAGATGGGTTGCCAGCTGGCTCACTGACAGAACCCACACTGTAAAAGTTGCAGACTCCAAATCTGACTTCAAACCAGTGACAAGTGGAGTACGACAGGATTCAATCCTGGGACCTCTTCTGTTTGGTATCTACTTCTCTGAAGTACAGGCTAACAGAGAAGGCCTCTGGCAAATGAAATTCACAGATGACTGCAAATTAGGTGACATAGTCGAGTTCCCAAATGATATGGAAGTCCTACAGAAGGGCCTCGTTGAGACATATGCCTGGTGTCAGAGGCATGGCCTCAAGCTCAATGCCAAAAAGTGCATTGTCATCCCCTTTGGTAAAAACTCTGTACCCATGAACTACTACATAAACAGCAGTTTACTTAATGCCGAATGTGTGATAAGAGACCTTGGGACCCAGGTGGACAGTAGTCTATTATTGATAATCACATCGCCACAGTAGTCAGGAAATCCTTCTATGTGGCACACCTCATTGCAAAAGGGTTCTCATCCAGGAAAAAAGAGGTCATTGTTTCCCTCTACTCGGCACTCATTAGACCCATTATAGAGTACAACACCCCTTTTGGAATTCACCTCACAAGACATCTGCAGCAACTGGAAAGGCCACAGAAGTACCTCACAAAGAGGATTACTGGCCTCAAACAGATGCCCTACACTGACTGTCTCAAAAAACTCCAGCTTTACTCTGTAGCATATTGCCTACTCCAAGGAGATCTCTGCCTAACATATAAAGCTATGTTAAACCCAGAGCTATTGGACATGATATACCTTAAGAAATCCCAATTCCTCTAAGCTACACGCTCTAAGGACCTAAACTTTGTCACCACAATAAACAGGACATGCTAGTGGGATAGATTCCTGTCCCAGAGACTTCCTATACTCTGGAACAAGCTACCCATCTATGTCAAGCAAAGTTCCTCATTAGCACTCTTCAAGAAAAATCTTGATGAGTGAATGGGAAATAGGAAATACACTCCAGGGATAACTTCTGTGGCTCTGCTCGACAGGGGCACAGGAAATTAACTTTTTTGGGTGGCATAAGCCAGGGAACCTTGTTGGCTAGGCTTACTTAGGCCCATGGGCTAATAGCCTAGTACCTACCTATGAACTTATGAGGTGCTCTGCTTGACATGAATGGGAAGCTTATTCCAGGGTGGGCAGTCTTTGGGAGATGAACATGTCCCTCCAGCATGTTCTGTTAATTATGGTAATAAGGTTGTGATCTCTGGAGCGTGTGGTGCAGGGGGATTGGGATTTCTTTAGGTGTAGCGTTTCAAGTAGGGCTGGGTCAGACATGGCTTTGTAAGTCAAGCAGAGATCATCTCTAATAGAGGATAAGAGACTGAGAACAGCTGAAGTTTCTTGAGTCTGTCCATTTAGGACATGTGTTTAAGGCCTAGGATCCTTTTAATGAGGTACTTTTGTAGCCTCTCCAGCTGTTGTAGGTGTCTGGTCAGGTACATGCCAAACAGGGCATTATATTCGATGATTGATCTAATGAGGGATGAGTAGAGAGGGATGATGACCTCTTTCTTCCTGGATGTGAAACCTTTGGTTATAAGATCTGCTACAAAGAAGGACTTTCTGACCACAGTGGCAATGTGGTGGTTGAAGGTGAGGTGGCTTTCGACTTGGGTGCCCAGATCTCTTACGGCCCTTTCAGTGTTCAGTGGGCTCCTATCAACATGTTAATTCATGGGAACTGAGTTTTTTCCAAAGGGGATGATAACACATTTTGTGGCATTAAGCTTCAAGCCATTGTTCTGACACCAGTCATTGGTCTCAGAGAGGCACTTTTATAGGATGTCTGCATCACTTGGGGAGTTGATAATGTCTCCTAGCTTGCAGTCATCAGTGAACTTGGTCAGCCAAAGTCCTTCAGTGTTGGCCTGGACTTCTGAGAAGTAGATCTCAAACAGGAGAGAGCCCAGGACTGAGCCCTGGACGATTCCACTTGTGACAGGTCAACAGTCTGACTTGGAATCTGCAACTTTCACTCCGTGGGTCTTGCTGTGAGCCAATTTGCAACCCACCTTGTGATGTAAGGATCGATTCCTAGTTTGGTGAGTTTATCAATGATACCTAAGTGGGGAATAGTATCAAAGGCTTTGGCCAGGTCGAGGTAGGCTGTATGCACTGCCTTATTCTCATCCACAGCCTTGGTGACTGCCTCGAAGAAGTCAACCAGGTTCAGCAGGCAGGATCTCCCCTTGACAAAGCCAAACTGTGTAGGGTCAAGAGTTTGTAAATTGCCTATATCTTTGTTAAGTAGGTCCATGATGATGCGCTCCATACCTTTGCATACCAGACTCACCAGGCTAACTGGGCGATAGTTCCCAGGGTCTGTAGCTGCTCTCGCTTTATGGAGCGGGATGACTGTAGCAGTGGGCTATTCATTAGAGACATAGCCTGAGGTAAGGTTGTGATTGAACAGGGCAAACAGATGTGATGCCAGTTTTTTTTTGTAGCTCATGTAGGACACAGCCAGGGACATTATCAGGTCCCATGGACACTGTATTTTTGACTTTGGACAATGCAGCTTCTACCTGTGCCACAGAAATGGTGGGTGCCAGGCTTTCTTCTGGTATTGTGATAGGGCCCTTGGGGGGGAGGGAGGGTAAACTTGGCACTGAATCTGTCAGCCAGTATGTTGGCTATATCTGTTGGCTCAGTATCGGAAGTGCCATTGTGCAATAACTCAGAGCAAATCTGGGTATTGCCTTTGAGGTTTTTGATATAGCTATAGAAGGCTTTGTGGTTGGTTTTGGTGTCAGCCGCAATTCTGCATTCACAGCTGGCTTTAGAGGATTTGATAAGGGATCTCAGCTTTTTGTTGAGACTGATAAGGGAGGTGTTTCAGTTTTGTGACTTCATTTTTTTTCTGCAACGGTTTCTTCCTTCTGTTGTAGAGTTTATTGATGGCTGGGGACCACCAGATTGGCTTCCTTTGTTTGGAGGAGAGCATCTTAGTTCTATTTGGTATGGCAAGGCCCATGCATTTGTGTACACGCTCGTACAGTGCATTGGTTATGATTCAGCAGTCATGCAGCTTTTTTCCATTGGCAATTCATGCCATGAAGTTAGCCACCTCTGTTTTTAAGAGCCTAAAGTTGGCTTTAGAAAAGTTTTTCAGGTTGGTCACCTTAGCAGGGGGTGTAGGTGAGATGGAGATTTCCATGGTGATCGGTCTGGGGTCAGATTTAACCAGGGAGGAATTAACTATAGGTGTGGAGCAACAGTCTCCCATGTTGGTGGTAACCAGGTCAAGGATGTTGCTTCCTCTAGTGGAGGTCTGACTGAGCTGGTCCAGGCCATTGGAATTGATAAATTCCAGAAAGTATTGGGCCTGTACATTGGTACTTGAATAGTTTTCCCAGCTGATGGAAAGGTAGTTGAAGTCACCCAGTATGAGAGTATTTGGGTGGACCTTGATAGATTCCAGGGTGCTTATGAACTTAGAGTGAGAGTCTAGGGACATGTTTGGGGTTCTGTAGCAGGCCATGACTTGCATCACCATCTTACCCAGTGTTAGCTGTACCTGAAGCATCTCAGCTGCATTGTGCTGGGCTACCAGTCTAGAGGTGTGCATATCCTTTAAGAATATGGAGACACCATCTCCTTTGGAGCTTCCGGCCGTATTCTGGGGCCGAAAGGTATGGAATGAGTTGTAGCCTGGGAGTGCAGGGGTGCTTTCTGCCTCTTTAAACCAGTTCTCCATTACAGCACAGATGTCAGCATTCTCCATTTTGAGGAGAGCTTCAAGCTACTGCATCTTGAGATTTAGACCTCTAGCATTGAGCAGCATGACCCTCAGTTTGTTTGTAGCTGTTATGATGGAATTTTGGTCTTTGAACACTGCCTAAAAAAGGCACTATAGGGGTGGCAAGAGCTTTAGCCAGTTCCCTGGAATCCCAAGGATGACAGATGCAGGCAATCTCTGGCAAAATATTGGGGTCTGATGATCATGTCATCCCAGGCAGACAGATACTGGATCCCCTTAGAATGACACCAGAAACTTAGCCAATTTTTGAAGTCAATCATTTTCTGTTCATACTGTGGTATCATTCTGAGTGACGGTAGAATACTGCTCAGGGCTGGAGTTATACCTGCCTTGGCCACATAATCTGAGTGTTTTATCACATTTCTTTTCATGTAGTCCAGGGAGGGAAGTCTCAGGTCATTCATGGCACCTGATAGACAACTGACTGTCACCTTCTACTTGTTCCAACTAGTGAGTGGGTCATCAGTGTGCCTCATAATTGAGTCTCTCATGATTACTACATTGGGCAAAGTGTTTTGCCTTAAGGGCTTGGGTTGAGGTGCACACTGTGGTGGTGAGCTATGTGTTCTGGCGTTGGTGTTGTGTTGTGGTGTTTGACAGTGTTTCTGTCTCAGGAGGGTCTCTGTTGTTTTGGTAAATTTTTATTGAGAGCCTTCGTGAAGGTGGGTGTATGGTCTGTGTTTCTATGTGCGGGTTGTGATGGTTGGTGTTTTGGAGGGCTGTGTGTTTTATGTAGTGGGTGCAGGTATTGACCTTCTCCTCTTGACCAGCTAGTCTTGTCTTGGTTGAAACGGGCACTGATTCCAGTTTGGTGATATAAGTGCATCTCTCACAGGTATGATTGTTGGGAGGTAAGAGGAGAGGGTTGTCTGTGTACATTAGACAGATGCCACACTATCTCCGAATGCCCAAGTGCACCAGATTAATTGTTTATAAAATTTAAAGTTGTTATCAATTGTGATCCCAAGAAGTTTGGTGTGTGATATTGGTTCAGTCTTAGTATTATCTGAGGAGTAGGTTTGGAAAGGTAAATACTGGTTTGAAGGTTTGTTGTTTATGAATAGCATTAGTTTTGTTGGGGGTTGAGGATTAATTGTGAACTAGAACACCATGATTCTACAGCAGTGAAACAGAGCTGAGTTTTTTGTGGAGTTCAGAGAGGGAGGGTGTTGCACAAATAAGTGTGGAGTCATCTACATACTGTATAATTTTGGCTGAGACAATTGCAGAATGGAGCTTATTAGTAAAAATGTTAAATAAGAGTGGACCTAGGATTGAACCTTGTGGTACACCAAGTGTTACAGGTAGTTTAGGAGAGAGTTCATTGTGCCATTTTACTTCTTGTTGTCAGTCTGATAAGTAAGCATGGAACCATTGAAGAGTACAGAGGCTTAGTTTAAGATACGAGTTCTTGGAGAAAGTTTTGGTGTGAGACTGTATTGAAAGGTTTGGACATATCTAGGAATATTGAGGAAACTAGTTGACCATTATTTCTAAAGTGGTTATTGGTGTCTGTAAAACTTAACAGTGCTGTGATGGTGTTATGGCTCAGTCAGAAACCACGTTGGGTATCACACTTGTCTGGTGAAATACCAAAGAAAACTTTTCTTGTGCAAGGTAACTCATTCAATCAGATGTTGTGTTTGAGTGAGAAATTACTTGTGAGTGTAAGAACCAAAAAGAAACATAAAATTCATCTCCAAGTATCTGGTAAAAATCTTATTCTACAAAGGATATTTTGATAGGGCAGAATCTTAATTTGATAAAAAGAATTCATTATTTGCATGTAAACAGCAACAATTTAATTCATAAATATGAATATTTATTTACTGTCCTGGGATGCTTGTCACATTCAACTAGATCTTATCATTTTACCAGCTGTGCACTTCAATTAAACTTCCAGTACAGAGAGATGGAATTTAAAGGGATTACACAGAACAGAGTGCATGGGTGTGAATAAGTGACAAACTGAACCTGCTAAATGGGTAAAAGTGATGGTCGCTGTGGTCAAGTCTGTAAAACTTTTATATGTATAGATCTACAAGACCTGAATAAAGTTACAAAGAGGAAATTCTATCCAGATCATACCTTAGAAGAAACCTTTACTTGCATGCCAAATGGTAAATACTTTTTAAGTTGTTAGTCATGCTAAATGCAAATTATTTTTCTACACCTGATGATAATCAGTAATTTTATCAAATCAAGCTAAATGAAGGAAGTTCCAATCTATGTATGCTTAGTACACCTAAATGATACAGATTTATAACACTTCTACTGAATATTTTTTCAGAACCTAAAGAGATTCAGGGAATGATTGAAAAGGGTTGGAGTTGGCTCTTGTCATTGACAAAAATCCAAATTCAACAGAAAATACTGTCACTAAAACTGAATCATAAAATCAACAAAACAATAAAATACTTAGAGAAAATTGCAGACTCCACTGTACTGTGTTGCTTTTGTCTCTCCAGCTAGTAAGACTTCATGAAAAAACTTCCAAATTATGCAATTGTTAGTGTTAATGATGTAATTGTTAGTACAGTGAGTGTTGCTTCTTTCTTAAAAAGGGTGATGATAACACAAATATAACTAGTGCATTGAAGCAAAGAGTGGCTATATTATAATGCCTTTGGTGTGTGTTTTAACATGTGTTTATGTTTCATTAACACTATTATATTTATATGTCATTAAGCAAATATATTTAATGAAGATGTGGCAATATATTGGTGTGAATTGCAAGAAATGAGTTTTGATCATTTGATTACCAGAGCAAAAACATGCTATTCTGTCTGCAGCAGTGACTTAAGAAGGAGTTATATGCCCAGAAGTCATGCATAAAGCAAATATGCTTAACCATTCATATACACTGGTTGCAAAAATAACAGGGCTGAAGGTGATAAAAAAGTTAACTAGATCATACTACAGCTGTACATGCCAGAAAATAAGCTTAAAGAGTTTCAGACATATCTTGTAGGAATCTAGAAAAGAAAATATTACAAGAGGTTGCCATAAAGGTTGGACAGAACAGAAAAGTAATGTGCAGAAAGAAATTCAATTTTTGCCTTTCATTTAAAGAAAGATAACCAATACAAAGGACCTTTTTATGCAAAGTGCAAATAATGACAATTCCCAATTAATTGAGAAAGGAGGTGCTGGAGACAATATATCAATTTAATTTTGGAACTGTTGAGTGATGGTGTAAAGAAAAAAAAAAACATGTAGTGTGATGTGCTATTTTAGCTAGGAATGCCCATGACGATAGATCAAATATTTCAAAGCTGTGCTTTATATGAGCTGTAAGAACCAGGCCAGGAGTGGTGGAATGCCATGTTCCTGTCTGCTTCTTTGCCTCTCTGTTCTCTATTCTATTCTATTCTCTATTGAGGAGTGGAAAGGTTGCATGTTTCCTAAGGCCCATCACCATTTCATACTTCCAGTGGAGGACCCACTGGGAGAAAAGTAGTTGATTACTAAACAAAAGGTAGGGTAAAGTGCACTATATTATCAGATAAGTGAAGGACATCTCCACACAAAATCCATTGCTCCCATCGGTCCTGCTAAGGCATTCATTGCCACAGCTAGTCTATATTGTAAATGTTCCCCTAGTGGCTGACTGTATGATGGCTATGCAACAGTCATCTTTCAGCCTCAACAGAGAATGAATGAGCTTTGGTCTGGTCATACTCCTCAGGGAATGAATGAACATGAGTTCCATGCAGAATGCTTATCATAACTATATTCTGTGTAGAATGCTTATCACAACTATATTCATTGAGAACTAATGTTTCTTACTCAGTTGTAAGAAGACCATAGGGTAAAGGTTGTACAGATTTATTCCATTATAAAAAGTGTCTACATGATGTGTTGTCTACTGTTCAAAATTTGCTGAAATATACTATGAGTTAAAGTACAAAAAGCACAGTCATATACATATTTTTAAGATATGATATTCCAAGTATAGTCATATCAGATAACTGACAGCAGTTCATAGTGTTATCAAGAGTTTTGCAAAGAGATGGGAGTTCTGGCATTTTACTTCAAGTCCAAAATATGCAAAGTTAAATGGTCAAATTAAAACAAGAGAACATAACTTTCAGAAGCTCTTACAAAACAGTAACAATGACCGTCACTTAGCATTACTGGAATAAATACAGTCTCCATTGTAAGGTGCTGTTATGTCCCCTGATCAGTCATTAACAGATGGTAGGTTAAAAGAACGAATTTCTGTATCAATTTCATTGTTGACTCCTGTGAATATAAAATTATTCTCCAGAAAGACTGAGACAAAACCACTTAAGACAAAGGTTATATTGTGTCAGAGGAACCAGGACTCTTTATGTGGAGGAAAGAGATGCAGTGAGAATGCAGCAGAGCTATCATCATTAACAATTTGAATAACTTGTTCTGAGGAAACATGAGCAGCTAAAAATTATTTATTGTGAAAATCCTAGATGTCAAAGAGATGAGAAGACACAGACATCTGTCCAAGATGACTAAAAAGTCTCAAACTCTGTAAGGGGCAAAGAGACTTGGTCATGATACATTCATTTTTTGAAGAAATCCATAGAGAGGTATTCAGAGAGAGAGAGAGAGAGAGAGAGAGAGAGAGAGAGGTCTGCAAAGATGTCCAGAAGAAGTGCGGCAAGAGAACAAAATCCATAAGTGTAGCGAGACTTTATCTCATCACCAGGTTCGTCTTCCTTTATGACTGCTGATAGAATTTGTAGATATCCATCCTGAAGGTGCTCACAATGTAAAAGACCACTGAGAATGGCAGCTCAATACACTCACAACTCAAGAGCTTTGATATACAGTGTAATGCAGTTTATAGTACTGCAATATTAAATACATCTTCTCTTATTGTCAATGATGCAGTATGAGAACACATATAAGCCTTTTCAATAAAGATTCAGAAGGTATTAATATAAATTTTGCATAGTTAAATTATAATATTGCAAAATGTTTACCTTCTATCTAATATTTTATTTTTTTTCTCAGAAAAAGAATGCTGTGATATAAGGTATTATAACCAGTATCTTGATGACATTCAGATTACTGGTGTGCAAGTCATGGTGCCTAGTTTACAGTAGCTTTTGTGCAGTCTTACTTGTAAAGCTGAAGAGCTGTTATCACAAAACTTCATGCCTACCTTTGTATTTTGCTCTTAATGAATCCAGATGTTAGACCATCCAGGACAGGTTATTGTTATATGTATGTTACTTATTGGAAATACCCTGAATTTCATAAAGTGGGTATTGAATATAAATGGATGGTAGTTTGTAAGCTATAATTATTTTGTTAATGCTCAGCCCTCATTTCTGTTGAAATAGTCAAGGAAGGCAGACTCTTAATAAACGGGCATGAAATGAAAGAACAAGTTTATGTCCATTAAGTCCTGTTGTTCTTCATCTACCGATCTCAGACTCTTATGCTCTCCTCTCTACTCATGACTTGCAAATGGACTGGGAAGACATACATTTAGTGGTTGCTAATGTGTCTGCTGAGAGGGAGAAGTTAACAATGGCGATATCAGTGTGTTTTTTTTGTTCTCTTTGAATATGGACCAGAAAACTTCATTAGGTCATGAATTCGACTGATGCATCTTTCTCAGCTGTCCCTGATTTTGTAGAACATCCTTGAGTTTTGCCTTATACTTATGGCCTGTCACATCATAAACATTTTGATTTTCTGGTAAATAGTTGGGAATTAGTCAGTAGTGCCAGACATTGGAGTTTCATACTTCTTACTGTTTAGAAAATGCATGTTGATGCAAAACCTAATTTTTTGAGTGAATTAGTGCATTATTTAAAAAGTGATACTGATTTTGGGCCTTTTCCCAAATTATTGACTAAAGAAGATGAGAAGTACTGTACTTTATCAGCAGCCTCTCCTACTACATTAAACACAAAACACTGTCAGTTCTGGTAGCATTTTAGCAGAGCGCATTACACCTGTCATTTATCATAATCATCACAAATCTGCAGTGTGTGATTAGGTTGGCTTTACTTTGTAGCACTGATAAGTGATGCTTTTGTTGCTTTATCATATAGGACTGTCGGTAGAGTACAGGATAGGTTTTGTGTTATTAGTCAGAAGGCCTTTCAAGTCTGCAGCAAGAGAATTAGTTGAGAATAGTACTTGTTTCAAAGTCACACTGCCACTTTTCCATTTGACAGCCATATAACTATTTTGTGTGAGAATGCTGCATTGTAGTCTAAGTCTCACTGTGAAACCATACTATTAATATTTTAAAGGAGATACTGCTGTGTTTGAGCTGAGCTGTTTGGTTTCAAGGTTACTGGAGTGCTTTTGTGTTAAACCTTAAAAGGCTTTATTGTATGTGAAGGATCCGTAGTGCGTATCTCAGATTTATTGCTGTGCTTCACTGCTTAAATAGAAAGGTTTTTACTGTAATGGAGGAGTTTTCAAATCATAGTGATACTTTCTTGAAAGTTAGAAATGTTTTACTATGTGAGGCCTATATAGTGTGCACTTTGAAGTTTCTATGGTACTGTACTTTTAAATTACCTACTTTAGTATATGTATGAGAGATGCAGTGTACATGCCATTTATTATAATGGTGCTATTCTTAAAATTATAAATATCAAATCCAGTGATAGATATAGTAAAACATTTTTGCTCACTTTATATTTATTTTTCATCCTAGCCATTTGTTCTTGATTCAGTTAGGGTATGTATGGAATGTGAGCAAACTGCTATGCGGTTTCTCATTTTACTGTCATGTCACATATGTGTTAAAGATAGTGCATGTTATGCAGATGTACTTCACATCTTTTCACTGAAGGGCTTTGTTTTTAGTAATAGCTGTTTGTCGATTAATATCAATACTTTTTGGCTTATTGACAAAAGCAGTCACAATCAGAACTATATAATGGCAACACTGCTCAATGCTAGAAGACCATACAAGAAGTCACACTCCTTGCAGGTATACTTAACTCTTGAAAATATAGATATCTGCACAATTACTGAAGCATGGTTTCAATATAATGATAGCACCCCTCACAGTCAGGGTTTCAGTGCCGACCACTTATCCAGATCCAACATGGAAATGGTGGCGTTACTGGAGGGGGTGTGTCTGTATTCCTAAGAAACAATCTCACCTCCAGACTTTTAAGTCAAGACAATGGCCTTAAACTTCCCCATATCCCTTTCACAGTAACAAGAACTCTGTACCATATCATAGCCAACTACTGCACCCACTCCATATTACCTGCAGCCCATGAAGCATATCTAAGCAAACTGACACCCCTCCCTAATGACCCAAACACTGTACTCCTGGGAGATTTCAACAACCACTTCCTTACCTCAAAAACCTATACCACCTCTAAATAAATATGCATAAAAATTCATGAACATCATTAATGCTCGTTCTCCAAACCAGCTATTTGAAATCCCAACTAGTCATTCAAAAATATTGGTCCTAATTCTTACTAGTATTGCAACCTATGAGCAACACCTACAGTTACCATATCACTAGCCAAATCTGACCACAGCTCACTAACACTCACTATAAGGTTAAAACCACTCTTACCACAAAACACTTCTATCTTTGCAGACTACTATAAGGCAAACATAACTCAGCTAACTCATGTCCTAATGAAATTTAAGTGTCTATTTCACCTTGTTGACCCATTCGTGCAAGTTGCCACATTTATGTATAATTTCTATGCTCACCTCAAAGCATGTATTGAGGCATCTGTCCCCATAAGACATAAATATGATGCCAAATTCAGGAATAAACCCAAATTGTGAACTTTAATATAAAAACAACTATACAATACGAGGAAGAAACTCATAACCTAAAAAGCAAACTTATTACCCCAACATCTCTAACTCAAAAAAAAATCAACAAAGAATTTAGGAACAAAAGTATGTACAAAATGATACGTGCTACCTCTGCTATGGACAACCACAAAACCCTCTTCAGCTAAATCAGAAACTTTAGATGTAATGCCCAGCAATGCTCAGCACTAGTAGCATAACAACAACACTTACTTATCCCCAGAGGACATAGCCAACATATTAGCAGACAAATTAAGCTGGAACTTTACCCCCAGTGTCTCCACTAACTTCGACCAATGGATTAATGCACTCAAATCACCCCATCTGATCACCTCCAAGCATGCCTTGAATGCTCTTGCCAAGGCCAAAAATACCTGCTCCACGGGTACTGATAATGTGAATGCGCCAGATTGCCTTCTTGTCAGCATCAGGCATTGCCTGGTAGGGTCACTATTATGACTATTTAGCATCAGCCTCTCCACTGGATTCATGCCTGAGGAATGTAGAACTGCTGTAGTCATCCTTCTCCAGAAGGGGGGTCCAGGAAACTACAGATTTATAAGTCTCACCAGCCTTATCTGCAAAGCAATGGTATGCATCATTGAGAAATTAATTAAGAAAGACATAGCTGGACTGCAAGCCCTTGCCCTAAGCCAGTTTGGATTTGTTAAAGCAGATCCTGCCTCTTAAACCTAGTGAACTTTATTGCACATATCACAGATTCATTACAATTAGACAAATCAATTCATACTGCCTAACTGGGCGTGGCCAAGGCCTTTGATATCAATCCACATTCTGGCATTATCAACAAGTTAATTGAACTAAATGTAACTTCTTCTACTATCCACTGGATAGCAAACTGGCTAACTGACAGCACTTGACCTATTACTATGGGATGCACCCTCTTTGAAAAGGGTAGTTACCACAAGTGTCCCCCAGGAATCAATCCAAGGGCCACTTCTCCGTGGTATTTCTGCCTGTGATCTCAAGGCTGACATCAAAGGCCTGTGGCTGACCCAGTTTACAAATGATTGTAAACTTGGATTGGTTATTAACACCCCATCCAACTTCCAAATTCTTTGGGAGGGTAATGCTACTCAATGCTAGAAGTCTAAATCTCAAAATGCACTCACTCGAGGCACTCCTTAAAATAGAGTACATCGATATCTGTGCAGTGACTGAGACCAGGTTCAAGGCTCCAGAGAGTACCCCTGCACTACCAGGCTATAACTCATACCACACTTTTCAGCCATGTAACCTGGAGTGGAAGACAAAATTCAGAGGTGTGTCCATATTCATTAAGGATATCCACATGTCCAGGCTAGTTGCTCAGCATAATGCATCCAAGGTTATCCAAGTGCAACTAACTCTGGGCAAAACTGCAATCCAAGTTGTAGCTTGCTACAGATTCCCCACCATGCCCCAGGATTCCCACTCCTCTTTTCTTGATGTACTGGAAAATATTAGGGTTCAACCAAACACCCTAATAATGGGCGATTTCAACTATCCCACCATTAACTGGGAAAACTACTCATGTGCCAACTCCTTCACACAACGCTTTCTGGAATTCATAAACTCCAATGCCCTGGATCAACTTATCCACACCCCCACTAGGGGCAACAATATCCTAGACCTAGTCATTACCAACATGAGTGACCGGTGTTCCACACCTGAAGTCAACTCCTCGTTGGTCCAATCCAACCATAAGCTAATCACCCTTGATATCCACATTTCGCTCCCACCCCCCATTAAGGAAACCATGGTAAAAAATTTCTCCAAAGCCAACTTCATGCTTCTTAAGACCGAAGTGGTGAACATCATGATACCCATGCAGATGGACAATACAGATACGACTGCTGAATCCTACACAAATGCACTCTATAAGCACTTATACAAGTGTATGGATCATGCTATCCCAAACAGAACCAAAATGCTATCCTCCAAAAAAAGGAAGCCAATCTGGTGGTCTCCTGCCATAAACAAACTGTACAACAGAAGGAAGAAATTGTTGCAAAAGAGAGTAAAATCCCATGAGTGGAGGAGCTCCCTGGTCAGCCTCAGTAAGAAGCTGAGATCCCTTATAAGATCCTCCAAAGCTAGCTACGAAAACAAAATTGCCACTGATTCTAAGGACAACCACAAAGCATTCTATAGCATGTCAAGAATCTCAATGGCAACACCCAGATCTTCTCTGAGTTAAAGCACAACTGCATGAAAATTACAGAACCAACTGATATTGCCAACATCCTGGCAGATAGGTTCAGTGCTAACTTTACCCCCCCCCCCTCACCCCCTAAAGGGCCCATATCTATACAGGAAGAATGCAGAGCCCCTGTAATCACAACTACACAGGTAATAGCTGCACTCTCTAAAGCCAAAAATACAGCATCCATGGGACTGGACAACATCCCAGGCTGCATTTTACACGAACTTCAGAACGAACTGGCTCCCCATCTAAGCACCATGTTCAGTCATAGCCTCACATCAGGCTTTGTGCCCACTGAATGGTGTACAGCAACAGTTATCCCACTCCACAAAGGGGGAGCCACCACTGATCCCGGGAACTATCGCCCTATTAGCCTGATGAGCCTGGTCTGCAAGGCCATGGAATGTATCATCATGGAACTCATAAACAAAGACATTGGTAACCTCCAAACTCTGGATCCCACCCAGTTCAGGTTTGTGAAAGACAGATCATGCCTCCTGAACCTGATCGACTTCTTTGAGGCAGTCACCAAAGCAGTAGATGAGATTAAGGTGATTCACACAGCCTATCTTGACCTCGCCAAGGATTTCGACACCATCCCCCATTCTGGAATTATAGCTAAACTCACTAAACTAGGTATAAATCCCTATATCGCAAGATGGGTTGCCAACTGGCTCACTGACAGAACCCACACTTTAAAAGTTGTACACTCCAAATCTGACCTCAAACCAGTGACAAGTGGAGTACCACAGGGTTCAGTTTTGGGACCTCTCCTGTTTGGTATCTACTTCTCTGAAGTACAGGCTAACACAGAAGGCCTCTGGCTAACAAAGTTCTCAGATGACTGCAAACTAGGAGCCATAGTTGAGTCCTGAAATGATGTGGAAATCCTACAGAAGGGACTCGCTTAGACAGATGCCTGGTGTCAGAGCCATGGCCTCAAGCTCAATGCCAAAAAGTGCATTGTCATCCCGTTTGGTAAAAACTCTGTACCCATGAGCTACTACATAGACAGCAGTTTATTTAACACCGGATGTGTGATAAGAGACCTTAGGACCCAGGTGGATAGTAGTCTGTCCTTTGATAGCCACATCGGCACAGTAGTCAGGAAGTCCTTCTATGTGGCTCACCTCATCATAAAAGGGTTCTCATCCAGGAAAAAAGAGGTCATTGTTCCCCTCTATTCGACACTCATTAGACCCATCATATAGTACAACGCTCCTTTTGGAATGCACCTCACATGACATCTGCAGCAGATGGAAAGGCCACAGAAGTACCTCACAAAGAGGATTACTGGCCTCAAACAGATTCCCTACACTGACCGTCTCAAAAAACTCCAGCTTTACTCCATAGCATATCGCCTACACCGAAGTGATCTCTGCCTAACATATAAAGCTATGTGAAACCCAGAGCTGTTGGACATGCTACACCTAAAGAAATCCCAATCCCTCTGAGCTACATGCTCTAGGGACCTAAACCCTGTCACCACAATAAACAGGGCATGCTGGAGGGATAGATTCCTGTCCTAGAGACTTCCCATACTCTGGAACAGGCTACCCATCTACGTCAGGCAAAGTTCATTAGCACTCTTCAAGAAAAATCTTGATAAGTGGATGGGAAATAGGAAATACACTCTGGGGATCACTTATGTGTCTCTGCTCGACAGTGGCACAGGAAAATAATTTTCTTGGGTGGCGTAAGCCAGGGAACCTTGTTGGCTAGGCTTACATAGGTGCTTGGGTCGATAGCCTAGTACCTACTTATGAACCTATGAACATGCACCAATAAATGGTGTCTAGACCAAGTCCTAAAGCTAAATGCTAAGAAATGCAGCATTATGTCCATAAGAAAACTGGACATCCATGCATCTATCACATAAGTGACATGCCTGGACACTTTTACGGACAACAGAATATCTTTTGATCACCATGTACCTGCTGTTATTAGGAAATCTTTTTACCTTGCCAAACTAACCCAGCAGGATTATTTCTTCCAGATTTAAGGAAGTTATCTTCCTTCTCAACTGCTACCTCATCATGCTCATAATAGAGTATATAATGGACCCTTTGTTATGTACCTCCATAAGCATGGGATCCAAATTAAAAGAATGCAGTGTTTCCTCATTAAGATAATCAAGGGCTTGACTTCCTGAGCTACGCAGACCATATTAAAGTGTTCTCTCTCTTTTCTGTTTCATACAATCTGTTAAAAGGTGATCTCTGGCTAGCCTACAAAGCACTGAAGGATCCATTCCTATTTAACCTACTGCACATCCACAAAACTAATAAAACCATCAACATCTGTTCAAGAGATTTTAACTTCCATCGAAAAATAAATAGGGCCTGCTGGCAAGATAGGTATGTATCCCAGAAAATCCAAGACTTCTTTTGGATATAAAGCAAAGTAAATTCCCAGACCTTCTTAGTGGATGGGCAATTGTAAATACACCCTGGGTCTGTCCACTCAAGCCCTCACTGAAAGCAGTCAAAACTAGGAAAAAATTAGTCATGTCAATGGGTCCCCTATGAGTTGCAGTATTGTTGCTAGGATGCTAATGGTCTTCTGAATCAACAGTCTAGTAGTGACTTATGAACCTATAAACAAACACAACTGATTAGTAATAAATAAGTCAGTAATCTAATAGGTTTGTCCAGAAGTATTGCAATATAAACCGAACCTTTCATGCATGCTTAGATAACTGTTTGCTCTACTGGGAGTATCATGATGTCAGGAACTAGCAGTTCAGACCCGAAGGACTTTGTAGCACAAAAGGAAAAGAACTTGTAGTACAATTCAAGTGCAATATATTATTTGTAGTTTAACTAATGAACACAATACATTGATATGCATGTAATCAGTATTTATATTCTCTAAACAGTTAGTTTTTGCAATTTTTTTTCTTATTATCTTCTATTTTGATGCTGTTTTCCTCCACAGGCAATGCAACAGGTATGACATTATAATTAGCGACATTTTATTCACTGGATATTGAAATAAGTTAGAATTAAATAATGCTAAAACAGAAAATTTTACTGATCAGAGAGTATGATTTATTACATAAGAAAATACAAATTTAAGGTAAAGAATACTTGGATTTGGGATAGAAACAAATGAAAAAATTAAAAATGTAAGAATCTGTTGCAAAAAATTTGACCTCGTGTGTATCCTTGTTTTCTTGCATTTTGTTCTGTTAATTAATGAATCCAGTAATAAACCACAGGGAACTATAAATGATGACTAAATAGCCAACTTTAATAATGTAAAACACACATAAAAAGCAAAGCTTTTTAGTCCTCCTCTTCATCAGTACATGCAACTCCTTTCTGGTAATCGCTATATGTTGCATTTTTGTGTTTTATGACACAAATTCATATTTGTTTCTCGTTGCACCAGTTTCAGTGGTTGAATGTCTATTTCATAGCCTTTCTTCATTTTGTCAGTATATGTTTTACTCTGAGAGGAATGTGACAGTGACTTAATTGCTGTATAGCATTTTCAGTACTAAGGAACAGAGGTATAATTTTAACAATAAGTTGTGACAGGTTATATTTTGCAATGAATTTATGCTCAGTTGCTATGGTTGTTCATTACGGCAAATTCTGATACCGTAAGTGGGTAAATATAACCAAACACCATTATATTGGGCAACTTCAACTACCCAAACATAGACTGGGAGCATTACTCTAGCTCCAACACCCTAGCCCAAAGGTTCCTAGAATTTATAAACTCAAATGCTATGGAACAACTTGTTACCACTCCCACAAGAGGGGAAAATATACTGGACCTGATCATCACCAACATGGGGACTCTATGCTCCAGACCAGAAGTGTATCCCTCACTGGTAAGATCAGACCATAAACTAATCTCACTGGATATTCACATCCCGACCCCACCCCCTGCCCAGAAAACCACAGTGAAAAACTTCTCTAAAGCAAATTTCACACTCCTCAAAACCGAGGTGGAATCCTTCAAAGCCCCCAGGCCTGTGGAAAATACGGCCCAGACTGCAGAATCCTTTATAAGCGCAGTCTATGAACACCTTCAGGAATGCATGGATCATGCAATCCCAAATAAAACCAAGACCCAATCCTCCAAAGGCAGACGTCCTGTCTGGTGGACCCCAGCCATAAACAAACTATACAATAGAAGAAGGAAGCTACTACATTATAGAGCAAAATCCCAAAAAGGGAAGGCATCTCTGATCAGTATTAGCAAAAAACTACGCGCACTCATAAAATCATCTAAGGCCAGCTTCGAGAGAAAAATTGCACAGGACACTAAGGATAATCACAAGGCTTTCTTTAGTTATGTTAGGAACCTGGGTGGGAATTCCCAGATATGCTCAGAATTAGTCCAAACTGACAAAAAATACACCGAACCCACAGACATTGCCAACATCCTAGCTGATAGGTTCAGTGCAAACTTCTCCCCCCCCCCCACCAAAAGGGCAAATATCTATCCCAGCAGAGTGCTGCCCCTGACATCTCAGATGCTCAGGTAAGAGCCGCCCTCTCCAAAGCAAAAAACACAGCATCAATGGGACCAGACGGTGTCCCGGGCTGCGTCCTACATGAACTCCAAGAAGAGCTAAACCCAAACATAAAACTACTGTTCAAGCTCAGCCTTACTACAGGATATTTACCCAAAGAGTGGCGTACAGCAACAGTGGTCCCTCTCCACAAAGGTGGTGCCTCAACGGATCCTGGAAACTATCGCCCCATAAGCCCGACTAGCTTGGTCTGCAAAGCTATGGAAAGGATCATCATGGACCTCATAAATAAAGATATTAGGGACCTACAGACACTGGATCCTACCCAGTTCGGCTTTGTTAAGGGCAGATCCTGCCTCTTAAACCTGGTCGATTTCTTTGAAACAGTCACCAAGGCCATTGTCAAGGGGAAGGTGGTCCACACAGCCTACCTGGACCTCGCAAAAGCCTTCGATACAATACCCCACTCGGGCATTATAGATAAGCTCACCAGCTTAAATATAAACCCCTATGTCACTAGATGGGTTGCAAACTGGTTCAAGGACAGAACCCACATGGTTAGAATTGCTGGAGCCATGTCAGACTCCAAACCAGTTACAAGTGGCGTCCCACAAGGCTCAGTCCTGGGACCTCTCTTGTTCGGTATATATTTCTCGGAGGTACAGGCCAACACAGAAGGACTGTGGCTGACCAAGTTCGCAGATGACTGCAAACTGGGCACCATAATCGACTCTCCAGCCGACACAAGCATCCTCCAAAAGGGCCTCATAGAAACAGACAACTGGTGCCAGAGCCAAGGCCTCAAGCTAAACGCCAAAAAGTGTATAGTCATCCCCTTTGGCAAAAACAAAGTGCCCACAAATTACCACATAGGTGGTAATCCATTAAGTACAGAAGAAGTAATTAGGGACCTAAGTTGATAGCAATCTCTCATTTGACAACCACGTGGCCAAAGTGGTTAGAAAAACATTTTATATAGCCCACCTAATCATGAAGGGATTCACATCTAGATCAGGGGAGGTCATTGTGCCTCTTTACTCATCCCTCATCAGGCCCATAATTGAGTATAATGCCCCTTTTAGGATGTACCTTACCAGACACCTGCAGCAACTAGAAAGACCTCAAAAGTACCTCACCAAGAGGATCAAAGGGCTCAAACAGATGCCATATGCTGCCCGGTTAAAGAAACTCCAGCTCTACTCAGTGGCATAACGCCTGCTCAGAGGCGATCTGTGCCTGATGTATAAAGCCATGTCCAACCCGGAATTAATGGACATGCTGCACCTCAGAAAATCCAAATCCCATCAAGCTACGCGCTTGAGAGACTTGAACCTCAGTACTGAAATAAATAGGACATGCTGGAGGGACAGATTCATAACCCAGAGGCTCCCTTCACTCTGGAATAAAATCCCAGTCCAGGTTAGGCAGAGTCCCTCATTGACTCTCTTCAAGAGGAATCTTGATGAGTGATGGGAGATCGTAGGTTTACCCCGGGTATCACTTCTGTGTCACTGTTAGACAGAGGCACAGTACACTAACCTCGAAAAAGGGCACAGCAAAATTAATTTAAAATGGGTGGCGAAAGCCAAACACACTCTGGCTAGGCTTATAAATGCCCTAGGGCAGATAGCCTAGTATGAACCTATGAACCTATATCCATTTTTTGCAAAGTCCAAAAACAACTTATTACTCCCAAACATATATAATATACTCTGGGATTCAGAAACATGCCTGACTAAATCACAGTAAGCCTCCCGTAGGTATGGCTCACATTGTGATATGGCCCAAAAGCAAACATCATTAAACTAGGTAGAATGTCTTGGCCCATAAGCCTACTAATTGACACACCCATGCTATTGACACGCCTTGTGTTAAAAAAAGAGAATAACAGCTAGATTGGATATAATGGAAGGAAGCAAGCAAGTTGCGAGTAGATGACTATACATGTACAAATCTGCTACTTAGCAAAGAGACAGCTTGCAAGCCTCATTAAAGGGACTTACACAAATATTTAAATCAATATTTTGACCATTAAAAGGGCTGGAAATGGGTGTATGGGACAGTAGGAAAGGGAGGGAGGGATGCAGCAAGCAGAGTAATTCACACAAGGGAAACTGGAAGTGTGACTGGGAGTCGGGAGGGGGCAGAAGGGTGTATAATTTTTTTTTTCAGGGGAAAGGTGCACATTTTTTTTTCTTTTTTGGAGAAGGAAGGATGAGGAAGGATTTAAGGGTAAGGCAATAGATGGAAAGAGGGTGAAGTTTAGAAGCAGTGGCAAACAAACATAAAACAGAGATGAAGACTGACATGCACACACACACACACACACACACACACACACACACAAAATGGAAAGGCAGTAATGAAGGGAAAGACTAGGCAACAATAAAGGAGGGAGGTGATATGCAAGGAAGGAGAGATAAGATGGAAATACCCTTCTTTATCTCCCTGAATGTGCTAGACCCAGGGGGATGGATCAGTCAGCACCCTCAACACCTTTGCCAGAGGCCCCATATGATGTGGTAAAGGCAATTTGAGATTCCAACCAATGGTCATTTAGGTCCCTCACCGGGACGACCAGCACTCTGTTCTTAAACTGTGCACTGCTGGCAGTGCTACTAAAGGGAGCAATGGCAGTTTCACCAGAGATCTGACTGCCAGAGCCCATAGGTGAAGCAACCTGCACACTTGCCCTCTCCCCAAAAAGAATTGGGGAGGAAGGACTTGAGCCAGGTAGACTGGTGGCAGGAGGGTTGGGACCAGAAGGTTGGATCTGGTGACTTTGCCACACCACTGACACAGCTATAGCAGATGCTGTAGAAATGCCAAAGTAAATGGAGAGAAATAAAATAACAATGGCATTACAATAAATAAAAAGCAAGATAATGACAAAGAGAGAGAGGGAGAGGAAGGGAGGGTGAGAGAGAAAGAGAGAGAGAGAAACATTACTATTATGTATGGGAGCTATGACCTATCAGAGCATCAAGTAAGCAGGGAATATAAATCAGTGGCATGCTACGTACCCCTGTCTCCATGTAGAATAATCTGGCCCTATAGCATGATGTATGTGTATGTGTGCAGTGTCACAACAACAACTGCCTGTAATGTATACTCAGGTGTGTTGAGTAAGATCTGCATAATGTGGTGTTGTGAGCAAAATGTCATGGCCTCCGTCTGAACTGCTATATCTGTGGTCTCCCTACAAGCACTTTATATGACAGAATTATCCAGCAGCTCACATTAAATCTAAATAGAGCAATACAAATTTTTGTATCTATTGAGAAACCAATAGTCACAACTGCAGGACTGAAATGTGGAAAGGTTGCCATCCATGGAATCATAACCAACAAACATTACTGGTCTACAACATAACAACAAGGTAAAAACTATAACTTATTATCACATTTGATACACACATCATGTAATATTTTTCAAACATAACAACCACAAAAACTGCTCATTGAGAACACCTCACAAAGTGGCCCTTCCACCACTGCTTTGGATGATAACTGTTCCCTGTACTTTGTACATTGTTTAGTGAGTGTCATATGTGTGATGCATAGTGTGGCCAGACTATGCATGTTGGTGTGCAGCCTGGGTAATGTTTTGTATGCCTCAGTTTTGATTTTCTGTATAATAGTTTATTTTCACTAATAGTTATGATCCAGATACTGCCTCTTAGCCAGTGCCATGGTATATTGCACCTGCCTCCATCTGGAATAGTCCTCCCCTGCAGCCAGCACCTCCACAGGCTCCTCATCAGGCACCTCTTTCTTCACAGGCACCTCCCTGCAGACAATTCCTATACAGGCTCCTCATCAGGCACTTCCACCTTCACAGGCTCCTCCTCTGCAGTCAGTTCTACATCTAGACAGCAGATGCAGGCCTTAAGCTGGACAAGTTCACATTTTCCACACTGATCTGGGTCTTTGACAGGGCAGTGCTATAGTAGTTATCGGTCATGGTCTGAGAATTTCTGATACGTGCAATTAATCGGGGCACCAGAGTATATCTAACATTGCTGGAAAGATATCCCTGGGTAAAATCACCCCACAGATATGGCTGATACAAATCACATGTGTACCATATGTAGGAGTCATGAGCACTATCAGTGTGGCCTGCAGATATTTGTATATTATAACTTGTGCATTGCAGCCCACCTGGCAGATGATAGAGTAGAACCCCTTTTTTGTTTGTGTCTTTTGGCTTTTCCCAGTTAGAGGTCGCCACAGCAGAACTCCGGTCCACTAATGATTGGCAGTAGAGTTTTACATGCTGGCTTGCCGGGCCTAACGCACAACCTTCAACGAAGGAATGCCCATTCATGCATGTTGCCACACAGAAGATGCTCTAACTGAGAATCGAACAGGCAACGTCTAACTGTGAGGCGACAATGCTACCGCAGCACCCCTGCTCACCTGCCAGGACCACTTATTGAAATGTAGGTACAGTCTAGAGCTCTCTGTTCTTGAAGGAAATTGGCATTGTCATGGAAACTTGCATGATGCATAATGTTGGCTGTTTCCTCTGTAGTATGAGGGAACCTCAAATGTTTCCCCACATGCTGCAGCATTGCTTCAAGGAAATGGTGGAGGAACCTTGAGGCAGATGTCTGCAATGCACCCATTCTGTCCCCTTTAGTCATTGGAAGGTCTGCTTAGCTAACATTCTTAAAGCCACACAGATATAGGTACTCAGCAAATCCCACAGGCCTGCATTTGAGGATGGCACATCTCAACTATATTTTGCATGGTGCTTCTATCCACACAGTAGCAGTTCTCAATTTCAGTGTTATGGATGGCATGATTTGTCAAACAAAAATAGATAGCAGCATGCTGCTGAAGTCAATGACATGCAGTGGCATGCCTACCTGCAGTGAGTACAGACTTTTACACATACAGATTTACTAGTAATAGCAATTACCCCATACATGTACTCATGGTCTGTCTCTTAACTCTGTCAGTTTACTGCACTCACTAACAGTGGAGCTAGCATCTCCCAGTGCGGTATATAAACATCTCTGAATCACTCCATATTTTAAATACCCTTATTTAAATAATGTTGCTCATTACCATGGCATTATACTGCCATTTTCATACTATGTAGGCTGCAGAATTTTTCAAGTTTCCAAGTTCATGGGCAGTGTGTTTCTGTATCGTCCCCAATTTCTTACTGAAATGAGAAAAAAATGTTTCTGAATCCCAGGGTCAGTGAATGAAAACAACTTTTTTTAATGCTAATACTGTTACTGGAAAAAACGTTTCTGCATTATTTCCTGCTAAAGACATGAGGCAACAGATAGGAGCTATCAGAGCCATGGATGTTAGCTGTCCTTGATCTGGTGCCCCACAATGCTAGGCTGATAAGCAGCCTATATGGCTCTCCTCCCTTCTCTCCAAAGGAGGAGACCAGGTCCTAATGCCTTCATGCTCTAAGCGAAAGAAAAAAAAAACAATGTGCAATTAACATCCACTAGCACCTTATGCCTGGAACAACTGCCACCTTTGCC